>NC_134038.1:111612901-111982901 GCF_965140245.1 Athene noctua | reverse complement strand
GGCAGCTCTTTCTGTTAAATTAATTTTAAATTTTAAATTAACGAGGGCTAATTTAGTTGTGCTGTCCTTCGCCGAGCCAGCGGGGAGCCGCTGTCCGGGCGTGGGAGCGTTGGCTGGGCGGTGCGCGGGAGCCAGCAGCAGCTCAAAAGATGGCGAAAGGAAGAGCAGAGCAAATGTCTTCGAACCTGTGCCTCTTCCCATGAAAACTTTCCCCCCAAAATAGCGGAGACAGGTGAGGAGTGCAGCCTATGTGGGACCTTCGCTGCTCCCAGCTGAAGGCACGGCTTATCAGTTGCAAATACTTTCTATCATGATCTGGCTAAAATCCAGGCAGCAGCGAGATATTTTCTGTCTTTGCTCCAGAGACCGAACTAATTTAGAGAAGTTTCCCTACTATGTTGGGGTTTTTTAAAACCCAAAACTAAATACATATTCCTGCTGGTGTCACACATCTGTTTTCTGTTCCCAGCGCTTCTCGCAGGCCGGGAGAGGACAGGTGGAAACTTGGCCCCACTGCACACTTAGGAGCAGGGCCAAAATTTCCCCCAGTGCAGGCTTAGTGATTTCTTAAAAAAAAAAAAAAAATTAAAAAAAAATTATCCGTGGGACTTATCCACCGGTGTGTAACACACCCATGGTACCATTTTGCCGCATCGGACGACCACAGCTAATTTTCAATCCAGCTTTAAAACTCCTTTATAGTGCCCACCGCCACCGATTTCTTCCCTCGGGATCATAAATCACCTGCCTCCGTTAGTGGGGGTGACCAAAAAAAAAAAAAAAAAAGTCTCCTCAAAGACACGTAAAGCAGGAAAAGTCTGGAGAAATGAAGCATGGCCTGAGGCGAGAGCCCGGCAGCATCCCCGCCGCTCCCCGGCCCCGCTCCCCCGGGCAGGTGAACCCCGGGTGCCCCAGCCCAGCGACATCTCCGCTCCCGGAGAATTTTGCCCTTTGCAGAATATATCCCGAAGCAGCAGCTTTAAAAACCAGACCCAAATCAAATCAGATTCGAGGCGGCAGCCCCCCCGGCCCTGGCTCTATCTGCGAGGGCGCCTGCTGCCGCGGGAGCTGGCCCCGCGGGCGCGGCTCTGCCCCGCTCCCGCTCCTCCCGCCGGCGGAGGATGGGCCGAGCTACTTCGGAGCTCTGGTGCCCTTTGTTGCAGCAAGGCGAGGGATCGTTTCGGTTTTGTCCAGCCCGTCCTAAGATCCTGGCACTGTCGTTTTTGCCAAGTATTTCACGGGGTGCTTGGCTTCGTAGCGTGGCATCGGCAATATTCCCGTCCCCTCTCGCCCCGAGCTCCAGGTTTACGTGTTTGTCTAGCAGAGGTTTTCCAACCGCAGCCTGCCAGAGCATCACACCACCGGGCGTTTAAAGTCTTGAAAAGGTGAAACCTGTTGACAGGACGTGAGGTTAAAGAGGGTTTTCTTTTCCGTTTTCAAATCCTTTTTAACACGGGGAGCGCCTCGGAGCCGGGCTCGGTTAGGGCTGGCGGTTGCCCTCTCCTTCATCTAGAAATGAATCCCCCAAAGTTTCTTCATTAAGTCAAAAAGCTGATGAAACGCCTGGCTGCAAAATCACCTCCCTCATAAATCGCCACGGAATTTGCCCCCTTGCAAATAGCTGAAACTACGAAATACCTCTAACTCGAGCTCCAATGCTCAGAAGAGCAATCTGCAGACTATATAAACATGTAAGGATACATGGTTCCTAACAGCACTGCTCTATTGCAACGTCTGAGCGACACGGTTTGTATTTCGTAATAAAGTGGGTTGGGTCCTTTTTATTATTATTTAATGCAATCCTCGAGAATTGTAACACATAAAATGCAGCGAGAATGTTCACAATGTTGAGAGCACTGTTGTAAATAGAAACATTCATATTTCATCCGATTATAAATTTTTGATACTGCAATTGTAAAATGTACATGTTTATAAACTGGAGAGAAGAAAAAAAAAATCCTTTGCTTTCTTGCTAAAAGGCAACGTCATCTAATCCTGGCTCCTAAGCAGCTGATGGTTACTCACATAATTTAAAATTACAGTTTTTATTTTATAATTGGATTTTTTCCTTTTTTTTCTTTTTTTTTTTTTTTTTTTAATTTACACTACTATATACAATGTGTGTCTAATAAAGAGGTTTTAAGGCAAAGCGAGAAGTTTTCTCCCCACAAGCAGCGTTGTAGGGGAGCCCGTTCCTAAACAGCCTTCCACACGCACCCAGGCCCACGCGGGACACAGCCCCCCCCTCCAACCGTGGGGAAGGGGGACACCACACTCCGGGAGAAACAGGTTAAACGCAGCGCAGCGCCTCAAAACCCCGCGAAACTCCGATTACAAGGAAGTGTCTGCGTGGGGAGGGGAGGCGTGGGGAGAAACACCCACCCTGCCCGGTGGTGCCACGCAGCGTCGCGCTAGCGGGGACTGCGCCGTGGGATGGGGATGATGGATGTAGGGGAAGGGGAAACTAAAAATGTTACTTTATTTGGGGGAGTGGGGTGGGTAAAGTGTTCCCAAATGCTTCGGGGAGGGGATGCCAGAGCAGAGCCGAGTCCCATCCCGTGGCCGCCCCCCGCGGAGGGGGAGTGGGACCGGGCTGCGGCCGCACACCGGAGCGGCTCCCGCTTTTCGGAGCTGGGGGTTCTAAAGTTTTCCCAACAAGTTGGGGGCGGGCGGGGGGATGCTAACCCCACCCCTGCATTCCCCATCCCCGCCTGCATCCCGCATCCACGCACACTCGTGGGTCTCGCTGGGAGGGTTGGTGAGGGAGTAGGGGCTCAGGAAAAGACCCCGGGCATGTTTCAAGACGGTGCTTTGAGTTTTCTTTCCCTATCGTTACTTATATATATACACCTTCTCTTTTTAAATTAAATTCTTCACGTCTATCCCCAAAGTCAGCCCCGACATATATCTCCCCGCCAAAAAAAAAAAAAAAAAAAAAAAAAAAAAAACCAGAAAAAATAAAAAAAAAAAAAAGAAAAGGAAAAGGGGAGGGGTGGGGGGAAAAAAGGTAAAACTCATAGAACAAATAGGAGAACTATTTATTCGGTTCACAGTCGTGTGAAATGCAGCAATAAAAATCTTTGGACTTCAGCAGAAGTTGTTTTTAATTCTTTTTTTTTTTTTTGAATTTCAAAAAACAGCGTCCAATGTCCATCAAAACAGCGCTTAAGTCTATAAAAATGTAACTTAAGCATTAAAAAAATTCATAAAGATAGTGTCTAAAATCTCCATACAACCGAAAAAAACCCAAACCAAAACCAAACCAAAACAACCAACCAACCAGCCCAAACCCCCGAAACCAAAACCAAACCAAAAAAAAAAAATCAAAAAAATATTTTATAATCAGATATCTTGGATTTTTACACCACCTTACCTGTAAATTATATATACATAGAATATTGCAGAATTATATCTAATACACAATATTTTCACTATTAATGCTGGTATAATCTTTATACACTGGCCCTTATGTTTATTTTTATTTTTTTTAATTAAATTATTGCATTGTATAAACTTTGACTGCAAACGGCCCCCCCTCCCCTGCCTCCCTCCTCCCTCCTCGCCCCCCCCGCCCCCCCGGGCTATTCACTGTCCGACTTGCCGTCTTTCGCCGTGGTGGAGTGGTTGTAGAGCCCCTGGGCCATGAGGTGCACCGCCAGGGAGTTCTTGCTGCCCGTCGCCTTCTTGATCTTGGCTCGTTTATTCTGGAACCAGATTTTAATCTGGGACTCGTTAAGGCCCAGCTCTTGGGCCAGGCTTTGCCGCCGCTGCTCCGTCAGGTACCGGTTCGTCTGGAACTCGGCCTTGAGTCTCTGCAGCTGCTCGGCGGTGAAGGCGGTGCGAGGCCGCTTGTCCTCCTTGTTGGGGTTTTTCTTCTTTGGTTTGCGGGAGCGGGGACCTACGGCCGGGAGAGAGGAGAAGCACCGACACCGCCACGCTCCGCTGCGGGCGGCCCCACGACAGCCGCGGTCCCGCGTGGGGGGCACCCACGCTCCTGTCCGCGCCCCGCGCTCCGACGCACCCCCCCCACACACACACACACCCCGACCCACACCCCGTCCAAGAAAAATAAACCTCGCTTTGTGCCTCCGCTGCCAGGGGATGCTCGGGAGGCGGCGGAACGGCAGCCGCGGCCCCCGGCGGCCCCGCTCCCTCCGCCGCCCCGTCCCCCCCGGCCAGAAACACACCGACCGGCCCTGGCCGCCCCCGGGCTGCCCGGCCCGCGAAACCTCCGCCGGAGGCAGAGGCACCCAGCTAGATTTTATCCACTGACCAGATTTTTCTGTTTGTTTTTTTTAAAGAAAACCTCTCCTCTTTTTTTAAGGAAAACTCTTTACTTTTTTTTTTTTTTTACTTTTTTTTTTTTTTTGGTAAGTCGTGATAAAAAAATGGAAACCCGCCGCCTGTTCTGAGAAGAAATCCGCCGATTTGCTGCAGTGCCCATATGGCGCTGCACGGCCCGATCCGAATCGCCGGGATTATTCTCGGGAATATTATTCTCGGCAGCACAAGGAGCCTTTTCTGCCCGGGCCGAGCCATTGTGAGGATGTATGTTAATTAAATATTAACAAAGGAGAGCACTGGAGAACAATGGAGTAAATTCCAATTCAGCCCTGAATATACCTCTGAGTAAGAGTTTGTTTTCAGACATTACGAACTAATTTTCAACTCGTCCTACAATCCCTGCTTCAGCTGGCCGGCACTCCGGGTGAAAACCCTGGCTCGCTGCTTTTGTAAGAGAAAAACCTCTTTCTTTTTTTTTTTTTTTTTTTTTTCTCCTTTCCTGGGAGCAGATCTCCTGCGCGGTGCCTCCCATGCCTTCCCCCAATGGTTTCTACTTTTTTTTTTTTTTTTTTTTTTTTTTACGAGGGTTTTATCAATCTGCCGGGGCCAGCCCTGATCTCCCCGTGATGGCTGAAGGACATTTCACCCCCTGGCTTCTTATTTTTATATTTTTAAAAAATGTTTTTATCGATAATTTCAGGAGGTTCTGCCCAAGCCCTTGCCAAGAGACAGACCCTGCCAAAGAAGTTCCCCGGCCCTTGGAAATGTCTCCCGGCCCCTACAGAGCTGACCTGCAGCACATGGGGGGAAATTAAAAGAAAGAAACGAAACGGCGACCGCTCTGAGGCCTCTTTTAGAGAAATAAACGGTCGTGAACGTTTTTCTGGCTAAAACAAAATAATCAAAGCAAGGCGAGGCCTGTGGAAATCCACTGTTCCCTCCCCAAAACACAGCGCGGGGGTATTTTCCTGGCAGGGCAGGGAGAAGGGCAGCTCGCCGGGAGAGTGAGCGGGGAGCCCAAGGCCGGGTATTTCTTTTTCCCCCCCTCGCTCTTTGATAAATCCCGGCAGTTGGTGGGAAATGCCCCCAGCCCGGGCGGCCTCAGCTCCTCCTCGGTGGCGGGGAGGGAGAGACACCCCCCCCATCCCCGCTCTCCCCCTCGTCCCTCCGGCTCCGCGCATCCCCAGTCACCCCTGCATCTCCCCCGCATTTTCGGGCGATTTTAAGAACACACCGCCCCGTCGTCCTGTGTCCCGTGTCCGTCCCCGTCCCCCCAAAAAAACCCAAACAAAAAAAAAAGAAAAAAAAAGAAAAAAAAAAAGAAGGAGCGGGAAAGGGGGGAGCGGGGTCTTTCCCCTGCCGCCCTCCCGGCCCCGCGGGCGGGCGGAGGCGAGCCGGGGAGCCCGGGGCGGGGGTGGCGGGGAGCGGGGCCGGCCGGGGGGGGGCAGCTCTTACCTGAGGAGGGCCGGTCCGAGTACCGCGTGCAGTAAACCCAGGCGGGCCAGAGCATGGGCTGGTTCCCGGCGTTGGAGCTGGCCTGGGAGCTATCCGAGTCCGAGCTCACCGACAGGTCGCCGCCGCTCAGCCCCCGCGCTTTCAGGGCCGCCTCCAGGGCCGCGGGGTCCCCTCCCTTCTTGGCGGCGCCGTGCAGGGCCAACCCGGCGGGGCCGCCCTCCCCCCGGCCCGGCGAGCCCGCCCCGCCACCGGGGAGCGGAGCCCCGGGGGCCGGCGCCGCGGCGGGGCTGCGGCGGCTCTCCGCGCCGGGCCGCCGGGGCTCCCCGCCGGGGCCGCCCGCCTCCTTCCTCCGCCCGAACTCGGGCCGCAGGATGTTGTCGATGAAGAAGTTGGTGATGCGGTGCGGGTGCGGGTGGGGGTGCGGGGGGTCGCCGGGGGGAAGCAGCAGCCCCCGCCGCCCGCCGCCGCCGCCGCCGCCGGGCTCCGCGTCGCCGCCGGACTCCTGCGGCTCGGCCGCCTCCTCCCGGGGGCTCCGGCCGCCCTCCTCCATGCTGCGCGGCCGGCCCCGCCGACGGCTCCGCTGCCCGCCCCGCCGCCGGCCGGGCGGCTGCCTAGCGCTTTTTTTGTTGCTGTTGCAGTCGGTTGTTCTTTATTTTATTTTTTTAATATATATATTTTATATATATATATATACACGCACGCACAGGTGTCTATTTGCTTTCGTTTCTCCTGGCCGCGCCCGGCATTCAAAATCCAGAGTTTGCAAAAAAAAAAAAAAAAAAAATTTAATAGTAATTAAAAAAAAAAAAAAAGAAGCAAAACCAGGGAGACCCCGAAGCCAGCAGCCAAGCCTCCACGAGTTCCAACTTTGCCCAAAATAAAAATACACGGGCTCCGGTCCTCCCGCCGCCGCTCGCCGCCTCCTGCCGCCGCTCAGCCGCTCGGTCCCGCGGCGCGCTGCCGCCTTCTCCCGCGGCCGCCGCCGCCGCCGCCGCGCTTCATCCGCCACCCCCGCGGAGGGAAAAAAAAAATATTTAAAAAAATTAATAATGATAAAAATAATAATCGGGGGGTGAAGGGGGGGGGTGGGAAAAAAAAACCAACCCAAAACAACCGAAGCCAGCCACCACCAAGCGGGTGCCGGGGCGGGGGTGGAGGCGGGCTCTCAGCAGCCGGTGTCCCGCGGAGGGCAGGGCGGTGAGGGGCGCCCCGCGGGGCCCCGGCCGGCAGCGCCTCGCCCCGCGCCGCCCCGCGCCGCCCCGCGCCCGGACATGCGTGGGCCGCCGCGGGTGGGGGGGCGTCCCGCCCTGCCGCCCGCCCTGCGCCGCGCCGCGCTGCGCTACGCCCCGGCGGCCGCCGCCGCCGCGCCCGAACACTTCCACTCCGGATTGTTGTCCTTTAGGTTTTAACGGGGCCCCCGCCGGTGACGTCGACGGCCCGGGCACTTCGACACGTGCCTCGGGCCAATGATAAAGCGGGCATGCGCACACGTGGTGCGGGGAGCTCCGGTAAGTGACAGCACCCACGCCCCTCCCCCACGGCCGGGCCCGCCGGCCGCCGCCGGGATGCGCGTGGGGGAGCGGAGTGGGGGGCAGGGGGTGCCTCGCCGCCGGGCGCGCACCGCCGCCCCCCCCGTATCACACCCCACACCCCCCCCGCGGCATTATTGGGGTTTCTAATTGCCCCGCTGTTTACCGGGGGGGGGCGCATCCCACAATTCCTTGCAGAAATGCATAAATAATATTAAGCGAGCGGCGGTGATACAAAGGGGGTCCGGGGGGGCGGGAGGGGACCCGGGCCGATGCCTGCGGACTGCCCAGGGGGGCGCGGCGCGTCCCTCCCCCCCCGCGGCGCGGTTCGGCATCCGCGGCGGCGGTAATTGACTCGTCCTTCCCGCAGCCGGACAGGAGCCTTTGATCTCCCCTGCCTGCTCCCGAAACGGCAGCGCGGCGCCGTGCTCCCCCCTCCCCCCCCCAAACCGCCTGCTCATCACCCTCCAGATCCCCAAAAATCCCCGCTTCTTTGGGACGGGGAGAGCTGCCGCTGCTGTTTTGGTGACTTTAGGGAGAAATCCCCCGGAACAAAATTAGGGAGCAAAATGCGGCTGGACGGACGAGGGGATGGGGGGTTGAACGGGTTGGGGGGAGCGGATGCTCCGCGGGGCGCCCAGGAAGGGTCGAGGAGCCGGGCGCGGGGTCCTTCCCCCGCAGCCGGCCCGTTATCCCTCTCCGGGGCCCGCCGGGTGTCACAGCCCCGACGGGGCGCACGGCGAGGGGCTGCGCGCCCCCGGAGGGCCGAGCAGGGCCGGGCCGGGGACGTCTTGGCTCCGGTGGCCGCCGCACTCCCACCCCCGGCTTTCCCCTCTAAGTGACATTTTTATTTGGAGGAGGCTTCCCTGCGGGTGCCGTGGACCACTCCCCACCTTTAGGGGAAAGGGACAGCCAGCACTTCCTCTCCTCTTCTTCTTTTCCTTTTTTGTTTTCCTTTTTAGTTCCCTTTAATATTTCTTTTTTATTTTAGTTTACATTTATTTCCCTCTTGCCTTTGCGTTTCTCAGCGGGTCGGGTCCGTCAGCGAAGACCAGCGCTAGCCGATCCAAAGTTGTTTTGCTCAAACAAGCACCTAGAGGTTAATTTCTTCAATCGCCCCATGAAAAGCGATTAGCCTGTCTCCCAAGAAGTATTTTCTAATTACTTGGAAGCCCTCGCTTTGCCACTACCCCATAATTAAACGTGTTCAAGGTGCTGCACTTCAAATATTTCGCTCCCGGGCGGACCCACGTTACCGATAAAAACTTCGAACCTTCCTGAACCCCGCGTTACCTGCCCGCTCTGCCGGGCGGGAGCTCGCTGCCGGTACCACGGCAACCTTCCCGTTCGTTATCCCGCTCCTTTGCGGGGATCTTTATAACCTGCGGAGGGCAGGGAGGAGAATTCCTGGGATAAACTCCAAAGTAGGAGATAAACAAAGCTGTACAAAACAATTACTGCATCTGCCTGTCGTCTGACAATAATCCAGCACCTCAGGTATGCAGAGGCAGCGGGGGCGGGGGGGTGGCGGGGGGTGAAGGGGTGATCTGATACCTAACCGAGGAAATCTGAATGATCTAATTTTTTTTTTTTTTTTTTCCCAAGGTTATTTTTATCTGGGAATTCAATCTCTGTAGAAACATTCCCCAGCAGCGCGTTTTCTCGCCGCTCTGCGGGCGCCCGGCCAGCGGCATCGCGGCGCGCGGGGCTTTTTCTTGGGAACCACTGCGGGTCACCGGGAGAGGTGGCTTGGAAAGGGGCTTTTGGCTTCGTTTGCTTCTTTGCTTCAGCCTCCCCTCGCAGCCCTGGTGCTTGCAAAAGTCTCCTCTCCCCACAACAGCCAGATTTCTTTTCACTACGCTCCCCGCGTAGTTTCAACGAGGCTCATTCCGCGCTGCCGCACACTAAAAATAAATTTATATATTTTCCCTCCCGCAAACAGGCGAGTGGATGTGTAGAGCCCCTGCTGACGCCACGCACCGTGCTCTTTCCTCTGTACTTTCGGCACTAAGAAGTTTAAAAGCGGGATGGCAACCAGGGAGCCCGGTATTAGGGAGGGAGGGAAGGGAGGGAGTGAGGGAGGGTGGGAGGGAGGGAGGGAGTGAGGGAGGGAGTGAGCGGCTGGTCCCCGCCCGCCTGCGGGCAGCGCGGGCAGGCTCCGAGGCCGGGCAGAGGGCAGCGGGCAGCGCGGGCAACGCGGGCAGGCTCCGGGGCCGAGCAGCGGACAGGCTCCGGGGCCGTTCGTCTCGCTTCTCCGGGCGTCGCCTCCTTCCAGCTTTTCCCCACACTCGGAAAGAAGCAAACCACGAAGCGCTGGGAAGTCAAAATGCCCAGAGCAGCGGTGGAAGCGCAGGGAGGGTCTACTCCCCCCGCCCCGTCCTTTCAGAGCGGGGATGACTGCAAACCGTTGGCAGGCGCCAAATTTCGCCGTTTTCTCAGCGATTCCCGCCGTTTTCAGCCAGATGAGGTCTGGCAGCGGCACTGCCCCGCCGGGCAGAGCCTCGGCACGCCGCTGCATCCCCGCGGCCGCCCCCATTTCCCTCCCGCTTACACCCAGCACCGACTTTATTCCCGAGCGGCGCCTTTTTGGGCAGCTTTGCCGGCGCTTTGGAGCCGATGGCTGAGGACGGCGCGGGGGGGAGGTCGCAGCTTCCCCCCGCGCTCCGCCGCGGCTGGCCGCGCAGCCAGGCGCTGCGCCAGGCGCTGCCGGGCCGGGAGCGGGCTCAGCTTTCCCCGGGGCCTCGCACCGGTTTGGGAGGGGGATAACCAGCAGGGACCCCCGCCGAGCCCCCGCCAGGCTTGCCCCGGAGCCGTCCGGCCGGGAGAGATCAGCCGTCACGGCCGCGTTTCCCCAGCGCCGCCGGGTTTCCACCGCACCGCCGACAACCAAAATAAAAACAACCCACCCTAAACCCCCCAGATTTTCCCAGTTCCCACCCCCGTGCCAGGTGGGATCAAGGGCGCTTTGCAGCCGCCGGGCTCTCACGCCGCCAGCCTGTCGTGGGGCCGGCAGCGCCTATATCCACTCCACACGGGGAAGACTTTCCCGTCAACGGAGGTAAAGGAACGGGTTGGAAAGCCTGGGTTCCACTTGCAGGATCATAAAAATTTTATGGCCGGCCTGCGGCGAGGGCAGGGCCCGCTGCCGCCGCGCCCGGCCCGGACGGGGCTCGGTGTGAGGCTCGGGGGATGCTCGGGAGCGAAGGGCTGGGGGCGAGTGTCAGAGCCCTGACGCGGGAGGCAGCTGGCGGTCACGGCTGCCATCCGCAGCACGGAGTGGCGGGGGGCAAACTCACCTCCCAGCCCTCCCACCAGAGGGAGGGTGCGCGGGTGGGGTTCGGAGACGGCCCCTGCCCCGCCATGCCCGGGGCCCTGCCCAGCCTCTGCTCTCCCCTGCCCCTGGCCCTGTCCTCCCGCTGGCCTTGTCCTCTCCCCGTCCTGCCCCTACCAGCCCCTCCCCCGCCCCGCGCCTTGCCCTGCCCCTGCCCCCCGCAGGGCAGCCCGCACATCTTCCTCTCCCGCGCCGTGGCTGGGGCGGCGTGCAGCCCTCACGGCCCGAATCGAAAACGATCAAATAACACTAGTAATAAAAAAACACTTTTGACCAAATTTGGTGGAGAGATAGGCATAAACTAAATGTCATCCCAGAGCCCAATAATTAAGTTGGCGGAAGAGAAGAGAAGAGAAGAGAAGAGAAGAGAAGAGAAGAGAAGAGAAGAGAAGAGAAGAGAAGAGAAGAGAAGAGAAGAGAAGAGAAGAGAAGAGAAGAGAAGAGAAGAGAAGAGAAGAGAAGAGAAGAGGAAAGGAAAGGAAAGGAAAGGAAAGGAAAGGAAAGGAAAGGAAAGGAAAGGAAAGGAAAGGAAAGGAAAGGAAAGGAAAGGAAAGGAAAGGAAAGGAAAGGAAAATAGACTAAAAAGAGTAGAATGGAAAAGAAAGAACAGAAGAAGAGAAAGAGAGGAAAACTCAGGAAACAACGTAAAAAAGGAGAAAATAAAAGAAAAGAGGAGAAAATAAGATAAAAGGGGAGAAAATAAGAGGGAGAAAGAAAAGAAAAGAAAAGAAAAGAAAAGAAAAGAAAAGAAAAGAAAAGAAAAGAAAAGAAAAGAAAAGAAAAGAAAAGAAAAGAAAAGAAAAGAAAAGAAAAGAAAAGAAAAGAAAAGAAAAGAAAGAAGAAAAGGAGAGAAAAGGAAAGGAAAGAGAAGGAGAGAAAAGGAAAGGAAAGAGAAGGAAAGGAAAGGAAAGGAAAGGAAAGGAAAGGAAAGGAAAGGAAAATAGACTTTAAAAGAGTAGAATGGAAAAGAGCAGAAGAAGAGAAGGAGAGTAAAACCCAGAAAATAAGGTAAAAGAGGAGAAAATAAGAGAAAAGCGGAAAATATAAGAGAGAAGAGAAGAGAAGAGAAGAGAAGAGAAGATAAAAGGATATACAAGAGAATAAAATAGGAATATAAAAGAAAGGAGGAGAAGAAGAAAGATGAGAAAAGAGGGGAAAATAAAAGACGAGGAAAGGAGGAAAGAGGAAAAGAGAAAAGAAAAGAAAAGAAAAGAAAAGAAAAGAAAAGAAAAGAAAAGAAAAGAAAAGAAAAGAAAAGAAAAGAAAAGAAAAGAAAAGAAAAGAAAAGAAAAGAAAAGAAAAGAAAAGAAAAGAAAAGAAAAGAAAAGAAAAGAAAAGAAAACGGTTTCCCAGGGCGGAGGCAGTGCTCGGTACAGCGCGGCCCGGCGCCCGCAGTCCTCTGCAGCGGAGCCCTGGCCCGGTCGCCAGGGGCCAGCGGGGCCTCGCCAGGACACTGGGTGTCACTGGGTGCCCGTTCCCTCCCCGGGGTGCCCGACCTTTGTTCTGTCGAGCCGTCGCCTTACAAACCCACTATCCCGAAGCGTAGCCAGGGCTGAAACCCCCAGCCCTTATGAGAAAGTTTTTTGGCCTGTGCAAAGAAATGCTTTGTGTCCCCTCTTACAACACTATAATAAAAAATTTAAAAAGATTAATAACAAAAAAGCTGGGAGTGAGACCTCCTGTCCATGTCTTTGAGTTACACCCACAGACGCTTAGTGAAGATGCAGAAAACCGGCCCCCAGTTTCTGCCGCCTGCAGCTGGGTGGGACGCGCCCGGTTCAGCCCAGCCCGGCCCGCCTGTGCCCCCCCGGGGGATGCTCCGGCTGGGCTGGGCCAGGGGCTACTGTCCCGGGCAGGACGCACGTCCCCCGGCTGCGGCGGCCACCCGGCGCCTCGCCCTCTGCCGGGGCCACCGCCGGGCTCGCCGTTCACTCGCCCACCTGGAGCTGTGGAGGCAGAAAAGCTTCAAAGAAGTGCAAAAATATTTTCCGGAAAGCTGTTTTATTTAATCTTCCGAACAGGCTGCAATCCCCCCGTTTTACACACAGGCGCCGTACACAGGTGTACGCGCGGCCCCCTACAAGCGTGCACACACGTATATATCGCGACTGAGGAACGTTTTCCCGCTTCTCCCGCGACTCGGAGGAGTTAATCCGTACAGACACAACAGAAGCTATTGTGACGGTAAAGTTCAGCAACTCTACACCGACCCCAGCATTAACAGGGGCTGAGGCGGGATGCCACGTAGGCAGCTAATTCCCCTAAACTCCCTCGGATTTACACCTCGGCATTTACTCACAGCTAGAATAAAGCCGCCGCTCTAATTAACTAGGTAATTTCTACTCCAGCTCCCCGCCGGATAATCAACTTTTATGGTCTCTCGAAGGCTATTTTCCAGCTGTTGCGGACCGGGAGCCCCAACCGTGCTCGCCCCGGACCGCCGGGGCTGCGGGGTCGGGCAAGCGCCGAGAGGGGGGCGGGGGGGTCTCTGCCCTCTCCTCCCCGGCAGGACCGGGGCTCTCTGCCCCTTCCCCGTCCCAGCAGCCAGGCGGAGCCGGCTCGAGGCTTTCCGGAGAGCCGGGGCGAGGGGGGGGGGCTCCGGTCGGGCCCAGCGTGGAGACGGTGCCCTGGAGGGGGCTGTCAAGGACAAGGTCCCCCTGCAGAGGGGGTGGCGAGGGCGGTGCTGGGGGTCGGGCTGGGCCGAGTTCTGAGGCAGTTTGACTCCTCCCGAGAAGGATGCGCCGTTCCCTGGGGTGCCCCCCACCGCCCCAGAGCACCGGGGCCGCTTGGGCCGAGGGGCTGCCCGCGACGGCGGGGACACGTCTCGGACACGCTGGGTGTACACACACACACACACTTCACTTGCTCAGTGTTTTCAGGATTAAAAAGAAAAAACAAAACCACAACAAAACACCTCAGAACCAAAACAAAACACACTAAAAAATCAAGGAACAAACAAAACCTGCTATTCTCAGCAGGGGCTTCCCTGAAAAGAGAAAAAGGAGTGCTGTGCGCCGGCGGCGGGACTGCGGCTGGATGATGTAGAGGGGCAGGGACGATGCTCCTCCGCGCCTCGCTTTGCTCTGACGAAAAGTTTCTCGAGGAAAACAAACAGCCCGACACCCGTCCTGCCCTGGCGCTTGCAGATCTCCCCGTCCTCACCCGCCCACTGGTGGGAGCCCGGCACCTTCCCTGCGCCCCCCCCCCGGTGCCTCTCCGCCCTCCTCTGAGCCGCAGCGTTGAAAGACGGCGGGGAGCAGAGAGAGTCCGGCGGAGCCGGGGGAGGCGGCGGGGCCGAGGTCTCTGCCCCACGCCCCCAGCACCGACGAGGAGCGGGCTGGCGCGGGCCGCGGTGCAACTCCCTTAACTTCCTTCCTTCCTTCCTTCCTTCCTTCCTTCCTTCCTTCCTTCCTTCCTTCCTTCCTTCCTTCCTTCCTTCCTTCCTTCCTTCCTTCCTTTTCTTTTCTTTTCTTTTCTTTTCTTTTCTTTTCTTTTCTTTTCTTTTCTTTTCTTTTCTTTTCTTTTCTTTTCTTTTCTTTTCTTTTCTTTTCTTTTCTTTTCTTTTCTCTTCTCTTCTCTTCTCTTTTTATCTTCTTTTATCTTCTATCTTATTTTCTTTTATCTTCTCTCTTCTTCCCTTTTTTCCTTTCTCCTCTTTTCCTTTCTCTTCTCTTCCTTTCTCCTCTTTTCCTTTCTCTTCTCTTCCTTTCTCCTCTCCTCTCCTCTCCTCTCCTCTCCTCTCCTCTCCTCTCCTCCTCACCTCTTTTCTCCTTTTCTTTTCTTTTCTTTTCTTTTCTTTTCTTTTCTTTTCTTTTCTTTTCTTTTCTTTTCTTTTCTTTTCTTTTCTTTTCTTTTCTTTTCTTTTCTTTTCTTTTCTTTTCTTTTCTTTTCTTTTCTTTTCTTTTCTTTTTTTTCCTTTCTCCTCTCCTCTCCTCTCCTCTCCTCTCCTCTCCTCTCCTCTCCTCTCCTCTCCTCTCCTCTCCTCTCCTCTCCTCTCCTCTCCTCTCCTCTCCTCCTCACCTCTTTTCTCCTCTTTTTTTCTTCTCTTACTTTCTCCACCTTTTCTTTTCTCTTCTATTTTTTTTTCTTTTATTTTCTCTTCTTTTCTTTTCTCCCCCCACCTCGCCATGCCCCCAGCACCCCTCTCGCCACCCGCCGGGTCCCGCCGTCGCCTCCGCCGCGCGGCCAGCGGGGAGCGCACCCGCCTCACGGGCCGGCACCTCCTTGAGACAGGGGGTGGTGGGGGGTGGTGGGGGCTCGGCAGCTGGGGCGGTGCCTGCCCGGGGCGGCATCCCATGCAGCATTCCCGCCGGGAGCGGAGCGGGTGGGGGCCGTGCCCGGGCAGCCGACCCCCCCGCCCCTCGGGCAGAGCCCGGCGCTGCTCCGGCGCATTGCTCCAGCACCGCCGGGTGACAAGAAGGGGACCACTGAGGACGTGGCAGTGCCGCACGCAGACCCGGGCGAATGTTAAACCCCTCAGGAACTCCAAAGCCGGGTTGCTGAGCGGCAGTGCAGTGGAAAGGCTGGGATGTCCCTCGCCTTTCCCGCAGGGATTTTCTACAGGAGGCAGAAAGGGGCGAGGGCCCAGCCCCAGCCCATCTGCGGGGTATCAGGTCTGGGTGGGCCGTGGGAGCGCATGGTACTGCGGCGCTGAGCTGTTGTACTCTGTAGGTGGATATCGTCTTATTTGTTATCTTTGTCCTCTACGTTTCTTGGATTCGCGGGATGTATTTATCTTGTCTGTCTGGGCTGCTTCGCTAAGTCGCTGTGTAAATTGAAAGGCTTTTCCCCCCCCTTTTCCTCCCCTCCCGAGCTCACCACCTTTTTTAATTAAAGCTTTTAACTCGCTTGATGTTTACTGTCTTATGTAAAGTATCTAAACAAACAGACCCGGATGAATACAAACACCAAAAGGGAGCCGGCCCCCCATTCTTACCCCTTTATTGTTCAAAAAAAAAAGCACATCTCCCCATGTCATAGTTACAGTTCCAAAAGGAAATTGCTTTTATTTGTAAAGGAGGCTTTAAAAAGCAGTGACATGAAGGGGAAAAGCTCCTTAAGGGAGGAAGGTCACAGGGTTAGGGGCAAGATTAAAGGAGTGATCTTTCTACCTCACAGGGAAAGCAGTGCTGGAGCCTCCCCAAACCTAGGAGAAGGCCTGCCAAACAGAGGGGGTGATGCTGGGGGCCAGGGCTGGAGGAGGCCGTTGGGCCCCAGGCAGTCCCTGGTCCCACACGGGCACCTTTCAGCTGTCAGAGAAGGGAGCAGATGCAAAGAGGTGAAATCCCTTGCTTCAGTGCCTGAAACCCCACGTCCTCTGTGTCATCCAGCAGGAAATATCACGGTGGGGGAAGCAGCCCCTCCCGGAGCTCCATCTCAGGTGGGCGGGGGGATGCAGAGGGGGATGGGGAGCCCTGCTCCCCACTGGGGCTGGGGGAAGGAGTCTGTGCCCTTCCCCGAGGCTGGCTGCTGCCACCTATTTGTGGTGAGCCGAGCTGAGCGATGGAAGGGAACAGGATCATATAAGTGATCAACCCAACCCTCCCTTCCCCTCATTCTGCATTCAGCAGTGCTGGTTGCGTTTTTTGCTGAATAACGGTCCCTGGCCAAGGCAAGTCACTTCCTTTTGCCCCTCTACAAAGGCAGCACCTGACCCCGTCTCAGGCATGAACAGCAGCTGGGGGCTCTGAGGTCAATGCCAACAAGGGTGGCTGCATCCCCTCCACATGCCCTCTGCCTGCCCAACCCCTTTCCCGTTCTCCTGTTCCTCTGGGCAGGTACAGCCCACTCCCCTCACCAGTCTCAAACAGGGGCTGTGCCCAGTGCTGTGCCACGCAGAAGCCTGGAGGTGTTTCTGCAGGGCAGCAAGGAGAGGGAGATGCAATCCTGTTCTCACCATGGATGGAAAATGTCTGTTCCACTGCTAAGAGGGATGCAAACATCCCTAAGAGTGATGCAACCATCTGTCTTTGCTGGGGTTCGGGTCCCAAACTGCCCATCTTCTGTGCTCAGGAGGTCCCTGGTAATGTGATCCCCACCATGGCAAAGGAAGGTGCGAGGGGTGATATTTCTCTTGCTGATGGGGTGCTCCCAGCACAGGTGAGAGGTTGGGGCATTTCTCCACAGCCCTGGGGAGATGTCCTGCAGGAAGGACATTTAGAAGGAAAGACGGGGCTGGCCATGCTTCCTCCAGGGATAGGATGGAGAGGGGATCACACCTGCCTGATGCATTCAGGGTTCTAAGAGCAGCACTGTGTAGTTACCCTGTCACCACACTGAGGCCTGAGCATCACCAGGATGCAGATGCAGGGGCATTCCTGATCAGGCTGCACAGGAGGATGTGGGATGTTTGCTGGGCACAGCGTTTGAGGCAAATGGTAGCCACACTCTTGCTGCAACCCTGAGCAAACCGCTTTGTCCCTCCATGCCTCTACAGAGAGGATGGTCACACGCCATCTCTCCCACCCACCATTTCCTGCAGACCCAGGGCTCTGTGACATTTTGGTAGAGTGTAGCTGGGCCTCTGCAGCTTCTGCTTGGCACTGCCAGTCCCCAAATCTATTCCTGCTTTCTTCTCCAAAGTGCAGCAGCTACATTGTCCTCGATATTTGGAGAGCGTGTGTGAGCACAGAGTGAGAATGGATGTGTGGGAGGCTGCTCCTCTCCTAAAATATGTGCATTTAAATTGTCCAAGGGAATTACTGACATTAGCCAGCTTTGTTTTGGGGTTTTATTAGTGCCATTCAGTAAACATACCTGCTGCAACCTGGGTAGCGAATGCCCAGCCATGCTCACTGGAGATGCCACTCAGCACTTTGCCTGCCACAGTAACTGCTTGAGGATAGTAAATCCATTCACCCTTTTGCTCACAGGCATTGGAGCTGCATTAGCTTGTGCAGAGGTGGCTCCTGGGCCCCGCTGAGGCTCTGTCACAGCTCCCCTGACTTACAGGACTTATGTGCCATGGAACATCTGCTAACAGTCCTGTCCTGCAGGATCCCTTCCGGTGGTGTGAACTCTCCTCACCCAGGCAAACACCAGTGGCTCATGTGGACTGGGAACTTGTCCTTCCCCGCTTTCCCTTTCCCTTTCCCTTTCCCTTTCCCTTTCCCTTTCCCTTTCCCTTTCCCTTTCTTCTGCATCACCGATTTTATATAAAACCACAGGATAGACCATAGAGCCTGGCACACACAACTCACCAAGAATTGTCTGGGTATCATAGATACACAGTGCTTCTATAAATATTTATGGAGGTACAGTCAGCCTTGGTGTGGGCAACACAAATGTAAATAATGCTGTACACTCCTAGCGTGCTATGGATGGTGCTGTGAGCAGGAATAACAGTTCCTTTGGAAATCAATTTAATGAATCAGTTATAGTAGGAGGGAAATAATCTCAGCAGCATTATTATGCCCAATAGCAGGAGTATTGTGATGATGGCTGGGTTATCCAGAGAGCCTCTGCCTGGGGAAAGAAGAAAAAGCCCTCCAGAAGCTTCCTGGCAGAGGAAGATGAAAATGAAGAACCACCAGAGGAGACATGTAGGTGCAGGTGGCAGAAATGAGAAATAAAGTGTTGTTTTTTCATGACTGTTACACACGAGGATGTTGTGATGTTAGCTGGGATGGTGGTTGCTGGGGTGGAGAGAGACCCCTGGGACAGAACAGCTTGCTTGGTGAGGGGGGGATGAGCAAGAAGTAGATGAGCTGAAATGGATGGGCTTGGATGAGAAGGGATGTTGCATGACCTGAGCCCCTCTGGTATCAAATACCTCTGAGGAGAAAGCTTCTTTTCAAGTGATTTTGGTCCCTAAATATCTGTGTGCCCTCAGCTAATGCCGCCAAACCCTCCCATGACACGGATGTTTTGCATTTCTCACCTCTGCTAGAAAAGGAAAGAGATGAAGAGTTCTGGGATGAAATCTCAATTTTACAAGCTTCCTCATGTCTTTGGGTGAATCACTTCATCCTTTTCTTTCCGTTTTCTGCAGCAGAATGCTCTCTCCTGACCAGGCATCTCTTCCATGCTCCATCTCTGGCACCTTGCTCACAGTGTAGCCCTACAGCATGAAGCCCTACAGCACAAAGCAGCCTTCTGGTTTACAGTTTCTATAGCTGATGATCAAGGGTCTTTCTTAAATATGGGCAAAGTAGATCCATACATGTTGGTTTTGAGTAAAACCGTGGTTCAAAAGGCCAGCGCAGAGACCAAGCAACATCTATGTCCTTGCAAAATCTAGTGGACCTTTCAGGTGCCTCCAGGCGGAAGGATGTTCTGTGTAGCTCACAGAGATACAACATAGGTGGTGGTGGTGGGAAATTTCACTGTCTGTAGGCATATTTCTGAAGTAATTTTCAGCCCATGGGCTATTCGTAAACAGGCCACCGGGAATGTGCAGTGTTTCACAGTGTTGATGCATGCTGCTGGACACGTGGGTCATGTTAGCGCTGCTCTGCCCTCAAGGGATGGATGGTACCATCAGAACCAGGTCAAATTCCTGGAGATCTTTTCTAGCTTTTATTTTTCTCTTTGCAGGCATGTTCCAGCCAGGAAATTAATCTCTTAGGCCATATAAGGAAAGTAAAGGCAGAAGAGGCAAGAACACGGTCAAAACAAATCAGATATTTTTATTTAAGTGAGCATTTCAGGATATTTTTTGAGCTGTCCGCCAGCTGAAAGAGTGAGGATCATCTTTAGTAGGATATGGTCTTTGTAGAATTTCTCCATGTGCTGCTTCTGTGTTTATAAACTCAGTGGTATTTTGACCCACCAGCTCCAATGTTGTTGGTAGAGAAGAAGGGCCAGAGTAAGGGGGTGATTTTTTGTCTGAACAGCTGAATGACCCAGTTTTAGTCAAGCTGCTTTCTGAAAAACTGGACTTGAGAGACAAAAGCTGGACTTCAGCAAAGGCACGAAACCTGGGTACAGTTGAGCAGCACTGTAGAAACCCAACATATTTAGCATCTTTAAAAGTGTATTCCTAGCAGTCTGATCCTTGACCTCACAGTTATTTTCAATTAATTAGTCTATCAGAAACTATTTTTGTCCTTGCTTTCCCTCCATCCTGCAGGTTTGCAAAGCCATACATGGTGCTGTGCTCCTGCACAGAGCAGTATTGTTTTCATGAGCTTTTGGGCGGATGCTGTATTGCATTAACACAGCACATTAGCATCCATTAATATGAGGCACTTATGCATTATCTGTTTTTTTTTTTTTGGCATCTTTTCCTATTCTAATTAGTGGAATGAAGGTGTGTGAAAGAGAATCAGCGAAGTGCAAGAGCCAGGAATGCAGTAGTTCAACCTCCCTACTGAAATCAATGATTGTCTTGGGGTCTGGATCCTGCTCCTTATTATATTGTCCAAAATCTGGAGTAGTTCCATGGGGCTGAACCCCCTTCACTGACAAGCCCGTGTGATGGGAGCGGGTGGAGGTCTGTTGTAGCTGAGGACAGGCAGTGGGTAATGAACTGGGCTGAAAGGAGGTGGGTCTAGCTGGCAGCTGAGTTGAGCAATAGCACAGGGCTGAAGGTAAAAGGAATTTTTTGGGCCCTTGAGCAAGGGTGCAAAGCGGAAAGACCGATATAACAGCCCAAGACGGGACACTAGCTCAAAGCACCCAGCTAGAAACTGCAGTGTTATTTAGAGCATCCCTGAGGACCAGTGTAGGTTTCACTTTTGTTTAAGCTGGTGACATTCCAAATTATTGCCGTTAAAGCCCCTTGCTCTGGCTGCTGCCACTGAGCAGGAGCTGGAAAGGGTTTGAGGCGAGAGGCAGCTGGAGCTTTCACAAAAGCAGCCGCAGAATATCAAATCAGAGAGAAATTAGGACAACCATTTCTGGGAGCTTTGAAGGCAAAGGCTGTTTGTTTAGCCTTAAAGGAGGCAGCCTGCTCCTGTTGCTGCTTCGCTTGCCTCAGCCTGGGAGACATCCTTCACGCTTTCTAAAGGCAAAAGTCCTGCCAAAAGAGGCGGAGAGTCTGGGTTTCATTTGCTATGGGGTGTGGCGAGGAGAGCGCGGTGTCATGCGGGGTCCCTCGCTGCCAGCATGCCCGGGCGGAGGTAGAGGTCAGCAGGTCACTGGGGTTTGATCTGCCCTGATCCCCTTTCACAGGGGAAATGAAGCGACAGGGACTTTGCTTCAGCACAGTGGCCACTTTGAAAAAATGTTTCAGGCAGATAATTTATCGGGTTTAATTACTCTTTAATCCCCCTGATCGGCCTGGCGTGGAGAAATCCCCTCTGAATGGGGGAGCCTGTTTGAAAAGGCCCAGGAGGGCTGGGGGGGCTGGAGGGAGGATGAGGGGATAGAGGAAGGGATGGAAGGATGGAGAGAGGGAGGGAAAATGGAAAGGAGGGAGAGCCCCTTGCTGTGCCCATACAGCCCAGCCCCTCTCTCTGCAGTCTGGTGTCCTGGTGCTGCTGCCCACAGCCTGCATCCCCTTTAGTGATTTTATCAATGGTTTAAAAAGCCCCGGGTGACTTCTCCTGTCTCGTGTATCTTCCTGTGCAGAGGAGTCTGGATCAAACCACATTACTGCAGCAAGTACTCAGTTAGGGCCTTCCCTGACCATGCCCAGACAGAGACCCTGGAATTATGAGCAACATGGGGCAAAATCTCCTTTAACACCACCCTCTATTTCTGTCTGGTACTCTTGGCCAGGGTTTGAGTCCAGAGGCAAGAATGAGGAGCAGTGTGGGCTCAGAGTGTCTCCAGCACAGCTCTTTTCCTCTGGTCTTTATCTCCCCCAGAGATTATAAGGAGTTTCTAGTGGGATATCTCCAGCTGCTTTTGTGGGATGCATTTAGTCTAAAATTCAGCAAAGCACACTGTCCATAACCCAACACAAGACCAGGAAATCATTTGGTCTGTGTCATGACACAGCTCTCAGAGAATTGTAAAACTCTAATAACATTTAAAAAACCCCACAGGCTAAACTGAAAAATGTCTCACCTCTTGCTGTTCCTCTTTGGCTCTTCATGACCAAGCTCTGCTCTCTTGTATCCTGATGTAAATCAAGAGTGCTCCAGGGGTGAGTTAGATTTGGCACATGCCAGAGTTAAATCAAATCTCCACTCAAAGGCAGGTAATATTGACTGTTTGTAACTAGCAGAATAATCTGTGCAGCTCTATCCTGGAAATAATGCATGTTTTCTATTTCTGTGGTACAGAAACCTGTCCAGCAAAGGGCTTCTCCTACCTCTGTTTCCATAACCGAACACTAGAACAACGTTTATTTTTTTCTCTTCAATGCAAGTCAAAGTGCTTACAGATGATTTCACCATTCCAGTTCAAAGTATGTGTCGTCTTTTATCCCGTAGCTATCTTTCTGGTTTTATTACACATTGAGTCCAGACTTTTGCTTGCTTGGGTACAAGAAAAAGCACTCCACTTAATTCCCAGCATTACAATATGCTACTGGGAACTTGAGTAGAGAATCTATGGGCTCCCAAGAAAATTAACCCAGGCTTTCCACTCGAGACTTCACTGGTTTTAAATCAAGATCACAAACCATCTATAGGCAGGTTAATGACAACTAGAAGAAAAAAATTGCACTGATGAGCCTAAAAGGCCCCAAGGTACATTAACCACAAGACTGTTTTTTTCCCCCCAACCTTCAGCAGTGCAAACTCTCAAGGAAAACCTTTGCAGTGACTAAAATATGCAATGCAAACAAGAGTGCTTTTATTCTTACCCATGGCATAGAAAATTAACCAGGATTCTTTCAAGCCAGAAAAGCCTCAAATCTTTTATGGAAATTGCTGTAGTTGGAGGGGTGTAGATGTACTCTGAATATCCAGATGTGCAGGGAACCTCAAGGAAAGGCTGCTGTGCTTCACCAAAGGAAAAAACCTGTTGCAGTGATGCTGCTAAAGAGTTTTGTACTGGATCATGTGAAAGAAGGAGGTATTTCCATCCTAGAGTCAGTCATATTTCAGTACAGCAGAATACAGGGACTCTGGCTGAGCAATTGATTTAGGAATGGGAGTAGCTGTTCCCTCTCAGTTCAAGGCAAGCTGCAACCATGATGTCCTGTTCATTCCAACACACTGGTGGCTCCTTGGAAACTGCATTTCTGGGCTCAGTGACCATCAGAGCTATGAGCTATAAAAAGACAAGGGACCAGAAATCCTCTTTTTTTAAAAAATTATTTTTATTTCCTTTTCCAGTGGTTGCTCTACCTGCTTAGGCAGGCATGGGAGCAGTGAGCACTGGCTGCAGAGGTCTGAATAGGTGAGCATCCTCTCTCCTGCAAGCTCATCTTCAGTGCTGAGGCTGGGTTTGTTCCACTACATCCATCCCACGAGCTTCCAGCAATGAGCTAGATGCTGGAAACTGACTTTTTTTCTGGGTGAGAGGGTTTGACCAGGGAATTTCTTGCCAGTGAAGGGACACACCCCTGCTCATCTGTGGCAATGGTCTGGTCTGTAATTGACCAACCAAATGCTTTCATGTCCATTTTCCCAGCAAGAAACAGAGGAGGTAATAGATGAAGTGAAAGAGAGACCAGGAAAAGAATAAACTAAACTCAGTTTCCTTAACTTACCACCACTCCCTGGTGAAGCCAAGATGGCAATGCCATAATTTTGATCTCTTTCTGTGTCAAGGTGACCCACTTAGTGGATGAGGAAAAGGCTGCAGATGTCATCTACCTAGACTTTAATAAAGCCTTTGACATCGTTTCCCACAGCATCCTCCTGGAGAAGTCAGCTGCTAATGAGTTGGACTGGTGCACTCTTCACCAGGATGGCCAAGCCCAAAGAGTGGTGATGAATGGAGTTAAAACCAGCTGGTGGCCGGTCACAGGTGGTGTTCCCCAGGGCTCAGTATTGGGGCCAGTTCTGTTTAATATCTTTATCAATGACCTGAATGAGGGGATCGAGTGCACCCTCAGTCAGTTTGCAGATGACACCAAGTTGGGTGGGAGTGTTGATCTGCTTGAGGGTAGGAAGACTCTACAGAGGGATCTGTACAGGCTGGATTGATGTACCAAGGACAATTATAGGAGGCTTAACAAGGCACAGTGCTGGGTCCTGCACTTGGGTCACAACAACCCCATGAAACTCTACAGGCTTGGGGAAGAGTGGCTGGAGAGCTGCCTGGTGGGAAAGGACCTGGTGGTTTTGGTCAACAGCCAGCTGAACGTGAGCCAGCCATTGTGCCCAGGTGACCAAGAAGGCCAATAGCAACCTGGCTTGTATCAGAATTAGTGAGGCCAGCAGAACTAGAGAAAGTGATTATTCCTCTGTACTTGGCACTGGTGAGGCCGCACCTCGATTCCTGTGTTCAGTTTTGGGTTCCTCACTACAAGAAAGACATTGAGGGGCTGGAGCATGTCCAAAGAAGGGCAACAAAGATGTTGAAGGGTCTAGGGTGCAAGTCTTATGAGGAGTGACTGAGGGAACTGGGGTTGTTTAGCCTGAAGAAAAGGAGGCTGAGGGGAGACCCTATTGCTCTCTACAACTACTTGAAAGGAGGTTGTAGCAAGGTGGGTGTCAGTCCTTTCTCCTATGAAACAAGTAATAGGACAAGAGGAAACGTCCTCAAGTTGCACCAGGGGAGGTTTTGACTGGATATTAGGAAAAATTTCTTCACTGAAGGGGTTGTCAAGCCTTGGAACAGGCTGCCCAGGGAAGTGGTGGAGTCACCATCCCTGGAGGTACCTAAAAGACTTGTAGATGTAGCACTTGGGGACGTGGTTTAGTGGTGGACTTGGCAGTTAATGCTTGGACTTGATGATCTTAAAGGTCAACCTAAATTATTTTACATTTTACAACCTAAACCATTCTGATTCTATGATTCTGTGATTCTATAATTAATTCCCTTGGAGTCTCCCCACAGTAAGGACCACACACCTCCCAAAAGTAAAACCTAAAACCATGAAGTTGCTGACACAAGAGCAAGATGAAGTCTGGAAGTTTTTTAACCCCAAAATTCATTTACAGAGGATCCTGCATGGAAAAAACCCATGAGGTTTTCTGAGTAATTCAGTTAGTTAAGAGCAGATTTTCCCTCTCTATTCAAACACATCATCTTTAAATCCAAGTAAATGACTTCTGATGATGGTGACATAGGACAGTGGAGTCAGAACCTTTAAAACCTTCTATTTTTAGCACAAGATTGCAAATTGTTGACCCAGAATACTGTAATTCCTTCCTTCCATGCCTTGTCTGTGGTTGCTTCCTAATGGAGATGTTACGTTTCCTCTCTGTATCGGGAACTGAGTAAAGAGACATTTTGTCCTTGTGACAGACACAGCCTGTCTAAAGGCTGCTGGCCTTTTTTTTTTTTCTTCTTCTTTTTCTTTTCTTTTTTTGGCAATTTCTCCTTTGGCTGATGAAACCCTCCCTGAGGCAGGAGAGTTTTGCCTTCCCAGGCAGCAGGCTTGCCAGGCATGCTCCCCTAGCCGCTCACTGCTCTAATTATTAGCAAGAGGACAAACAGATGAGGAGCCATGAATGGGGTCAGCTCCACCTGAAAAAAAAATTCATATATCATCTCTGAAAACCCAAGGCCAAGGCATGAAAGCACAGTGTGATGGGCAGCGATGGAAGTGCCTGACTGGCCAAATGCTGGCACATGCACAATGCTGCCAACCCCAGGGAAATGCCTGAGCTCACATAAGGACGATTTAATGGAGACAAAAGTAGGGATCAAAGGCATCTCCAGCATCACCACATCCTCCAGTAATGAGGAATTAGCAGGGTGAAATTCATGGGTGATGGTAGGAAATGGGCAGCAACTTGTGCTCTCTGGGAGAATGAACGAACATGGGATGAAGAACCAGTGCATCCCTTCTGCTACTTCTGCCTTCTCTCCAAATGCATACTAAGCCTGCAGATCCAGGCTACCCATAAAGAGTCCTAATATATGCTAGAAATGGAGACCTGGTCTTGTGATTCCTACCCAGTTTAGAGAGAAAAAAATAAAGCAGATGAAGATGTATACTGTAGCACTAAATGTTCTACTGGGTCGCTGTTGTTTGCACACGTCTGTGGACACTGATGTTGTTGTGCTTTCTTTTCAGCTTTTCTATTAATGAGAAATTTTTTTTTTTTTTGAGGAGCTGATGACTTTCAATAGGGAAGGGCAGAGCAGGACACATAAATCAGAGATCATATGAGGTCATTTCATTTTGACAGGTTGCGGCAAATTTCCGAGCTCAGTCTTTACCAAAGATCTAGAAACTGTGTCAGGCTCACGATAATGTTTAAACCCCTATGGAAAACATTTGTTTCCACTGCTGTTGGCTTAACTAGGACCAGACTAGGTTGTAGTCCTGGTTACCCCTAGCTCCAACATGGCAAAGACATGGCAAAACCTTAAACTGCTGCAAGCACTTTTTTCTGCAGTGACTTCTTTTGCGGGTTTTATTCCTGGAGGAAAGCAGGTATCCCCTCACCACATCAAATGATGCTGATGAAAGGCTGGCTGAAAATGTCCATGGGCTGGAGCCCATTGCTCTGAAAAGTAATGCAATAATAATGTAGGCACCTTCATGACGATGGATTTGATTTTTTTAAGAAGACTGTGTTGTTGGAGCAAAGCCGTTGCGAATTAATTGCTTTCAGTGACAGGATTGAAGTCACAGTGAGTCTGGGGCTTTTTCAGCCTTCACCATTTGAGCAACCCACACCAGATCCATGGAGCTGGCAAGTGAGTCATGAACAGATGCTCTAGAAAATTGGATCATTTACAAAGTGTTTACAAATACTTCCCGCTGGCACCTTGCCAATTTTATCATCCTTCCCACTTTGAGAAAACATGCGGGTACATCCCCAGCCGTTGTCCTCCAGGTCCTTTCCAATGGGACTGATGCTGGAGGTGTTGGGGGCATTGCAGGAACTTGTGTCCTCCCCATCACCTTATCCACAAGGAGAAATGTTGCCTTTGCAGCCTGGCTGAGGGAGTGGAGGTGGCGACCAGCACTTCTGAGTGCAAGGTGCAGCCCTGGTTTGAAGGCATTTTGAATTACAGATATGGTAAATTGCTTGTTTTAAATATGCAGCTCCGCAGTAACTGGATGTATTTCTCCTGTGCTGACATGCTTTACTGATACACACAGAAAAATCGGATGTCCTGACCCAGGGGATTCCTCCATATGCCAGACAAGGACGATTTGGATCATTTTTCTAAGGCGAGATAAACAGTGGTGTAAATCACTGTGGGGCCTCAAGTATACAAAAGACATGGACCTGCTTGAGTGGCTCCACAGGAGGCCACAAAGATCCTCAGGGGACTGGAGCACATCCCATGTGAGGACAGGCTGAGTTGGGATTATTAAGCCTGCAGAAGAGAAGGCTCTGGGGAAACTTTATAGCGGCCTTCCAGTACTTAAAGAGGGCCTACAGGAAAGATGAGGAGGGACTTTTTATCAGGGAGTGTAGGGATAGGATGAGGGGTAATGGTTTTAAACTGAGAGAGGATAGACTCAGATTAGATATAAGGAAGAAATTCTTTACTGTGAGGGTGGTGAGACAGTGGCACAGGTTGCCCAGAGAAGCTGTGGCTGCCCCCTCCCTGGCAGTGTTCAGGGCCAGGTTGGACGGGGCTTTGAGCAACCTGGGCTAGTGGAAGGTGTCCCTGCCCATGGCAGGGGGGGTGGGACTAGATGGTCTTTAAGGTCCCTTCCAACCCAAACCAGTCTGTGATCTATGAAATCACACACTGGCATGGATGGGGAGCACCAGGCTAGTCTGAGATGTGTCAGGTAGTGCAGGGGAAGCTTGCATGGCCTCTGGGATGTGGGCATTGCACTCTCCTTCATGTGCTCATTTTGCAGTGCAGCACCTGGCACTGGATCCTATACCTTTACAAAACCTCTGTCTTGGCTGATGCATGTTAGGGGGACATACATACCGGGGCTTAAGGAAGTGTTAGCAGGCATGGATGAAGGTATGAAAAAAAAAAATTGGGTGGATTCCTATCTCTGCTGGATTTCTGACCTTCCATCAACACCTTTGACATTTAGTCTACTTACAAATTCATCAACAGCAACTTCGAGGAGCCTAAAAATTTTGGTTTATACCTGAACAAGATGCATTTTACAGACTGCAGGGGATCTGGTGATAGGAAAGGCATAGGGTGATGCTTTCTTTAATGTACAACATTAATGACAAACTTTTTTTTACATGCCACAAAGGTCATGGTGTCTCAGTGGGCTTGGTCACTTACCTGCACTATGAAAGAGCATGAGCAGTGCTCTGCCTGCTTTCAGGACAGGCACTTCTCTGAGACGAGTCGTGGGAGGCGGTTAGAGGGGTGGGGTTGTGCCTGGGCTTCTTCCACCAACCCAAATATGTCCTGGAACTTGTGACAGATATGCCCCTTTCACACAATATTTGGTTAAATCTCCTGCATGGGAGAGCAGGGTCTTTTGGGGCTGGCTGGACTGGTGCCTCAGGGGAACCAAGGGGGATAAAAGTTACCACCTTCTTCCAACTGACTTCTTACTGATGCTACATCTTCTCTAAGACAAGCAGTAATGCTGATACAAGTTGATGTGTGTATTTCAGACCCCAGAATAAAACTTCTCCCCATGAAGGCACCTCCTGATCCTGCTCTCTTCCAAATATCTGCTCTTTCAACCTCCAGATATTGCTCTGAAACAGATTTAACATGCCTAAGGGGCTCCAGGGCAATCACAGTATTGTGCCTTTCTCCCTACAGTTCACTTACAGCCTGTTTCTCCAGCATGCCTGTCTATTTGCCAGGAGTATTGCAGCCGGACGCCCCTACCCAGGTAAAGAGCAACCTCATCAGCTCTTAATGGTCCTTCTTTAATGGAGCAAAGTCCTTGGCTGGACTTCCCTGGGCGAGTGCATCCCAGCCGGGCGAAGCCCTGCCCGGAGCCCTTCACTGCTGCGCCAGCAACGGCAGAGGGAGCACACACCCCTGCCTGACAGGCACCGAGGGTTTTTCACCCAGATGTGACTTTTCATTTTAATTTTCTAGCAACAAAGAGGTGGACTGGGCCCATCCACACCACACCACAGCCGCCGCCCCCCCTCGCTCGGTGATTTTTGCTGATTGGCACGGCAGGCCCCGAGTGAGCGCAGCTCACAAGTAGCGGCAGGGAAGAGCTTTGCTTTGGCGGCGTGAGAGCAAATCCTGCAGTGCACGGTTGCGGTTTGCTCCCTAGTAAGAGGCTTGAAAATATCGATCTGCACTAGAGAAGAGATGTGCACAGGAGAAAGAGCACAAGATTTGGGGATTTAAAAATGATATAATTGGATTCTTGAATTAAACACAGAGAGCAGGATAGTTGGCAACAGCATCCATCCAGGGGCTAAGGCAGGTTTTCTCGGCCTTGTTTGCTTCGGTGTCCAATGTAGGACCATTCCAGATGATTTCTCCTGGGTAAGTGATGTGCCTGAGCAAATGTTTTTGGGAACGTCTTTGCTGACAGGCCAAAACAGTGGCGTTGCCTCCACATGCATCACATTAGGCTGTTTTTCCGGCACTGTGGTGGCACAAAATGGTGGTTCATCTGGTTGAGCCTGGACACTCTTTCTGAAGGTTGGAAGGTGGCTTCTGGTTACCAGGGATGGCCCATAGCTGCACTTACCAGTGTTTTCTGTCACTAAAAATATTTAACATTTGTAGCTTTTAAAGCTATAATCTCTTCTGAAGTTGGTGTTAATACTCGGGCACGTGTATTTATGCTGTATATTTCTCCCTATATAGATCTCTCAATGCACATGCCTACATGGCATGGAAGCCAGCAGTTCTACAGGATAACCTCTTTGAACTGGTAGTGGCTTGGTCCTTGCACACCATGCTGCATGATGCTGGTATGAGAGACATTGTTTTGGGGACAAAGCTGAGTCCCAGTGTAAGGCAGCCGCCCATGCCATGCCATGGGGGACACAGGCAGCATCCCCTTGCCTGGAGGATGATGCTAAGCTGCCCCAGAGAGCTCACACCAAAACAAGGAACCACCCTGGTGCTATTTCTACCCCAAAAGCCCAAAGTATTCCCCTGGCTCAGAGGACAAAGCCATGCATCAGCGTCCCCACCTGAAGAAGAGACACTCCAAAACATCACTGAGGTTTGGGTGGGAACTTTTAACTGTTAAACTGTGTGCTTATTACTATGTATAGGAAACACATTCATCTTTTATATGCATTTAAACCTTTTGAGAGACCTGGGAGACCCAAAGCAACACAAAGCCCATGTTTTTCAAATTACCCCTTGTAGTTTTCAGGTATGGAAACCTCCCCAGGGGTTTCCCCACTCCCTAGCTGCCTCTGACCAGCTGACTTTTTGGCCACGTTTCCATGGAAACAAAAACTGGATGGGTGAAAAGAGGCGAAAATAAAGTTCTTGCTTGAGGTGGCATTTCCCAGCTCGGAAAGTGAAATTTTCCAAGGCTGGGATATTTTTCCAGATTTTTTTTCCCAGGAAAGCAGGGGGTAGGGCATGCCCTGATGTGGAGATAGATGGGCAGTGGTGGGTTGCCCTTGCTGCCTGCTGCATTCAGAGCAGCAACACGGGTCTTGAGGATTTAATGCTATTATTTAGAGCACCTTTGCTGCTACAGAGGTGGCAATTTGGTTAAAAGAAAGTGTTTTCTAATGACTGGGGCAGGACACAGGTTCTGGTCCATCCTGATTGATCTTGCTCAATGATGTGTCCTTAAGGGATGGTCTCAGCCAGCATGTCTGCATGGACATATAATGATGTTTGTTTACTTTATATCTCTGCTAAGAGGCTTCATTAAAAAGCATCAGCAAAGTCTTTGAAGTCCTCAGCTGGACATCTTGCAACGTCCATATGAGCAGCCATAGCAACACTGTCCTGTCAGGTAGGGCTGGCAGAAAGATTCTGACTCCCAATGAAGATATCAAACCCAAGGTGTACTGCAGCCAGCTCAAAGCAAACCCTAAATTACGGTCTCTGCAGGGACAAGTGACAGGCCTGTTACAGAGATCAAGGATTTATGGAGATGGGGCGGCCAGATCTCTCTCTTGCATCCTGATAGCTGATGTGACACGTCAAGGTGTCGGGGTAGCTCCTATTCTTAAGAGGTTAAGCAAGTCATGCGATCAGGAGGGGCTGACATGTTGGTCCGGGTGAGGAGTGAATTATTAAGTTATATTCCCATTGCTAAGACAGGCAGCAGCAGCTCAGTGAGGTTTACATAGCCTCAGGTGAGATGTACAACAGGAAAATAAGCATCTGATGTGAGGTTAGGTGCTCTGAAATGTGAAATAATAGTCAGGATAGTTGCTTATTGCTGAGCCAGGTAAGGTGCTTTGTCATATACCACAGGGTCATGGTTCGGACTGGTGGTTTATATATGTGTGTGTATATATATATAAATATAGCAGTAGATACATTTCTTTTAATATTTTAGATGGTTATTTGCATTAAAAACATCCTAAAAAAAAATACTTGAGTCTGTTTCACTTGAAAACTAACTTTTGAATTGTCACAAGATGGGCAAAAGAGGATCCTTTGTTGGGAATCAGGGCAGCTCTTGGCTCCCACTGGAGAAGGAGGCTGGTTTCAGGTTCAGAGGCCCCACCAGGAGGAGCACTGGGGATAGACCATGTCCAGCAAAGAGAAGTGATTCTCTCTGGACATCAACAAGGAGACAGAAGATACACAGATGTACATATATATATGCATGCATATACAGTATATATGTACATATGTGTATATACAAGCATACATACACACATATGTGTGCATATATATGCATGTAGATAAGTATATAGGCATATATATAAAACCCACCAACATGAACCATGATATACATATATATGTAAAACACACACACGCACACACTGAAGGTGTGAGCATTTATACTTGGAGTATACATAGCTGGGGGATACCTCTGACCTGGGGCTGCTGAGATCCCTGATCCTTGCTGTGGTTATTTGTATTTACCTGTCCTGTAAAGCACTGCCACTCCCCTCCTGTCTTCTTCGTTGCATGCTTGGGCTTTCTACCCCTATTTCTCTTCTCTCAGCTCCAGGTTATTTTTTATAATAATAGGATAAGGAAGTTTAAGGAGTAAATTGCAGGAGAAATACCCTCAATCTGAGCATCTCATGTCTGCAAACAACCTTGAGGGCAGTGGACCTTGATAAAGTCAAGAGGGAGGAATCCAGGTCTCATTTTAACATGCTTAGGATTAACAAGCCACAAGATATATGCTGAAGTGATGCTCCGGCACCCTTCCAGTCTGCAGTAGTGAGGCAGGGCAGGGGCAGTGTTGTGCGGAGAGAGAGTGGCTCCACGTTTGGGTACCGCAGCACATATGGCGAGCCTGGCCACACGCTGCTCCGGAGCCGTGAAATCCGGAAGCACAAGGGCACACGCTATGGAGAAAATATCAGCTTGGATCTCTAGTTAGCTCTGGGGCTTTCTGTTCAGAGTCACAGCATTACCTGAACTAATGGTTTTTCACAGTGGAAAGGGTTTGTTTAAAAGCCCTTCTCAAAAGAGAAGAAAATAAAATCAGTTATACAAGAGGATGCTGACTGCAGCAGCTACTTGCAGCAAAAGGCTTGTGATTTTTAGGTGAGATGGGAGATGCAGTGGGCAGGGGCTATGGTGCAGCAGTGCCAGCACCCCAGAGAAGTCCAACCATGCTGTACCACAAAACTGTGGTATTTTCTGTTTCCTTGACAAAGAACATCGCTTCTCTTCACTGGACACACTCAATCCCCAGTTTTCCTCATGCTGGGGTCCCTGAACCTGTAACCAGCCTTTTTACTCCAGTGGGAGTAAGAGCTTCTCTGGTCCCCATCAAAGAATTCTCTTTTACTCATCTTGTGACACTTTAAAAGTTAGTTTTCAGCTGAAGCTTACTATAGTAATTTTTAAAAACTATTTTTTAATGCAAACAACAATCTAAAATATTCAAAGAAATGCATCTAGTGCTAACCCCCATGAGTCTTATTTGAGGAGCTATTCCCAGTCTGCACAGTTTACCTGGGTAAAGTAAGTTGTCCCCAATTTAATTGTCAGAGCATCAACAAGAAATTTCATTGTTCTAATCTAGCATAAAAATACATTAAATAGCATTTAATTTTGCCCTTTCACAGTATTAAGTAACTGCAAGAATCTTTTCAAGAGCAATTGCCCACAGCTTTTTGTGCAAATATTCGCTTTACAAAAATCTCATGATGATATGGGAGAAGCAATAGGGGAAAAATGTTTCACTGACAGAATAAAGGAGAAGTCTAGGGTAATACTCAATGCAGCCTTGTTTATCCTGTAACTAATTACAACAATAATCTGTTGTATAAGGGGCGTATTTCAATGTTAAATTTCATAAAAGAGATTAACCCTCAGAGAAAGATGAAGCAATGGAGATTGGGGAGCATTGCAAGCACCCACAGGCACCAATCATCCTTCCTCTCCTCCAGGTGGGAGACTTCAGCTCAGTCCCAGCCACACTCCTGGGCAAAGGGCAAGTGGATTTTGGACTGGCTGATAAATATCTTTGGTTAGTTTATTAAAATCATAGAATCATAGAATGGTTTGGGCTTGAAGAGACCTTTAGAGATCATTTAGTCCAACCTCCCTGCCACAGGCAGGGGCATATTCCACTAGACCAGGTTGCTCAAAGACCCATCCAACCTGGCCTTGAACACTGCCAATGACAGGACATCTACAGCTTCTGCGGGCAACCTGTGTCAGTGCCTCACCAACTTCAGTGTGGAAGATTTCTTCCTCATGCCCTATCTAAAATTAGCCTCTTTCAGTTTAAAACCATTGCACCTTGTTCTGTCATTACTATAAAAAGTAAAAAAGCACCTTGATAAAAAGTTCATCCCCATCTTTATTGTAAGCTCCCTTCATATACTGAAAGGCCTCAGTAAGGTCTCCCTGGAGCCTTCTCTTCTCCAGGCTGAACAACCCCAACTCTCTCAGCCTGTCCTCACAGGGGAGGTGCTCCAGCCCCCTGATCATCTTCATGGCCTCCTCTGGACACGTTTGAGCAGGTCCATGTCCTTCTTATTTTGGGGGCCCCAGAGCTGGACACAGTACTGCAGCTGGGGTCTCACCAGAGCAGAGAGGGAGAATCACCTCCCTTGACGTGCTGACCACACTTCTCTTGATGCAGCCCAGGATACAGTTGGCTTTCTGGGCTGTGAGTGCACATTGCTGGCTCACAGCCATCTTTTCATCCATCAGTGTCCCTAAATCCTTCTCTGCAGGGCTGGTCTCAATCCCTTCATGCCCCAGCCTGTATTGATACTGGGGGTTGCCCCAACCCATGCAGGACCTTGCACTTGGTCTTGTTGAACTTCATGAGGTTCACATGGGCCCACTCCTCACATAATCACACCAGACCTGTACAATAGTTTTGAAATGCTTCAACAACCAAAGTGTGAAATGATGTTAAAGCATCAGTTTGACAGGACTGCACCTTGTTTAGAGGGGAACAGGTTTAAGAGAGCAGCTGTTACTATATAGCAAAGCTGTTTAAAAATGAGAGCCACAGACTGCTTCCTGAGTGAGGACCTTCCCCATCATTCATTTGTGGCCCCAATATTTATTCACATCCCTATGAGTTTAGTAGATGGTCATTCTGCAAGAACCAACTGAGTTACCAGGTAAGAAATCAAATCGCCTGTTCTGAAAAAGAGGTACGCAATATCAGTGTGGTTATTGCTTATGCAGGCAGAGACCAGAAATATTCAGGTAACACCTGTGGTGTTTTCCTAACAATAATGAGAAGGAACTGTGTAGTATTGGTCGCCTGTCAGGTTTACCAAACAGGAAATTTGCTCATAACCTTTTTGACATGTGTTCCCAGAAGCTGAGTGAAAAGGATGCAAGTCCCAAGAAGACTGTCTCTGAGAGAGCCTGTTCAATTAAATCTTCCTCAAGACGTCAATCACCTGCTAAAGGTAACTGCTCCGGGCACAGGAAGTGTAAACCAAGAGGTTTAAATGATCTGGGAAGAGTCAGAATGCAGCAGCTGGAGTTGCTCAAGCCTCTGCTGCTCCAGTGAACGGCCATGCCACCGAGGAGTCATGTTAACAGCCCAGAATGAAACCAAACTAATGCAAATCCTGTTTCCAAATGATGGACGTCCTCTGAACTCTAGCACAAAATGAAGCACTTACACTCCTTCAGATGATGTACTCAGGGATCTATAGGCACTGGATTTACGTTTTCAGGTATTGAACTAATTAGTTGAACGGTGATGCTGCAGAGACCTTGCCAGGTGACCTTGGAAAAGAGCAATGGCTCCCATTTGTTGTTTGTAGCTTAATAATAAAAAGTAGATAACAGCCCCCTTCTCCCATCGATCTGACTCTGAGGATTGAGAGCTCGTTAGGATGAGGAGTACTATAGTTTAGGCATAGAAAACACCAGGTGGTATGATACCTGCATGTTCCAGGACTGCATGAGGCAGTGGCATAATGATGATGATGACTGCAACAACAAGCAGGTGATCAGGGAAAACCTTTTTCATAACACAACCAAGCAATTAAGAAGCATTTGCTCCAAAAGCCTTAATCTATGCAATTTTAGTCAAGACAAATTCTTGTGAAATCAATATTCAAATGCTGTCTGTGTTCTAGAGGGTGAAAACCCTGCCTGCACCTTCTTTCACCGTCACAGCTCTCCAACGTCTTTGGTCTCTACCTAAAAATAAAACCCTAAGCAAAAAAGAACAAGCCCCCCACCAGCAGCCTGGCACGGAGGCAGAGCACAGGCGCTGCCAGGCATGTGGTCTCTTTGTCCTTACAGGTCAAACCTGGAATTGAGTTAAGGATGCCAAGTCTCCAGATCAACGTTTGGAGTCAGAGCTCCTGCTTGCCTGTCTTCTGCCTGTCCCCTGCCCTGCAGCCTGTGACCAGGAGTCCTGCCTGGACCCCTGCCCAGAGCTCAGCCCCACAGAACCTGGTGCTGAGGTCGAGGCAAGGTCTGAGGACATCACTTGAGTTGAGAAGTGCCCTTTCCCCTTTGCCACCATGTACCAAAGGAAGGCAGGAGCAAAACCAGAGCATTTTCTTTGCCTCATGGCCCAGCAGGATTCTCACCCACACCCGTGAAAGTCTGGAAATTGTGAGACCTCGACTCCAGAGCCAGCCCAGGACAAGTGGAAATACGAACTTCTCTTTGCCAATGTTTTCTACTGCGTCCACTTGCTGGCTGCCCGGGGAGGGAGCCTGTTTTCTCAGGAGGATGTGGGAGGGAGGGTTGGCTGGGGTCTGATCCCATTTGCATCCTCCTACTTCCCAAAATCCAGGATAAACCACTGCAGTCCCAGCCCATCTGAAGCACAGCAGAACTATAAAAGCCACGTCTGAGCTTCCAAAGTGGAAAGCCTGAAGTCATCTGCTCTCAGGTGGTCCCCGTTTCATGTCAGGACTGTGCCCTCAAGTCCAACTAGCACTTGATTTTTGTTGGCAGAGGGAGGAAAAGGGAAACTAAAACCCCACACAATACAAGATTGAAAGAAAAAAAGAGAAATGTTGAGGTTTCACATTACTCCAAATCGTCACATAAACAGAGCGTCATTAAAACAACATTCCTGGGAAACTGACCTCTCAGCCATCCTGTTCTGTCCTACCTTGCCCCTGACTCCCAAGTCAAGGTGTTGAGAAGTTACAAATAAAACCGTAAAGGAGAGAAGCTTTGACATGGCTTCCAGCAATTGGGATTTCTGCTCTGTCTCAAAAAAAGTGGCAAATCTGTCACACGGTGCTTACAGGTTATCCTTGGTGAGCTCAGGCATAAGCCTGGTGTGTTTATTAAACCTGGGGCCTGGCAGAGGGAAGATGTCTGTCTGAATTACAATAGAGTTGATTTTAAAACAGTTGGTTTAAAACTCTTCGTCTTGGTTTAGTGAATTACTGAATGCCAGGATAAAGTGTTCAAACACAGTTTCTTGTGTCTAGGTACCAGGTGCCTTGTAGACAGTTCTGGTCACTTCAGCAGACACTTAGGGCTTTGGTCTGACTTTTTCTGGATGATGTAGCATAGCAAAATAAGATGGTCCTGTGTCTGTCTATGAATATGTATGTCTAGATGGATAGACATGTGCACCGTGTAAATATATATAGATATGTTAGGTTTAATTATGTGGGGCTGGCTTTGCTCTCAGTCCCATTCACTAACCTTAGTACCAGCAACCGTCCACACAAGTCTCAAGCCTTCGTGCGGATCCCCTACAAAATTGACCTGTAGAAAGAACAACACCTGTCTTGGTCCAACCAGACATTCACCTCTGGGCCAAGGCTTTCTAGGGTCCCATGGCATGAAGAGGCATGTACATGACCTGAAAACCTGACCATGTTCTTCAGGAAGCACAGTCTGGCCAGCCTTACTTTTAACCAACACTGGGCCGAACTTTGTTTCTGGCCAACAGCAGAACTACAGGAAAGACACTAACAGGAACAGATCTGCTGCCTGCACAGCGAGGAGTTGTAGAGAAACATCCAGAGCCTGCAAAGTTCGGACCACTCCAAAACCTGTCTGTTTTCTTCATCTGGGGAATCAGATCCACAAGAGTCAATATGATGATAAACACATTTATGTGGAGCTTAGTTTTGAGGAGCCAACATTGTTCTTTCCAATATTGTTGTCGTGCTTTCAAAGCTGAGGTGACAAATCTATATATGAAGCTATGGCCACCTGCTGTCAGTCCATGGTCTTCTATGGAGCAAGCAGAGAGTTATCCAAAGGAGTAAGTCTCTTCCACAGTCTTTGCAGAAGCCGTGGTTTTGCAGCCTGAGGGGACCAGAGAGATGCCAGTGACTCCACTCATGTCCATTCACCATGTCCTCGTCTCAGACAGCGTTTGATGTGAATGTCTTCTGTATCTCCAACACATATTGCTACTGAGGGGGCTACATCAGGCACAAGCACATTTAAATCACCTAAAGCCCATACAAAGCCTAGGAGTTGGGCAAACTGGGGAAGTGCAGAAGATAAATCAAATGTTTTGCCATTTTCATGTACATCTGAGCATCTCTGAACTGCCAACCAGTGGTGGCAGGACTGAGGTACCCATAGGCCACTTCATGGTGTTTCTGAATAGACCCTTCCAGCACGATGAGTCTGCTCTTCCTGGGTTCTGAGTTGGTGGGATCAAGCCTCCAGGCAGTCCTCACTAAGGCCAGGTCTGTGTATTTAAAGGTGCAGAGGCAGTAACTGCTGAGGCTTCACAGCGACTCTGGTAACACCATGTATGACCTTCTCCGCCCTGGGGAGAAGGATCCCCAGCACAGAGGAACCATTGCAGTTCAACAGCCTGAGCAATACAAGGGTCTGTCTCCGCACTGCTCAGTGGCAAGTTTTGCCCCTCTTTGTGCCCTTCAGAGTCCCCTCCTTCTTGCCTCCCCTAGTCCAGCACTGGGCCCCATTGCTTCCCCCTCCCTTCCAGCCCCACACCCCTTCCTTTTCCCCATCTATGCCCAGCTGGAAGGCTGGAGGAGACAGCCTTTCACTGCAGAAAAACTTTCCTGTTTATTTATGTTTCCCTCCTGCCCACGGAGATCCCACCAATCTCTGAAAACTGTATGAAGTTATTTGCTTGAGCAAACTGACAGCAGCCTCCGGGCTAAACGTTTGATCCGTCAGTTTTCTGCCATCTTCAAAAACCACCACAGCGCACGCGCGTGCACCGCTGGGCACAGGCAGCAGCGAACCTGCGGCAGATGGGGTCGGCACGACTCACTGCAGGCAAAAGGAGTCAGTGGAGGTGGACTAACAGTCCATCCTCCTGCATGTTATATCTGTCTTGGCAGCAAGGGCATGGCTGGTGTTATCCAGTCCCCAGTGTCCAGGCGCCAGTCTTTCCATCTTGGCATAACAGGAGCAACCAGAGAAAGCACAGAGTGGTTCTGCTGTGGAAGGAAACTAGAGCTGCAGGGGCTTCAGATTCCTTTAATGTCTCTCTTGGTCTTTGGGTCCCAGGAAACCTCCTCCTTCTCCTGTCCCTCATGCAGGGAAGGAGCAGGAACCCATCACCCAGACCTGCCCAAGATGAAGTCTTTCTAGCGCTTGCTGGCAATGTTCCAACTGACTCCCTTCTCTTCTGTGAAAGGTATATTTGAGTGCATATCATCATCTCATACTCTGAGGCTTTTCTATGCACTCACAGAAATTCAAAATGATCACACTAATGCCAGTGCTGTTGTTTCAACACTTACACCTCTGGGATGAATACCGTAAAAATAATGCAGCATAATAGACTTAACTGCAGGGAAGGAAGGAGACAGAGCTGGGAAACTGTACGGTAAGAAGGCTTAAAGTCTACACTGAATAGACAAAACTTTCCAGCCCAGCTTCTTTAAGATGCACATAGATTATCATGCTGTGAATCTTTGGTCCCTAATTGAACAGGATGAACCAACATAGATGAAACCACAGGTACTGTGCATACACAGGGGTAATGAAAAACACATCCATTGTCCAGCTGATACTGAGACATTACATGCTGTACCACAGAGACAGAGAATATGGGTATATTCTACTCTGGAAAAACTTCAATATCTGCTGACTTCAGCATATGACTCCTCCCTGACTGCTGGATCTCGCCCTTCAGCAGCGAGGACAAACTGCCCAAGGGAAATGCTGTTTGTGGTTAGTAGACATGTGAACTTGGAAATGCTCCAGGAAAAGTTATACTTGTAGGAATCAAGCACAAGATCAGGTAAAAAGCCACAGCAGTGAAGAACATTGTCCATCACAAACTCTTTGTTATGACTGGGATGTGGATGGAAGTGTGTGTAGGGGATCCCCCAGCTGATACCGTTCCTGTTGGTGAGCATGACAGCAGCATCAGGAAATCCCATTGGAACCAGCCATGGGGGATGCTGCACAAAGACAAGGGAAGAAACTCTGTCTGCCCCAGAGAAAATTTCATCCTGGCCCCTAAAATGGGCAGAATCTGGGTTGGCATCTTGTAATGATCCTTGTCTGCCATTCTCAGATGATGCCTTTCAGATGGCCAGATTCTGAAGCCATTTCTCAGTCTTTGCTTCTACAGACTTTGGAGGCAGATGGGTCTGGATGACAAGCAAATGAGAACAGAAGATCTTCAGTCATGAAGAGGGTTAGATGTCTACTCCACACTTAAGGATACAATGAGTGGCCTGATTGTCAAAGACATCGAGCATCCAAACTCTGCACAGGGTCATAAAAGAAGATGGACATATTTTACAAAAATGAGCTTTCTAACAGTCTCGCTGGAGAATTTTAAACCTGATTTGGCTGTCCACAACTGTACAGGAAAATCTGTAAATCAAGAAGTTACTCCAGGCAAGATTTAAAATGCTCTAATTGCTTCTTGGATTTATGACAAAAGCACCACAAGAGACAAACTGGTTTCAGTACTTCACTGATATAACTTAGGGAAAAAAATATATTTTATTCTGTAATAAATCATTATTACATTAGGTTTAGTGTTCAGATTTTTCCCATTCACATTGCAGCATTTTATACCAAAAAATGTGTGTATACTTGATAATCAAAAGCCCTCGAAGATCAGAAAAATACAATATTTTAGTGCAGTGAGCTTAAAAAACAACTGCAAAGTGAGACTACCATTTGGGCTTTTGCTGGGAAACATGATGGGGGGTAGATAAACAGCCAAGGCCACTTCTTTCTCTTGCTACCCTGATGTAGTTTGAACTGATCCTGTTTAAACACAGTGGGTTTCAAAGGGTTGGCCCAATATGTTTTTTTAAATGTAGGTTTAATATTTTATACAACTCCTACTGGTGCCCATCAGCCTCTATTATTAGTTGTATTCACATCCACAGAGTATGTTGCTTAATCCCATCATACTCTTATCCACTTTTATAGCCCATTCTCAAGTTACCAAAACTTTAGGAAAACAAAAAAGTGTGGTTATGAACTCCTTGGCAGGTACGATCTCCATAACCTCAGACATTGCCAATGTAAGGATGCAGGACTTGTCCGTAACCAAGGGAGACAAGCAGTGACCGTGGTGGTATGTGGACACCCAGAGGAGCTGCCTATGGGGGAACCCAGAGCTGCGTACCAGCTCTTGTGCTGCCTCCTCTAGATTTGAATAAGTCTTTTGAGCCTGTACAGAGATGAACACCCTGACCAAAGAGAAGATTGTGAGGGCAGACTACATTATGTCCCTGGGTTTCCCAGAAGACATCATAGGGCTCCAAAGGACACCCCATGGGTAAGGAGCCTGAAAGAAAGAGTACTGTGTGCTGTGGGGTTGGGGCTGTGTGGCTGTGAGATGGTGTGAAGGACTTGGGGATGGACCTATGCCCTGTCAGGTGTCCCCTCTTCCTCTCCTCGGGGAGGAGGGTGAAGGTTGGGAGAGGAGAGTGAAGGGTGTAACAGAAGGGTAGAAGATGACAGAGGATGCTGAAGCAGCTTTTCTGATACAGCTATTCCTGAGCGTATTATTCTAGCAGCAGGAAACCAGTCTTCATACCATGTTGTTGCACAAATGTAAGCCTAAACCTGCAGAAAGTTTCTCTGGAAAGGCCAGATTCTCACAGGGCTCAGTAACGAGGCTTCACCGATGAAAGTACCTAGTGCTGGTTTATAGCAGCTGTACGAAATCAGTGTAATGTAAGAGTAACCAGGGGAATATTGACTTTAAATACACTGACTTATTTTGGTTTTAACTGGTATTTAACTGGTTTTAACTTTGGATCAAGAATCTTAAAAGAAGATTTGACACCAGCTTTTATGATAATACTTTTCCCTGATGATACCACACCTTTCCCCCAGTCACCACTAGAAGTAAAACTAAGAATAAAAGCATTTTTTTAATCTTTACACTTTATATTAAAAAATAGCTCTCAATAAACACCTTCCAGGATCACTTTTGACATTAAACATTGATTTCTATGTCTGTTATAAACCTTGAAGAATTGCCTCAGGCACTTGTAATAATCTAAGCATTAGATAGGAGCATTTTCACTATCTAATTATTACCCAGTTTAATACAAGCTGCACTGCAAAAATATTTGAAAAAATAAATTATCTTAAAAAAAGGCCTGTCCCTCAGCAATTCCACTGTTGCTGTTGGAGCCAAATGTGGTACACGCCAACACAGGGAATACAAGTCAGACCACCCAGTAACATGACTTATTTGAAAAGACGTCGCAATATATACAGAAATGTCAGGGTCTTATTCTTTCTAAACAGGTAAAATCCTCTCCCCATTGCCCTTATTTCCAAGAGGAATAACATCCAGCTTCATTCTTTTCTGTTTCCAAAACATGCCTCATTGCTGAGCACATTTCAGACACAACATTAATGAAGCAAAGGGGTTTCTGCAATCCCATGACCAAGGCTGATTCCTGCTAGTTTACATTTGAGAGCCATCTTTTTTGTTGTTGTTGTTGCATTTTTCTCCCCAGAACATGGCTTTTAGGAAATGAAATCTGGGAGCATTCTCCCATAATTCAACTCAAAGGACACCAGTAGTGTATATCCAGGTACATCACCGAAAATTTCTGAAATAACCCAAATTTAGTGTCCTCTCTACTTCATACAGCTGTTTCCATGATTTATGTGGACTTGTTTAATTTGGCTTTATAATTCTCACTCTGAAAAATTATAGAGGAATAAAATACCCAACATAGGAAGTAAAATACCTGAGCTTGGATTAATCTCATCACATGTAATCACATATACTGGAAACAGTCACCCTGAGCTGTCTTCTTGGTGCCATGGAGCTTGCAGTGCTGCTCATTTCCCTGTAGGTATTTGAGTTGAGACCAAAAGGGCTTGTTTCTCTCCACTGACCCTGCAGAGAACCAGAGAACCAGGGTGATGAGTCCACATGGAGACACATATACTGTACAGAGCTACAGCTAAGTGGAGTGAATCCACCTTTCCAATGTCCAAATGATTTAACAGAGATGAAGCCCCAGAGTCATTATTGAAATGAAATAAATCTGCACAGAAATGATTGCAATGGTGTTTGGGAAATGGAACAACAGTGTAAACCCTGAAAGATATGGGGTCAACAGAAATCTTGCCATTCTCTGGGGAAACCTATATGACCTTTCTTGGGCAGGAAAAAGTATATGATGGCTGCATGAGCCATCACTGCTTGCTTGGACCCTATCCTGAAAAGGCTTGTAAGGGCAGCTTTGGGTACAGGTGGCTTTCCTGGGAGCTGCAGAGACAACCACAGGATGGACACACCAACTCCTGCGTGTCTTCCCAACCCCTTCACCAAGGTGAGGGGAGATGGGATGAAGATCACTCCTTCATCTGGGACATCTGCAGGGGAGCTCCTCAGCTGAAGCATTCACAATTGCTGGAGCGAAACCAGTATTTCTGAGGAGTCAGCTGCTTGAGGTGCTTTTGGGGAGGGGCTTCACTCCCAAGAAGCACCCACATCTCTCCATGGCTGTAAGGGCAGTCCGAGTGACAGGCTTGGGTGTGACATTTGCAATGCTTGTGTCCACACTTGGGCAATGCATCACAGCCATCTGCTTGCAACCAAGTCACAGCAGCAACCCCGCCACAACTGGTGAGTGAAAGGCTTCCCAGGGACGGAGACTGTAGGTAAGGGAATACCTTTTATTACACCTGGAAAGGTAGATGAGGTTGTATTAGAGCAGGAAAGGTAGATGAGGTGCATTGTACTCATGCTTTCCTTCAGATCTGAAAGCTGCAGACCCCAAAGACTCTGCTGTATGCAATTACCCCAATTAACCTAATGAAAGGTAGTATTCTCCCCACAAACCTTGCCTCATTTAAATGCTTCAATAAGGAAGAGCAATAACCACTATCACTACAATGATGTTTTTGATACAGCAGAAAGATTTCAAGCTCTCCTTACAGCAGTGCAGCCCAAGAAGTATGAGACCGTGAAAATATTACCTACATTTTCCCAATATATTGCCACACTCTATGCAAAAAGAGCTAAATGTGATTTGGGCTTCAGCTATTGGCAAGAGGATACAATGGAGAGATCAGAAAATATCTCCCAGTGGAAGGCATCAGGTTAAAAAAGGATAAAAGGCTTGCGGAAGGATGGGGTTTAAGATGAATATTATAGAAAAATCAGAAATTCGTGATGGAGGTGTAAATCTCCAGGGGTAAATCAGCACATCTTTATGGATGCTCGTGTTTGCATTAGCCAAGGATCTAGTCCCATGTGTTTGATCAAACGTGGTTTGGTACAGGGAAATAAAGAAGTGTTGCAGAGTGGGAGATAGCAGCTTCCTTCTCTGAGGGAGAGCAGGAATGCAAAATATGCCTAAAATAATACGCTATCCAAATAGTCTTTCAGCCTTTCCCGAAGGAAAAATACACTTCTCTACAAGGAAAGTGCCACATATCTATACAGCCCCAGGAAAAGAATGAGGTCACATCTTTCACTAAAGCTGAAAGAGGCTTTTTTTTTTGGTGCCGCATTTCATCCCCTAACTAGACATGCCTTGCTGCAATGGGGTCCTCGGTATTCATCTTCTTTGGGGCTCCTCACAAAAAAAGTCCAATCCTCACTCAATCTGAAGGGCTAAATCCTGCACCACCAAAGCAACACTGCTATTACAGAGGAAATGGATTTGCCCTCTGCTTCCATCGGTGTGGATTGGGAGCAATTCTCCTCAAGTTGAGGTGAAAACTGTCCCATTGACTCCAGCTGCAAAAGGGTTTCTTGCATGGGAATGAGGGAAAAGAAGCCAGCTTTATAAACCAGATTTTGGTCTCTTTACACAAGGACAATTTGTAATAAACCCTGTGGCTAACATGAAGTTATTGCAGATTTGTACTGGCATGAATGAGGTCAGAAACCAGCCCGGGGTGGCTGGGACAAGGCAGCACAGAGGTGTTGGAGCAGAGAAATTTGCAGTTTGACTTCCTTCAGCCCCTAAATGATCTCAACACGGTGACACCCCGCCTTTGATGTATTTTGGGTCAAATTGATGAGTGTCACAGCTCAGGACCGAGCACATTCAACATGGAGAAAGCCATGCAGAGCATGTCGGAGGGAGCCAGCACCGTGTGCTAATTAGAGCTGTCTGCTCAATGAATTTAGCTTTAACTGCTCGCAGAGTGTCTGCAGCTAGATTGGGATTTCCTCAAATTGATTTGTAATTTGAGGTTACTCAATTAATTTTTCTTTTTTAAAAATTTTTTTATTTTTTCTCTCTGGCTTAATCGCACAAGTGTTTGACTCCCTGTATCCACGCCCTCCTTGCTTCGACGGGTGACAGTGCTCCCTGGCTGGGTGCCCTCTCCAGCATCGCAGCCCTGATTTGGCCACCAGCGGGCCAAACCTCCCAAGATTCACCTGCCATTTAGAAGGAGGTTTCAAATAAGCAGGATAGAGGAAATTCAAACTTTTTTTTCCTTTTCTGGGCCACACAAGCCTTGCCCAAGGCATTATTCATAGAAAAATTAGGCTGCTGTAAGATTCACTGGCGGGGTGCAGAATTTAAATAGAATTTTTGCTTGTCCCAGTTACACAAAGTCAGCCTGATTCCCCCATCCCTTATGCTGGTGTAAATTGGGATTAATTCCAGACACGTGGCTGGGATTTACCACCCACTGGAGGGTCCAGCCCCAGTCATGCAGGCAAGCGGAGAGCCAGGGCGGGTGCTGTTTGTTGGAGGCATCGCGTGGCAGCTGCTTCAGGCAGCCGGTCTCAGCCCCAGTGGTTTGGGTCCTCGCTGCATGAGCAGCATCTTCCTTTGGATGTGAAAACCTTTATGGATGCAATTCAAATTATTTTTTCCAAGCATTTTTTGTGGTCAAGCTTTGACAATTGGCATGTCTGGAGGCAAGAAATGTGGAGGGTGTATGCATGATTGCTGCGGAGTTGTGACCCTGCACGGGCAATGTTTTATGGCATTTATCTCCCACAGCTTCTGACGTGGAGCAACCAAAGGACCTGCTTGCCTTTCCAGTCTTTCATATCTCTCACTGCTTTCAGTTTCACAGGTCAGAGTCATTGTTCTACTACAGTAGTTTTATGCCAGGCAAATTTGGCTCACTCCAGGGAAATGGCACTGTCCCAAAATAAGTGAGGAAACATTTGGGTTTGGGAATAAAATTGTGGTTCCCATACAGAGAGATTTGCTTTTGCAGAGGCTGTACCCAGCAACACAAAGAGCTGAACCTTGCAAGGCTATGTGATCCCTTTGCTGCTGCTGCTCAGCCTTGGCCAATTTTTTTCCAGCACTCAAAACCAAGCATCTGCTGGTGGGAATATCTGGTGCATCCTGAGTTCAATGAGCTTTCCTTTCCCCTTAGGATTGTCCTCCAAAACATGTAAAACAGCCTGGAAAAGGTACCAAGCACTACCTGCCCCCCCCCCCCCCCCCCCCGTAATATAGTTCATAATTTATGCACTTTAAAATGCCAGCAAAAACATTTCTGTGATATTATGGGATTTTTACAATAAAGGTGTTTGTTCTGGTTTCCGTTCAGCCTCTCCCCCATGGCACAAGTGCCCAAAGCTGTTGCTGCCTGTGGCTCTTCCTAGCGGGAGATCAGACCTGGAGCCTCCTCTTGACTTGAGATTTTCAATCAGAGCAATTCCACTGACTTCAGAGAGCTGCTTCTCATTTCCAAACATATGCTTAGGAATATAATCAGGCTTACAAATCTCTGCTGACGGCAAAGCCGAGTGCCAGCTTCCCTTAACGAGTAATGCAAAACGCTGCTGGTGGAGGAAAGCAGCCTGCACAACCCCACCCAAAACTCAACAAGCCCAAAGCCAAGCACAGTCCTGGCTTCATCCTTGGAAATGAGCATTTTATGGGCAGGATTGGAAATTAATTGGTACTTTGGCACTGCAAGAACATGATATACCCACAGAAAGGCCACATTGTGGCAGTGCCAGAGTAGCTATGCTGCCCGTAGGATAGGAATGGGTGTAGGGCAGGAGTGTTTCTGCAAATAACCAAACCCAAGAAAGGAATTGTGTGGACTTCACCAGGATAACTCATGGGAGGTGAGGGTTTCTCCCACCCACCTCTGAGCAAAGGCTGTCCCTGTGCTTTTCCTCACACAGGAGAAGGTGGCACAACAGGTCTGAGCCAGCAGATGCAGTAATAAGCTGCTCTCACTGCTCAGCGTCATGGTGTTCCAGACACAAGCCTCTGCTGACGGGGATCACCGTGCTTGTCAATAAAACGATTTGTCTGCTACCTGGCTGCTGCTGGATGTGGAGAAAACATGGCTCAGACTTTTGTCAAAGTTGCAGACACTCTGGGCAGGATTTAGACTGGTGTCTCCTTGTCGGGGTCTATGTGTGAGCAAAATGCACAAGCTGCAGCGGCAGATAGCGGAGACCAGTGCCAGTGAAAGTGTGTCCCAGGACACCCATGTGGTGATGGTAGATGTCACCAAGGGCCTACAAAAGACCGATCCTCTTCTGGACCAGCAGCTGGAGATTGAGTGGGACTCCATATGGGGAATCCAGAGCCCAACCTCATGTGGATGCCCACATCCAGACACTAGTATTTACAGATCCCTTCATCTGCCAGTTGTTCCCCTGTCCATGGTGTTTCCCCAAAGACAATTCTGACCATTTCTTACCACTCTTACCATTTCTCCCATGAATGCTTGGCCACTGTTCGCAGCCACCACAGTGGTGCACAGCTCCAGAAGAACAAGACAGTCCCATCTTGTTCAAAATTCATTAACACACACACACACACACACCCCTGCCCCGTGGAAATGGTAAATCATCAGGGTGGACCATAGGAGTGATGGAGTGGTTCTGCTCTCTTCAGAGACTTGAGGAGAAATTAAAAACATTCAGGATCACTCATGCGTGTGGGATATTCATTCAGTTGAAGCTTGCTGGTGTCTTTGGCTGGACATCAGAGCACGGTCTGACTCAAGAGGGAAGTGTGACCCCATGGCACGTGTCTGCTCCATGCTGGGTGGTGACTTTTGGGGCAGGGCACATCTGTGTGCAGCCAGGCATTCACGGCAGGATATGGAAGGCACCAGTCAGGCACCAGTGTGCTCAGGCACAAGCAGGACATGACATGGGGTAGCTGAGGGGGACACATTGGATTGGCTTGTGTCCTGGGAGGGTGGCACTGGGCAGCACTGCATTGCCTGGGGTGGGAGCAGCACAGCATAGTGCAGCACAGAACTACCCAAAAGCTGTGGCTGAGTCCCCAACAGGTGCCAGCATGCAGGGCTGCTGCTCTCCTGGTTGTACTGGCACCATGTCCCCCACCTGCACGAGGCTGAGCGCATCAGCAGCACCTCCGAAACCACCAAGACCTGCAGGACCAACGTCTTGGCTGTGTGATGGGCCATCTCACTGCTGCCTCAGGGCACACCAGGGCCCCAGGCTCACCCAGCCCTACTGTACATCCTCTCCATGTCCCCCTCTGCCCCTCTCCTCCACTGAAGAAAATGGAAGTTGCCTTTTGTCTGGCAGGGGTCAGACAGAGCCGGTTTGTTCGATAAAGCTTTAACGCTTTGTGAACACGCAGAAAAGCTCAACCCAGGGCCCTTTGACAATCTCCATTGTTTTGCAGCTAGGAAAAAAAAAAAAAAAAAGAAAAAGAAAAAAAAAGAAAGGCTGGTTCGATTTAAAACACCAAGTTCATGGCATTTCAAAGAGAAATGATACACAGTGTATGGATTTGTGTGATACGGTGAGATAAAGCGGGGAATAAAATGCCAGGCAGGAGCATTACAAACGCTGCTCTCGAGGGTGAACCTGGTATTTTGCCATCTGATTATTTTAAGAGGTTTCTGTCTCCACAACAAAATCTCTGGCATTAGCTTCACATCCCAACTCCCAGCATTTAGGGCAAAATCTGGGAAAGTAAAAGGTTTGAAAAAGATGAGAGAATAAGCGATACTTTGCCCTAATGTCTAATGCGCTGGAGAAATGGCTTGTATATGTGTGTACAGTCCGCTTCATCCACACTGGGGTTCATTGTCTGCAAAATTCTTAAGGCACATAATGCACCAGTTGTGAAGCAAAGCTGAGATATGGGAACCCTCCCCGTAGTTTATTTAAGTAATAAAATAAAATTAAAAAAGAGACTCCTGAAAGAATCATACGAGCTGGTGAGGAGGTCAGTTGACTGAATATTTAATTTATTGAGTGTGCAATTGCCAAAATAAATAACTCAGGGAGGAAAGCAATAGCCAGGAAATTGTGGTGGTTTTTTTTTTTTTGTCTCTGGTGAAGTTTCCCTTGAGTGATTTCCTTTGGAGGCTGCTGCTGCCGGTGGAGCGCATCCCACTCCTCCGGCTCCGGCGGCAGCCCAGGCACTGGAGACGCACTCCTCTCGGCCAGCCTCCACCAGAAGAACAAAAATGTGTCATTTTACTGTCCTTATAATGCACGGAGGAAATGGGATTAGGTCCAAATAGCAGCAAGGTAAGTAGGATTAATGGCTGGTTTAAATAAACTGTGCCATTCTTTATAATGCTTCTCGATATTGTTTCCGCCTGGTTGTGCTGCACGCAAGGCAGCGCGTTGCCGTGCCCAAGAGGTGCACACATAGACAAGGTCGGGGGGATTGGAAATGTATACTGCTTTGGGGATTTTTTTCTTTTATTTTTAATAAGAAATCTGACTTTTGCTGTTGTGAGGTGCTGAAACCCCTGCGGGAGGGGTGGAGGCAAGGAAGGATGGATGGATGGATGGATGGATGGATGGATGGATGGATGGATGGATGGATGGATGGAGAGATGGAGGAATGGATGGATGGAGGGATTGAGGAATGGAGGGAGGTAGCCTTTGTGAACGCCTCTTGCCCCCTGGCGTCCCCTCGCTGCAAGGACAGCCGGGGCCGGGGGGGTCGGGAAGACCAGGGAGGGGACCGGGGAGACGGGGGAGGAGACTGGGGGGACGGGGGAGAGGATGACACCGGCCGTCTCCATCTCCCATCGCCTCTTTCTCCAAAAACCCAACCAAAAAAGCCAACCAAACCGACCCAGGCGACACCCCCGGGCAAAACTTGTTTCTCCCTCCCCAAAGCACGTTGTAAAAATAAAGAAAATCCTGCCTAGTTCCTCAAAGAGAGACTGGGAGGGCAGGAAAAGGGAGGGGGGGGGTGGGGGGGTAGGGGGGAAGAAGCAATAAATTTAAAGAGTTGGTTGCTAGGAAGGGAATGCGGTGGCTTATTTGGCATTTCTATTCTCTTTTGCATAGTCTCAGTTTCAGCTGGGAGACCAGGAGGTATGTGGTTGCCTCCATTAAATCTGTTTCTCATTGCAGGCTGACAAGATTTTAAGAAAGGTTCCTAATGACCGATGCAGGCTGGCATCGCAGCTGAGTTTTGTAATTAAACGTTACTGAGCAGCGGCAGAAGCTGGGGATAAATGTCAAGGCTTTTTTTTCCCCTTTTTTTTTTTTTTCCCCGCGATTTTCAGAGGAGAGGCTGGATATGTCACACGGAAAATGCAACTGCCAAAACAATCTACCGGGAGAACATCAATAAAAATAACTTCCACAAACTTCCCTAGTGAGACAAGGAAATGACACTTAGTGGCTCACGATGCTGAACATCTCCCAAATCCACCCAAAAGCTGCAACTACCAACAGCCCCGTTAAATCCCCCGTCCCGCTGCAGCAGGACCTGGGGCGCTGGGTGCATCTTGCGGTCGTTAAATTGAATTTTACCGAGAAATGATGCTCGGTTGGCAAATTGACAGGAGGGAAAAAAACAAGAAAGGGAAAAAGAGAACTGCGAGTGATTCGTGTGTGGGGGAAGAGAAGCGTCAGGGCAGGAGCTGCGGTGGCAGTGTGGTGTGCGCTGCCTTGGGGTGGGTGCGCAGGTTGGGGGGGGGGGGGCTCTCTCCTCGGGACTGCCACCTCCTGCCCTTGTGCCCCAAACCCTCCGTGCTCTGCCGAGGTGGGATCAAATCCTATCCAGCTAACTTGGCTGCTGCTTCCCTTTACGTCTCTCTTTCGGCTTGCTTATTTGTTTTTTCTTTTGGATTTTTCTCCTTCCTTCCTTCCTTCCTTCCTTCCTTCCTTCCTTCCTTCCTTCCTTCCTTCCTTCCTTCCTTCCTTCCTTCCTTCCTTCCTTCCTTCCTTCCTTCCTTCCTTCCTTCCTTCCTTCCTTCCTTCCTTCCTTCCTTCCCTTCCCTTCCCTTCCCTTCCCTTCCCTTCCCTTCCCTTCCCTTCCCTTCCCTTCCCTTCCCTTCCCTTCCCTTCCCTTCCCCTCCTTTGCCTGCCCCTGCCCCCCCCCCCCCCCATCCCCTTGCTCAGACCCGCCTAAATTCAGCACCGCTCCCGCGTCCCTCCGCAGCGCTCCGCGGGCCTGCGCGGTGGTCTCGGCCCCCCCGCACACCCGCGCATCTCGGCCGGCTCCCAGCCGCAGCCGGACGCCGGGGGTGGCGAAGCACCGCGGTTCTCTGCTCGGGCGCGCAGCTCCGGCCGCGGGGCAGCGGGCTGTGGCCGCCGGTGCGCGCCCGCGGAACCAGCGCGGCGGTTCGCCGGCAGCGGCACCGCCTCCCCGGGCCCGCTCCACCGCCCCTCCCCGGCCCTCAAACCGTGGGAAACAGAGGATTTTCCGCCCCCCTCCGCGCCGGCGAGAGCAGCGGCGGTCGCCGCGGTGATGCCGGGGACTCGCCACCCTCCGACAAAGTTACCCCCGGCCCGGCTGCGCGCAACCCGTCCCCTCCGCGCCTCCGCGAGGAATCGATCCAAACTCTTATTAATTTATTTTAAACCGCATTAAAACCATTTCCCTCGGCTGGGTGAGAGCTTGGGTTTAATTCATTGAATATGCATGCGAAAAGTTTAACGGCGGCAGCAGCCAGGGGTTCAAAATTGCGAAGTTAAATATTTGTTTTTAATTTTCTGGCTCAAAAATTTTAACTAACAGGCAGGATTCCCGCCGCTCTAATGTGCTTGCATAAATGGCTTTGTTATTACTACTTTCCTGCTAAAACAACATTTGCTTCTCGTCCTGACACATCGTGTTTGAAATCCGGGCAGGCGGGCGAAATCTGCCATCTAATATGTAAAACCTGAAATGAGCCTGCCCGGCCGCGGAGCCGCCTCGGAGCAGCGCCTTGCCCGCGCACTGCGCAAAATTAACAAAACGTGGCACTCCTATTAGTTTTTAATTAGATTTTCTGATTATAGACATGTTTAAAGGACAAGATTGCGTGTTTATGGAGGGAGATTTCCTCAAGAGTCTATTTGATTAAGCGTATTTACAATAACTCCGGTGTTTAAACATTGTCACATTTTAGGGGACAGTTTAATGAAAGCATAATTTTAAGACGGGAAAAAGTTGCAGAAAACCGTGCGCTCCAGCCTAGCTCGGGCTTATTTTATTTTATTTTATTTCATTTTGTCTTATTTTATTTAACCTTATTTTACCTTATTTTATTTCAGTCAGACACTACAACCAATAAACCACAGAACCCCGGGCCGGTGGCCCAACATCCAGACAAAAGAGTCTTTGTCACCGGATCCCCGCGGACAGGAACCCTCAGGCCCCGCGGAGCGAACGCGCAGAGCCAGGGCTGAGGGTGCGCACCCGCGCCCCGCGTCCACGGCCACACTGCGCCCGCCTGCGCGGGGGAGCCGCAAGAGGCGCGGAGCCGCGCTCGGCAGCTGCCGCCTCCGCGGGCGCGGCCGCTCCGCGGGCGGGTGGGAGCCGTTGTCTGTCCCCAGGCTGGGGGTGCTGCTCTCCCGGGGGGGCACAAAACCCTTTTCTCCGCAGCAGCCAGCGCGGCTGAGGGTTCTATTTCTATCTATTTCTATTTCTATTTCTATTTCTATTTCTATTTCTATTTCTATTTCTATTTCTATTTCTTCTGTTTCTGTTTCTATTTATTTTTTTGTGGCGCCCCTTTTTCGTTAGGGTCCGTCCTCCCCCACCCTCTGCCTCGGTTTCTTCCGCTCTTTGCCTTGCAGCGCTCCACCCGCCGCCACGGAAATACTGCGCCCGGCCGCGCAGCCCTGCGCCCCCCCGCCCAGCGCGCTGCCCCCTGCCCCGCAAAGGGCCGGCGGTGGGGGGCGGTAGGGTGCGGAGCGGGAGGAGCGGGGCTCACTGCCCGCCCCGTCGGCGCGGAGCCGGGCCACGGGGGGCCCGGGGCGGCGGCACGTTTTGCCCTGGGGTACACACGCTCTTCCTCCTCCTCCTCCTCCTCCTCCTCCTCCTGCCCTCGGGGCAGTAGCCGGGCAGGGGCACCCACACCCCGGGGCCGCCCTGCAGCCGGTGCCCGCTGGGGCAGGTCCTGCCGAGGGGAAGGGAGTGAAATCACCCCGATTGCTGCTCCCTGGCACCCCGACTCTGACATCCCCATCACTTTATTTTTTTGATTTCCACACCCCCCACCCCCCTCGATGTATAGTGTCACCACGGAGGAGTGTCTTTTGGGTTTTTTTTTTTTTTTGAACGAGGAAGGCTTCCTCCAAAAACACATTTCCCTTTTTGACTTGGCTATTAGATATAATTTAACATAAAACACCTGTTATAATTACTGATATACAAGGGGTCCCTTGTTTTTATGAGCTATCTAACAAGTGCTAGATTTCAAATTAACCACAAATGTTACACTGGAATTCATTTCGCTGCACTAGAAAGGAGGGAAGAAGTGGATTTGAGGATGGGGGGATGGGGTGGTCCCGGGAGCCCTGTGCCCAGCATCGCTTCCGTTTGCCCAAGTTGGGCACGTCGGGCAGAAGCATTGCCCCTGCAAAGCCTATGAAGGCATTATTGTAATTACAAAATATATATATATAAACCTTGAAAAAAATACATGAACCTTTTCTAAAGTGCTGTCTCAGGGGGGGTGGTGGGGGGGTGGTGGTGTTTGGAGCGGCCTGACCCATCCTGGGACAGAGCAGCACTCAGCCTCCTGCCCACTGCCTTTGCCCAGCCATGGGAAATGGAGGGCTATAAAAAAATCTATTAGAGATGAGTTAATTAATGGTAATTGGAAAAGGGACCTCCCCTACGTAAAATCATCTTTCTCCAGAAAAGAGAATTTAAAAATAATCTGAGAAAAAAAAAAACAAAACACCCCACCATAATGACACATTTGAGTAAAAGACTTTGGGTTTATTGCTGAGGGGAGCTGGGAGGGTGAAAGTTCCCCCTAGCCTCAGCCCCGGCCTCACTCCAGCCACATCCTAGTGATGGGAGCAGTTCTCCTCACACACTGCCTGGGCAAAATCTCATGGTCTGTGATAAAACCTGCCTGCCCGGCCACCTCTGGCTGCAGCCCTGCTTTTACTTGTGCGTGACTTTACCTGGGGAAGAGGGACCTGGAGAGGCTCAGTCCCGAGCGCAGGCTCCCGGGGATGCTGCTGCGGAGCTGGGGTCCCTGCTCTCCCTGCCAGTGCCGCCACTCCTCCCCTCCTTCCCATCCTTCCACTAGAGCTTCAACTTTTTAGGCCTGGTAGGAAGTAAATCCTTTTAATGAGTCAAATAATTTTGGACACGAGAAATTTCCCCCCTCTCCTTTGTAATTAGAGCTGGCCGTGTGTCTAAAATGATCTGCTTTCCAGGGGGAAACAATAATTGAATTGTTGGGTGTCTCCCGAGCTTTGCAGGGCTCCGGGAAGGCTGCGAGGGAAGCTGAGCCGTTCTCTTGTTAGCGCCTGCAATGAGAGCGAGACACCCTAGAATTCAATTACGCAGCTCCTCCAGGAACCGTTATAATTATAACGTCAAGTTGTTTTTTAAAATTTCATAATTACGTTTTAGGATCCTTGCGTGGATGTTTGGGAACCCACCTACCCAGCCCTTCCCCCCCGCGTGCACCCTCCTTTGCCACAGCCTCTTCCCTGCCTGTACATCGGTGGCATCCCTCTCCCTGCACCCAAGGGTGCCTGGGGTGCCCTCCCTCCACATCCCTGTCCCTGGCACCCATGCCACGGCCCCACTGAGCCCTTCTCTGCCCCCTGTTGCCAGAGTGCTGTGCCATGGAGTCATGGCGTATGCTGCAAATGGGCTGGTGACACGTCCCCCTGTCAGATCTCCTGTTCAACCCCTCTGATTTCACTGCCTGAAAAATTGATTCCCACGCATGCCAATTCGAGAAGAAAATTGGGAAGAAGCAGATCGGAGACGCCAGTTACTGATAATTTTATGTTCAGCTAGTTAGAAATAGGTGTACAACGTTTCCCTCCCTTCAGTGGCACCGGAGGGGGGAGATTTGGAGCCTGCCAGGCAGTGCTGGGGGATTTAGGAGTGGGGTACTCAATCTCAGTGCTGCCTGTGCTCAGGCTGGCATCTTCACCTTCAAAAATGCAAACATAAAATACTGAAAAACTCTCCCGTTCCTTTTGCAGGTGGAAATTAAAAGCTCAGGAGGGCCTGACATGCCTTGCAAGCTATGGCTGGGAGCAGCATCATGTTTAGATGGTGGCTGAGCTGCTTTTAGGCTCTATTTAGAAAAGTGAATCAGACTGCTTGTATATTTTACATTCCTGCCGAAAAAAGCAAGCTGTGACTCCTGTCTTGCTGCAGAGCCCTTGTTCAGTGCTTCTTCTCTCCCCAGCCCTCATCCTGTGCCTGATGCAGACCCTCTGTGTCCTCCTGGACACATGCCCGGGGAAGTCCCTGCTCAGGAACTGCCTGACCAGATAGTCATGCGTGCGGAGACCAACCCTGGGCTGATACATACCAGGATTGGATGGAGATCTCCTGGCTGTGCAGCGCTGTTTGCAGGTGTTTCATGAAGGAGCTTCTTCTGCGAGATAGGAAAGAGGAGACTGAGAGAAAGTGCAAAATGACAGAAGAGAAGACCAAATAGAGGGAAGGTGGAAGAATCATTGGCTGCTTATTCAAAGAAATAGTGAGCAGAAAAGCTAAGCCCAGTCAGACACAGTTAGAGCACAGGTCTTGCAGCACAACCTGTTTTCCAGGTATGTGCTAAAATCCCTGAGTCCCACTCTCCAAGGGATTCATTGCATCCCAGTTTGGTTTTCTTTCCTGAAGCTGAACAAGATCCAGGAATGTTCCTGAGTTTCATCCAGTCCAGTTTCAAGTGTCAAACTGGGAAAAGGATCTATCTCAGACTGTGCTGTGGACACTTTGCACAGAGCTTCTTGCCAAGGTGGACTGGGTCCCTCCAGAGGTGTGCACCAAGGAGTCTGCTGTATGTTGGCGATGCCATTTTTCCGTAGAGGGAGAAACTTAAGCATGTTTTTAGCTCCCCATACGCAGCAAAGAGACACAATGCACAGGGCCGTGCACAGCAGCAGCAGAAGGCCTGGTGTCCTCCCCTCCTACCCCATGGCCACTGCCAAGAAGGTTAGACAACCCCAGGCAGAAAGAGGAGATATCAAAATGTATCCTGGTAACCACCCATCAGCACCAAGACACAGGTCCCACCAGAATAACCTTGTTTTAATAGAGCATCTTGCACTCAGCTGCTCAAACTAACTTCTTGTGGTCTTAACCCTATCCTAGTTGAACCAGGACACTTCTCCTGAGCTTAGACTCAGGTCCTGAGGAGGCTGGTGCAACACCACTGGCTTTATAGATCCGCATCACTGTCTGGCCAAGGTGCAGAAGATAAGGAGCGTGTCTTGCTCTTTGCAGGTCGGGGTCCCACGTGTCACTGGGATGGGAGAGCAAAGAGGAATATGCAATGACTGTGCTGATTTCAGACCGGGAATAGATTCACTTTTCATTCTCTCAGACAAGCAATTAGAGCCGTCTCCCCGAGCAGTTCCCACCCAGCAAGGAGTTCCAAAATATGAAAATTCTTCCCTTTCATATTATTTTCCAGATGTTCAGTCTTCACTTCCCTTTATTAATGCTTCTTTTGCCAGGGTGACTCATTTAACAATTAGCTTAGGCATAGGGTGTAGCAGCTGTTACAGATATTACCTGTGCCTCTAAGGCAAAGCTTCTTACTGTTGTTTTTTATCCATCTCTCCTTTCCTTCTAGGCCTTTAATAACCTGTAAGAGTATCTTTAAATTAATGGGAAGCTCTGATTCCTCAACCAGGTCAACAGATGGCTCATTTGGACCTGCCTTCAATTAAGCAGGTGGAACATGCCCAAGGAGCAGGCAGGCAAATGCAGCTGTTCTTTCCCCAAGTCCCACTGCAGATCTGATGGGAATGATTCATTCTCTGACTCTTTGTGAGACTACTTGTTCTATCAGCCTCATAACTTTGTGTTTGAACTTTCCTCACCTGGCTGCATCTTCCAGGAGATTGCTCCTTCTCACAACCATGAGCTGTGGGTGTGATGACGCTGAGATATCTATGCATTGTTGGCTTCAGGGTCTACTACCAATATTTGATTGTCGGGCAAAATCCTGAAACCCTGGTATTTCTCAATTTATATGCTGATTGACATATTTGGTTCACGTATTAGTGGACATTGAGTGTTGGGCTCAAAACTTGAGCCTAATGCCATCTGAGATGTCCCACATTCTGTGGGGCCTTCAGCTGCTGCTCTTGGAGGCTATGGGATGTCTTTACCAAATCTATCAGCTCCATAGCAATGCCTTGAATATCCTGCAGTGTCTAAAATCATGGTAAGGTCTGTGTTTTGCAACTGTGTTCCACCAAGAGAATCCCTAGTCCCCACATCGTTATCTTCAAGTCTGTATTCCGTAAGGACTCATTCATACCAAGTGATGATGTCAGGATCTGCCCTGGTGATACCAAGTGCTTTCTTTGCATGAAAAGAAAATAATTTGTCAAAAATCCGAATAAAATCATCAGGACTGGTTATCTGTCAGATACCATTACTATCTTCTTCCACTTGCAGCTGATAACTCAGCTGCTTATTACTGTCTGGCTCTTTTCCTGAGGTATTTATTCACTCTTACTCAACTTGTGCCAAAAGCAAGATGCTTGGGAGGTAACCTACAGGATGTTTGGTAGGAGGATTACTGAATGGCCAATCAAAGCTTTAAAAATTACTCAGGCCACCAGGAGGGGACCTCCAGCCCTGAGCCATAACAGTCACTGTGGATCCACTGCAGCTGTTGCTCCCTTCTGTGAGCAGAACTCCAGACTTGGAGCTGGTTGTGATGCTCAGCACATCTCCAGTCCCACTGACTAGGATACACCTCATGTCCCTTGTGTTTGAATCCCTTCTGGGATCAGGACTTCACTGACTGCACCACCTGGGTGCTTCAGTAATGCAAGGAAAAATGCTTAAAACCAGAACGTGCAAAGAAGTTCATTGCCGCAGAGCTCTGCATGGAAATTAAGCGCTCTGCTTGTCTGGACAAGATCTCCTGTTGCACAAGAGAGCCCTTGAAGTTTTGTTTTTTGCTCTGTTTACTTTGCTAATGCTGGGTAAGTCAGCAGGGTGTGTATTCCTGGTGATTCTTCCTTAGCATAAGTGCTGCACCTCTGTTAGCTCTACAGAGATTTTTGGGCTACGCTGTCTGCTCCTTGCAAGGCAAAATTCAGAGTGGGCTTTCATGATGCTGGCTGGGATGTGTTGAACCGCCTTCCTACACTAGCTCTCTTCACCTCTTCCACCAGATCATCATCAGCAAATTTCCTGAAGAAATCAGAGCCCGTTGCGCAGCCCACCAGCATGGTTCTAGTCAGTGCCCAGTCTCCTATGCTATGGGGTCCTGGTGAAAAAGATCAGCAGCACAGATCCCCACCAGAAGGACCCTCCACCCTTCGTCTGCCAGCTGCACACTAGGAGTGATCAGGAAGCACAGACATGTTTTCTTGCCTTGGATGACATCAGGTTCAAATTATACCTAGCAATAAATTCAAGAGTAGCTTGTTTTTATAAAGCAGCAACAGTGCAATAGGTACTGGTATTAAAAGTTGAATGATGGCTTGTAGGTTTCAGAGTTAACACACAGCCTGAGGTATCCCATCTCCAAGAGCTGCTGCTTGAAATCACGGCAGTCTCAAGTACAACATGAAAGCTATGTAGCTGGCACTGCAAAGCTGCTCTTCTGAGCCAGGGCAGAACAGGTGAGAAAAATTTGGGGTTCTCTTCTGTGTTTTTTAAAAACCCTTCAGTACATCTTCTGAAATGCAATTGTCAGAACAAGGCAGAGACTCTGCAGAACGACTCAGCTCCCTGCTTGCTCCCCAGGCACTAAGGTGGGGGATACGGATCCTTCCAGCAAGCTGACTTTTTTATTGTGGAAAGAGGTTCAGAGACAGGAAGGAAAAGAGGGGAAAAAGGCCTCGAACAAGCTGAGAGTAAAGTCTGAGAATGAAAAGGTCCAGACAGTGCAGCATTCAGATACAGATAAGGTATAGGTATCTGCTGCCTTTGTAACCACCACTGGGGTGGCACAGAGAAAGGTGAGGTCCGAAGGGTGATGAACCCAACATCAAGCCTGGAAGAAGCTGTTTAACCGAGGAGCATGAAGGAAGAAGAAAGCGATTACCCTAGGCCAGGAAATAAAAGATTGATGAAGGTAATAAGTGAGCGAGGTGATGAGGAGTTTTTTGAAAAAGTTGGGGTTTTTTTCAAAAAATGCTGTTTTATAAAAACGAAAGATAATTCCTAAGCCAAATTTCTGTAACATGAAAAACAACCAGGAAAAAAGTTTTGAAATTGAAATTGCTTATCCCATTTCTATATTAAGAAAAAGTGGGTTAGATTTTTGAATTGGTAAAACATTGCAGTATTAGACAATTTGGACCACTTTTCAAGGGTCAGAATCAAAACAACCCATTTGAAGATGGTAACAAGTGTTTCAGTTAACCCAAACATTGTGCTTGGATGTCCTGTCTTTATGCAAAAAAATAAGGGTCTGGTCTTGTTTATACTGCAGTCAGTGGCAGATCTCCTGCAGCCACCTTTGATGGAAGACTTTTGTCACCACTGAAGACATGAACAGAGAGTGCTCTGTTTGGGCAGCTGCCCTCACATACATGTCAGCCTGTGGTGACAAGAAGCAATGTGAACCCCAAAAAACCCACATCATGGGCCAGACAATGGATTTCAAGTGATGAGTGGAGCACCCTAAGATGTCCAGGAAAACCCGAACCTCAGTGACCTCTCAGTGATCTCACCATCTCCTGCTCCTAAATGACCTCTGTTTGTAACATAACATCTCCTTTGTGTCCAAGTCCAAGGTTTAGAAATCCCCCCCTCAAGAAGAGAGATCACAACCCACTTGTTCAATCCTGCATGTCCCAGCAATTCTTTGGTGATAAGTAGGAAAGACTGTAGGTACTGCTGGGCATGTTCCCAGTTGGCTGCGGGCCTTTCTGCATTGCAGGATGAAGTCCTTCCCAGGCTGTGGTTGTCCCAAGCCACCTGATCCGAATCCTTTTTATGTCTCTCTAGTACGCTGCAATTTAAAACGCAGCCAGAAAAGCCACCAGACCTTCTGTCTTGAAGAACTCCACAGCCACAACTCACATTTCTGCAGGAACATCTCAGCAAGCTTTTCTGTCACAGGCCTTAATGGACAGGATCTCAACTCTTGTGAATCCAGGTTATCTTATTTTAATTTTTGGGCACCTACTCTAAGATACCTTGGAAGGATGAACTTACTGTGCATTCATAAGTAGGTAGGAGACACACACAGCCGTCAGCAGGACTTTTATGTATATATTTTAAACTGAAGCTAGTTCAGCTTGATACTACTAAAATATAGCCTTCAAAGGCTTTCTGAACAGGGCTAATAATATTCAGGGTGAATAAATGTGCCCTCTGTGAAGTCAGTTAGCTTTTGCTCATACCATTAACATCAGCCACTGTGATGGTGCTAACCCAGATTCAACCCTGTGTTCAGGAATCGGCCCATACCTGTGGTCCAATTCTGCAAAATGCAAGAAAGTGTGCTCTTCTATCTGGAGAGAGTGGGTAGAAAAAAACCCTTTTCTCTCCTCCATCCACCCAGCAAAATGTGGGACAGCTGTAATTCATTCTATTCTAGTTCTTGGTGTTTGAGCTACTTGGCTGCTTTTGACCAGTTAGAAAACAAATAACATCAGCACAAACAATACTCAACATCTATTCCTTTTGGCAAGAGGAAGCCTGGAGCATCCTTGGAGCAGCTACAGGGGTTGCCCTCCCCTTCCTAGCCCCAAGCCATGGCAGGCTGGCCCAACAGATACCTGCCTGCCTGCCTGCCACAGGGCACTGCTGGAGCCACTGATCAACAACTGAGCTGGGAGAAAACTGACTTCTGTGCAAAAATGCTGATTTGTAACTGGTATTTTAATTCCGAGGAGACATAGCAAGTTGGTGTAATCTCTGAATCACTTGACTGATATTTAATATAACAATAGCACTCAAACTACTTAATACATAGGCATGACTTACTGTGATATAGAAAACATAGTTTGCAGCTGGAGAAAAACTAAGTAAAACTCAGTACAGCTCTGCCATTTATGACTTTTTGGGCAGTAATGCATTATTTACAGAAATTATCATATGTACTTTGAATTCTGCCTTCAAAAGTTAACCAGAGCAAGCCAGAAGCACCATCACAACCTACAGGCTTTCTTATCACACAGACAGGCACGAGGACTGTGGTTTTGCTGCATATGTAGTTCATCTGTCCCCTTTTGTAGCTCATGAAGACAGAATATTATCACTGCACAACAGGATTTAAATGCAGGGAGAAGACTCCAGACTAGGTATGGGGCAACTCGTGTATTTAATTGCCCACAGAAATAACCATCACCTATAGGTACCTTTCTTGACCTTTTAGCTGGAAGAACCTGCTATCACCCACACCTCTCACTGGTTTCCAAGATAGGGCCCTCAGTGATCTCGTATGCTTTGTTCAATTAGACCAGCATGTAATGCTTTGTTCTCATGAAATTTGGAACTACTTTTATGAACAGTAAGGCAACTGGGATTTCATTTCCTTACTCATCTCAATATGTTCCTGTTGTATTCAGAGAACAGACTATGGGCCCTCCTGTGGCTAATTTAGCACCTGCAAATCCCTATGCTTGAAAGCCAAAGGCTAAATAACCTGCTGAAGGAATTTGCAGGAACCATCACAGGTCAAATCATCACACTGGCTGCGAAGACTTTCTTCTTTAGAATCTTTGTACACGCTTTCCTGCCTCAAAAGGACCCCATTATGTCCTAGTTCTCAAAGATCAGGCTGTATCCCACAGCTTTTTTTTTTTTCTAATATGTATTTTTAGTTCCTTTTGACAAAATCTGAGCACTTCCAAGGAAAGCAGTGTACCTGGAGGATGCGAGCCATTACCAGGCCAGAGGTGTTAACGACTACCTCCTCCTCAGCTGCCACAGAGCACGCTCTGAAGTTAACCAAACACAGGCTATTCAAGCTAAAATAGTTAATAAGTTCCTAATGAAGCCTTCAGATAAGCCAGCACACTCTGCCCTAATATGGATGAAGACTGATCAAAAAGCCATTCTACTCTGTCCACCACAAGCACAGAAGCTTCTAGAAGTTTGAAATAACTATTTAAGCGCAGGAAAACTGAAGAATTTTTGTCTAAATTTGCAAGATGTTATCTTCCCTAAATCAGATGATACAACAGTTTTCCACTTGCTCAGCCTTATTAGCTGTGCTTACTTATTCTTACTGTTTGCACTCTTTAAGATGCTTCAGACTTAGTAATTGTTACTGCATATAACCAAGCCACAACAGGAATTTTCATGGTTACACTGCCCCCTCCATATTTTGTTTCAAATTATTAATTTCAGCATCTTGAAAGACAATGGGAAGATTCTGCACTTTAAGTCACATAACATACACTTATATCACTTTTTTGGTACAATAGCAAGACTATTTTTCTTCAACTGTATAACCCAGGCTGGAAGCCTCTCTAAAAGCTAATCTCTCCAAGTTCAGTTTAGGATTTTTTTTTAAACCACTGAGTATGCATGACTGAATATTTGTTATGCAGCCATAACAACTGTCCTTTTCAAGAAAGATTCCTGCATAATGTGAATACAGAGAATCCAAGGCAAACATGACTTGATCTTAAAACTTTAATAGTAAAAAAAGTGTAAAACCAAACACACCGCTGAAAACTTATCAGTAAGAATGAGAATTTAAGTGTTCAAATTCAGAATAGTGCAAATTTTCTTCACTCCCCTCCCCACCTCTTCCAAACTTAAATCACTTTGGTTAAGATACTCAGAAGTATTGGCAAAAAATGAACTTTTGACTTACATTTTTGGCTGCATAATTTCTAACACATACAGATTTAGTTTCAGTCTTTACAAATAAATCTTAAATACTTGTCTATCCATCAATTATCTGTAGAGATGACTGTCATCTTTACTTACATCTGGTTTTGTAACATTTTGAGATTGGTTTCAAGGTTACAAAACTGTCTCCCCAACAGGTAGCATACTTCTTAAAATGGCTGAGCTGATCCAGTCCTGATCTGAGGACCTAATTTCTTCAAGTGGTACTATAAAATGTGACTATTTAGGTTTTAAACATTTGTGGAAGGATCTTATATCAACGAAATTACTCTCAATTTACACCAAAGCAAGATTAGAATTGGGGTCCGCTCTGTAATATAGACTTTGTGCTAAACTTTTCCTGCTACAAAAAAAAGCACAAGCAGCAGTTATAGCATTCCCTTAGAAGAGTGAAAACAGCTGGAACACTGCTACCTGGCCTTGATATCTTTTTCGATGGGTCAGTCTTTAACCGATGCCTCTAATTATATCTGAAGCCATGTAAGATTGGAAATGAACAAAAAAAAATTTGCATAATACAAAAAGGCAAATCCATAAAAATTTACAAGTACACCATAACCACAAAACTGGAGTATTTCTAAAAATTTGGGTTCAATGAAAGATACAACAAAACTAGCTTTACTAGTTAAATAAATTATTGCTCCATTTGACTCCATGCAGCATTGAAATGAACTCAGAACCCTTTTCTCTTTAATCTCTCATAAAAAATGATCGATATTGAAGAGAACACGAGGCTCAGATTTACTGTACATTGCACTTCAACTTTAAGACCTAATACTTGCTATTTAGGTCTCCTGTGGTCTAAGCTATCAAATGAATACGTTGTGCTCACCAGAACTAAGTATTAAGAAACACCAAATGTTTAATGTAGTGACATAAGCACTTTTTTTTTTTTAAGAAGGCAATCACAGATTGCAAGTTCTATAGGGCTGTGAAAAAACAAGTAGTGATCTCTTTCAGAAACTGAACTGAGAAAACAAGCTGTTTGCTATTCTTCATATACAGTTTAAGTCACATTTTAGGCCCGCTTCTGTTTCCAAACATTTCAGTCAAAACCCTGACTCAAACAGAAGCAATATCAAGGACACCTCTATGAGGAAACTGCAAATCTAAGGAGTTGGGGGCATGTACTCAACGGCCAAGCAATGGCCTGCAATGCACCTGTTTTCAGTGACACCAGACATATAAGATATCCAAGACCTTCTTCAGTGAGATACTGAAGCATACGTCTAATATTAAGCAGGAGTATTCACATACACTTAATTTCTTACTGAATTGGGGCCAGAACTTGATTCTTGCAAATCTAACTGCAAGCTTCAGAAGTAATGAAATTTCCAGTCAGAATTTGGTAAAGTTCACGTTCGAACAAGATTGTCTCCAGTGTTCGCCTATCAATTACAAAAGTAAGTGACTTCCAAACTTTCATCCCTCCAACCCTCACCACTGTCAAAGACAGAAACTTAATGCAGCATTACAAGTAAGGGCATGATTCCTTCATAAGACTCCTAAAAGCATTAGTGCAATGCCTTTAATCTGTTTCGATCACTCTTATTTTTAAATAACCCTATTCCTTAAAGATTTGGATAAATACTATTCCTATTAAACTATACTTCATCATTGTTAAGCACCATCGATCTACTTCCTTTGGGCACTGATACAAGAGCTTGTAATTAAATTTCAGTTCCAAGGCTTTAAAATATGGCAGCTGCTTCAATAACTTACACTAGAATCTAATACTTGGAAAACTGCCACTTAGCCTGAACAGCTGTATGCAACTTGGTGTTAAACTCTTCCAGAGAACAGCCATACGCAAATGCTTATGCGGTAAATCAGGGTAAGATTTCAAGATAAGCAGTTAATTTCATTTGGCTATTCTAAGAGAGGATTAATTTTTTTTTTTTTTTCCACAAGTCATTTGTGCAGTGAGCCCATAAAAAGATTATTTTTCCTAAATAATCTTCAATTTAAAACAGGAACACATCTTCATAATGTTGCTTTCACACTGGCACCGTGCTCTCTTCTTCAAAGATTTAGTCATTGTGTGGTTTCTCTGGAATACCCTATGGATAAAAAAAAATACCAAACACATGTTATATTTTAATGCCATCTGATAAGTGACTACATTATGCAGTATTTTCAATGATTAAATAGTCAACTAACTTCAGTTAGGCTGAGAGTGACCTAGCAGACATGGTTTCTTATAAAAGCTCAACAACAACGTGCTCCTTAACTGTGGACAAAAAAGAAAAATCACTATGGGCCTATGCTGCCTCAGTCAGTGCATCTGATGAATCCATCTACCAATCACACTGCTTTTTATAAGACTTCATTAGCTTTCTTCCATGTCTCAGTTTATTTCTTAGCAGAAGGTACACAGTGCTTCACTTAATGGGTATTAATTCAGTTTAACAGCCCTCTCTCAAACTGTCTTCACGCATAAGTTGCGTTATTTTCCAGTCAAAGGCTGGCATCAGATAGATTTACTCAATTCCTCCTAAGTCCTTTTTCTAGTATGAAACCCTATAGTATGTCAGTGTAAGAAATTTCACCAACTCTTCTTTAAAACAAAGCTTGTAATACAGTCTTCTCATTCTAGACTCAAAATGCATATGTATTTTGAAGTAATGAATGTGTTCACAGTTCTGCAGCCTCTTGCAGTAGCAAACAATAGATATTTGTGAGGTCTAAGTTCTGAATACCACCCTAGTTTGCCAGATGTTGAGAATGACGGTTGCAACTCAAAATGAAGTGTTGTCATCCATTTAACCCAACTGATGAGCACTGACTGAGCAACTTTAGGTGTCAATGAGCAGCAAGAGCTGGTGGTGGCAGCAGCACCTACACCTCTTCTTTTGAAATCATGCTATCCAAGAAAATGTTGGATTTCACCCTCAAGCTGATAGCAAAAATAACCAACAAAACAACCCCTCCAAACCCTCTGCTAACAGCAGGTTTCCTTAAAGGTAGCAGTACACTTGGCTACTGCATGCAAGCTCACTTGAAATCCAGTGACTGAAAAGCAGCAAGCATCTTCCAGCTAATGTTTCTCAGGATGGGAGGGTATGTCTTGGGGACACTTCTCAATCTACTTCTTATTTCCTTTCTAACTGCAAAAGCTAGACAGGGGCTGAGGCAACTTTACTCCACTAAAGTAATGTTCACAGCTGCCACTTCTACTCTAGACATGCCCAGAAAAGATCTACTATTTGATCTGCAACTGACAGGTGCAGCCAAACAGCTCAGGGACTTAGGACAGAATACAACTACAAGAATAACTTTTTATTCACGTTTAGTTTTTAAAATGTAATATTCCGTCTTCTTGCCACATTCACAATGTCTGACAAAACTGACTGATGCTTTTGGGTCATCTCTATAGAAGAAAAACCTAGTTGACTAAATGCTACTGCTCTATTTTAGAAGTGGAATTCTTTGAATTTCCAGCACTGAATGCTTCACAGTGACTTGCAGAAGTTTTCCTATGCAAATGTTTGGCTTCTCCAAGTTTTTCCAGACTAAGTCATGCTAGTGTAAAAGACATGAGAAGACACTTCTGGGTAACCATAATAGAATGCTTTACCCTGACGACTTCCCTTTTTCTTTGTAAGGAAGATGGCAAGACTGACAGGGAAGTTGCAGGCAGCAGCCAGTCTGAATTTAACTACATTCAGTGAAATAACAGGTGAAAAGAAGTCAAAAGGAGAAAAAGCCCTATGTGCCTAAATTTATTTTAGCTATTCCTTCTTTAAGGCTCCCTCACTTCACCTTCTAACATTAGCATAGCAACTGTATATGCCAATGTGAAATACAGAACTGTAGCATATAACTACATAACAATATAAATGACTTTAATTTTATTCTGAGACTGACTGCAAAAGCAAAGCTTAAATAAAACTACATTAAATATATCTTTTTCACTTGATGTGAGTGGCAAATTTAAAGAGATATTATATCCTCTCTTCCCCCCATACAGGTAGTCCTAAAAAAAACCCACATGTAGATCATATGCACCACTGGGATATGAAGGCTAAGTAACGAGCTTGTATTTTAAAGAGCCTCAGAGCAAATCAAAATTGAATGTGAAGTTAAGATTGTGACCATGGTCCTGGTAAATCTGTAACTTGGTATCAAGTCAGCATGAATGAAAAACTTCAAGAACAGAAGTAGATTCACCTCATGCCTTTTTTGCTTTAAACAGGCTTTTCTCTACAAGAGGTTACTATTAATTTAGTGTAACTGAGAATCAGTACTAAAGAAATTGATCTTTAAATGTTAGCCAGTGGTGGTCAAGCAACATGGCGCTCTTCCCCAGCCTGTCTGCAATCCTGTCCATCTGCAGCATCAAGCTCAGACTATCCATGTTAGAAGTACATTAGCATCCATCCCCCGGGTTTGCAAGGCTAGGCAGAAGAGACAGAAGGCCTGTTCCAGGAAAGACAGCTAGCTTTAGACTCATTGTTTTACTCATTTTTGGTTCTGTGCCAAAAGACAGCTCCTCCCCCTTACTACACAATTCAGAGACTACTGTTTAAGGAACTCCCAAGTCTACAAATGCCTTTCCTTCAGCAAAAATTAAAGGCAGCTAAACCACAGCAGCCTTAGAGAAGTTAAATACTTGAAGGATGTCTTCCAGGATAAAAAAAAAATGTATGTAGCAAAGAAGAGAGAAGTTAAATCAATAGATTATTAATTATTACTATCCATCACTGTCAGAACACTTTTCACAACCAAGCCTCAGGCTAATGTACAATCATACAGCTGAGTTTACTCTTAAGTATGCTACAAGGAAATAATTAGTTAAGAATCTAGCAATGATAGGCATTTACACCATATTATCCAATATATGGAGCAATACTTAAGTACATCTTAAGTGAACAGAAAGACCATATTTGATTCTAGGAGTGGTGGAATTTAATGCTACATAGGGACATTTACTTTCACCTACATAACAAAAATGCTTTATTGAATAATTAGAGAAAGTCCATCTGTGCCTCAGTTTTCTAGCTGCCTTAGATATTATTTCAAAGTACTGACAGAGCAGAAGCGATTAAAATTCTCTGCAGAAGCAACCTTCTGATTCTAGTCTTATTTAAGCTGTTGCTGGAAAAAGTTAAACATAGAAGAGACTCAAACACTTGCTAAGACAATTCCCACTCTACCTGCAACACAGGTTGTACACTTACATTTCAGCTCTTGGGAAGACACCTATTTATCTCTGTCAGTTTGTGAGTCATACCCTTAAAGGCATAGTTTGTGCTTGGACTAACAACAATGGAAGCTATTTGGACTGTTAAAGGAAATGATAATTATACAGTAATTACCATAGCCAGTTGGCGTCCTATGTTTCCTACAGTCACACCTCCTGAGAAAAATATACATGGAAGCCAAGAACGGATGTAAAGAAAATCTGGGGATGTATACCTAGCGAACAAAAGGAAATAGGTTAGAGACAAGGTATTATCAACACCTTATGTACTGTTAACAAGATGCTATGGAATTATCTCCCGGGGACCAAACAAAAAAAGCAGTAACACAGGAGAAGAAATAGGGAGACCAAATGAAGTCTGTTAACTTAATAAGATTCTAAACCCCAACATCCTAGCCACCAAAGTTTAGAAATTATCTCTCCTGATAGCCAGTTAATGATACACCAGGCCAGCAGAAGTTCAGTTTACTGAACTGTTACTATTTCAACATATATCCCAATTTGTCTACTCCCCACCCTCCACCCAGTTCTCAATCTGATCATTTGGAACAACTGGACAATTAGCTGCCTTAGGCAAACAAAAAGTCGTCTTATAAGAACGTGCTAAACACATTAATAACTAACTTCCAGTGCATGTGCACCCATTTTTAGTTAACACATCAGTTGAAACAGTATTTTAACAGTAAAACTTACTGATAAACACCATTATATACAAGAAACTGGGTTATCAGAGTTGCTACAAATGCTATTGTAATCCCAAGTCCGAGACCACTTCTTGAACGATCAAATGTCCACCAAAGACCCAGTGATAAGGCTGCTAGTGTCAGGGACAGCTGGACGTTGTTCGCAAAATCTAGTTTCTGGAAAAAGATGTTAAGGACAATCTTTTTAAGTCTGCAGACATCCTGCTGCTGAAACTGGACACAGGAGAACAGAAACCAAAAGTGAGCATGATTCTGTATCTCTAAATACCATACATCAAGGATCTGGTTTCCAGACCCGATGAGCCATCATAGCTCTTGGCAACTTTGACTGGAGTCTGAGTGCAAGGACAACATCAATTTTTGCCACATTGAGCATCTAAAGAATATACTATATGGCAATATATTTAACTTATATGGATTTTTTTCTCAAGTAACCTAGTTATCCTTGCTGATTTAGGTTTTCTGCTCAAACCATCAGTGTCCAACACAAAGAACACTCTTACTGAACAGTTCAGAGTACATTGATAGTTAATTGTGTTAACTATTAGACACAGATAACATACAGATTAAAATAACACAACTTACACTGTTATGCTTGCAGTTAAACCAGACATACTATAACATCTATCCCTCACACCTCCCAGAACCACCCCCCAACCACTTTTAAGTGAACTGTGTTATCATCTTAAGGTAACTATTGCAGCGTACTGCATGTCTCACAGAAGTTTGTCTCTGACAGTAGCGCCATCCTTACCTGTGTAGTTCTCCCATATGTGAATGGGAGAGACTGTTTCATGACAATGGACTAAGCACATCGAGCAACAACGTAAACTAGTTCAAGGATACAGCACTTGCATGATTAATGCCAACAAAAACTGCTATACATCGCATTACGCTGGCCCACTCTCTCTTGAATTTGTGTGGTTCCCCAAGGTGGCTGTCAATGCAGGGATACAGCAGGCCAACAACAGCTGCAAGAGAAGTAATACTACTTGTACTAACTGTTACACAACGATTACTTCAATATTACTAAATACTAGTTCGTAAATAAGCACTTGACATATTAGCAAGGTGCTTATCACACTACTGTAAGCCTGATGAAGACAATTATTACCACCCTCCCCGGTTTAGAAAATAATAAACCCTCCACTCTAACAAGCAGTATTCTGTTTGAACCTTTAAAAAAGAGATATATATATTGCCACGTCAATGTATCTGACTTCAAGCTCCTTCTCTCCCATAAACATACCTTATTTGAAATCCTGAGCACATGCTTGTTTTGTACCAATAAATAACAAAGCATCACAAAAAGCTTAATTACAGTGAGGAATGGAACATGCATTTATTCCTCACATGCAGGGCAGATGGGTTTATGAACTTGACTCATTAGCTGTGAATCAGGCCCTGAATGAAAAATTTTCCTGGACTCAAAAGTTTCTTGACAGAGCTGCTCTCCCTCCTTCTGCTGTGCTGCAAGCCAGCTGATGCTCCCATCCAGATCAGATGCATTTTGACACCAAACAGAAGCAGAGCCGCACTTAAAGCACTTGCCATCAGCCATATGTATGTCAGGGAATAATAACCACTCATACTACTAACTAGACAAAGTTTTTATCCTCATATAGCATTTTCTCAGCCTTATCAATCTGCAGTTTGGTTGCAGAAGACAGACACAGGCTTGTGTTAGCTCCGTGGCTAGCACAAACACTACATGAGTTTCATTCTTCCAGGTCTTGCTACTCCATGTGTTGTCATCAACTCCAGGGCTAGGCATGCTGCTTTAACTGATGTATGTTTATCTCCTTTCCTACGAGTTTTTTTCTCCCGCTTAAACTCCTAAGAGGAACAACGTCTACATTAAGGCACAAGACATGCCACGTACCAGGACTTTTTTACCTTACAATTCACAGCTAAATGCCAAAGTTTAATCCAGCTGTGACAGGGCTGTGATAACTCTCACTGGACCACTACCTGTGGCAATCTCTTTTTACTGCGCAGTTTATCATTCGTTCAAGTTTATGGTTTATCATTCATACTCCCTTACTATGAGGTACAGATAACACGTGACAACATCCCGGCATTAAGAACACCCCAAACATGGAAGAATTGTTTAAAGTACTTTCAACGCAAATTAAAAGAAGATTACAGCGGGTTTATTTCCTAAGATTTAACCCCTTTTAACCAAGGTAAAAGGGTACTTGGCGCTGCGGGCAGGGGGCGAGCAGCGGGAGGGTGCGGGCAGGGCGCCGCCGCCGCCGCACGTGACTTCCTTGTTTTCGGCCCAGCCCGTGGCCAGTTCGGGCCGGCAGCCAATGGCGAGCGCCACCCGCCACTCACCAGTTCGCCGGCAGCCAATGGGCGGCGAGGGGCGGTGACGCGTGGCCCCGCCCCCTCGTGCCCGGCCGTGGGGCGGCGGGGGGAATCCCGCACTGAAGTCGCGCTGTCACGGGAGAAACACGCCGGCAGCTGCGTGGGGAGCGCGTGTTTCCCCGCCCGCCTCCCCGCCACGGCGCTGGAGCTGTTCACGCGAGCTTCCAGACCGCGCCGCGCGAAAAATACACTTTGCCCACATTCAGTGTGCACCGGCGCAAAAAAAGCGCCTTCGGACACGCGGGAAACGCGTGCGTAGCTCTTGCACGTGGATGCGGCTGGAGCGGGGACGCAAGCTTCCAAAAGGCAGAGTTCACCTCGCTCACTGCAAGCGGTGGAAGTGCTAGCTCCCCCCCCCCAACAGGTCACTAATCCAGCCCCACTGCCTCTCCTCCTCACTGGAGGGGGTAACAATCAAAAAAACCCCACTCGTGGAGGTCTGCAACTCACCTGCTGCTGTCCCGCAGCACGGGGGCACCCACCAGGCGGAGGAGAAGAGAGTGGAAATCACTTCGTCAGGGAACAGAGTCACATTCCTCTGGATCTGCAGCAAGTTCAGCACCAGGGCCATGAAAGCACCGACGACGAAGAGCACCACGACCCTCTGCACCAGGTGCTGACTCCAGTTCAAGGTGCTGCTGCTGCTGGTGGCGGTGGTGGCGGCGCCGGGGCTGCGCGCTCCGTGACCCACCAGCGTCAGCGAGGGGCCGGAGACGGAGGAGCTCAGCATCTCGCCCACTTTGGCGGCCAGCCCGGCAGCCGTGTCCCCCAGCTGGGCTTTGTGCCTCCCCCTGGCCGTGCAGGAACAGCTCCAGGCGCAGTTCTCCAGCCGGGGCATTGGCTTCACCGGAGTCCTGGAACACACGCAGGGGACAGGCTGTCAAACCCCCAGCAGCGGGTCCGGCCGGCCCCCCGCCCCCCGCTGACACACACCGCCGCCGCCCCCGGCACCACCCGGGCTCCCGAGGCGCCGGGCGCTCGGCTCCCAGCCCGACGGGCCGGGGGGAAGGTGGGGGCGCTGCAGGAGCGGGGTGACCGGACCCACCCGAGCGGCCGCGGGGCAGGGCTGCGCTGGCTCGGCCTGGAAGCGGCGGGGCCCTCCCGTGACCCGAGAGGCTCGGCCCCCGGGGAGGCCACGGACAAGGAGCCGCCGCTCCCGTCAGACCCACCCGCGCTGCCCCCTCTCCCTCGGAGACGGGCTTCGCTCCTCGGCTCGGGGCCGTAAAACGGCGGCCCCCTTCCCCAGCCCTCTTCTCCCCGCCGGGCACCGTGGGCGCGGCCCCCCGCCCTCTCACCTCAGGGGGCTGCGCCCGCCGCCGCCTCAGCCCGTGGGGGAGGGCGAACGGCCGCCGCTCCGCCGCCTCCCTCCCGGCTCGCCGCCGCCGGCCCGCGCCCCGTGTAAGGTTTATAAGCCCACAGCCGCAGGTGTCACGTTACCCGCCGCCGACCTACCCGCGGCCGGAGGCAGCGACGGGCCCGCCGCTCCGCCACCCCTCCCCTCCCCTCCCCTCGGGCCGGGCCGTGCCGGGCCGCGCCGGGCGGGGCGGGGCCGGGCTCGAGCGCCGAGCGCGGGAGCCGCCGCGCCAGCCCCGGCGCCCGCGTCCAGTCGGGTGAGGCAGCGCAGCCAATCCCGGCCGGGCGGCTGATATGACGTGCGGGACACACCACCCGCCTTCCCCCCGCCCGCACCGCCGCTGGCGGCGGCAGGACCGCGCGGCGCGCCGGCCCGGACGGGCGCCCCCCCCTTTACCCCCCCTCCCCGCCCTGGGCCGCGGCCAGGGGCGGGCGGGCGGGGCGCCTGCAGCGTTGCCCCGGCACCGGCCGTAAGGTCCCGCTGAGGGGGGACCCCCGAGGAGAGCCGGGGCCCGCTGCACCCCCCCACCCCTCCCGGGTGACAGCGGCCGTGCTGATGCCGGCGGTGGGGCTGGCGGTGGCCTCTGCAGCCCGGCCCTCGCCCAGCTCGCCCAGCTCGCCCAGCTCGCCGTGGTGGGCTGCTCCCTTGGGAGCAGTTAGTCACGGGCAGGGTTGAAGGCACCTGCTGCCGCGTCTGCTGAAGAGGAAGGGATCCGTGATCCTGGCTGTCGGGAGTCCAAAACGATGGTGTAAGGAGATCCCGCCAAACTCTGGCGCTGCGTCAGCGACCAGCCACGGGGTGCCCGGCAGATGCCAGACTCCTGACTTGGCGCTGACAACCTGAGCAGCTACTCTGCCAGCACAAGCAAAGCCTGGGTCCTGACGCTCCCGGCCTGGTGTAGCGTCGTTAAAAATACACTTGAATGCAAATTCACCCCCTGGTTTCTGCAAAGGTCTGGAAAGTGGCCTAGCAGAGGTAGTTAACTGTGCGTGCAGTACTTCATGTTAGAATTCGGCATCAGAATTTCTCTACAGGACAGGACTCGGCTACTAGCCTTTTTTTTTTTTTTTTTTTTTTTTAAATGCTGGTTGTCCAGGACATGCTGGAGGCTAGTGTGTTGACAGTATGAATAACTGGATTTCATGGTTGTTTAGCTGGCCTCACTGGAGCCAGCAGGGCTTCTTTTTACACGAGGTATGCCCTCTTTACAGTTGGAAAGAATGTAGGACCACATGGCTTCCCAAGCAATGACACTGAGGATTTAAGAGTAGGTGCTAGTCACGCCTGTGATGGACAGAATGATGCTTCAGGTTCTTGGACTGTCAGTGTTCAATGATGGTTCCAGCTGTCTTTCGTTGATATGTTAAATGTAACAAATAAAAAATATGGAATAAATTAAAGATAGGTAAAGAGGTGGGTCCTCTGTATATCATAAAGAGTAAAATTCATCTGGGATATGGCTATCCCTTCTGATCTCTGATCAGTTCTAGCTGGGATGCAAAGAGTTAGGATAGCAGAGCCTGCTGAGCAGCGTGCCTTCAGACGACATACTCGACTGTCTTCGTGATGGACACATTGGTAGTGCCACTGTTGGAAGTGACAGAAGAGCCCAGTACTTTTAATACCGACTAACTTGGGATCAGCCCAGCCCTGTCTCGTCAACTTTACTGCTGGACCACCGTAAATGTGTCCTCTGTACATGGAATTGTAAATATTCAGTTTCCATCGCTGTTTTATCTCGATTAATGTATGGAAACAGCTTTTGGTTGTAATCTCATGCACTAAAATTGTTTGGATTCTTCTGTCAGATATTCGAAGACATGATTTATTTCCCTCTCTTAGTATTTTTCTCTGACCCAGTGGACCTACTATAAGTTCAAGTTAAATACTTTCAGAGAAAACAGTCTTAATATATTGTCGGCATTTTATGGGTTCCTCTGCAGAAACATTTGGTTCGTTTCAGGAAATCACATGCAGACATGACACTTCCCTTCAATGACTACTGTGTATGAGTTTTGAATTGACGCAGGCAATTTATATCCCTGGACCGCTAAGCAATACCTTTGGCGGCTCTAAATAAGGGCTAGAAGTCATTCCCTGGGAAATTTTCTTTCTTGTTGAATCACTTTGAGACTTAGAAACAGGACTCTGGATTTGAGATAAAATGACCCATCTGTGTAAGAAATCTCTCTCTGGAGTTGACCCTTGGGAAACAAATATATTTCATCTTTGCTTGTGCTGCATTTCTACTTTATTTCAAAAGATATCTTTTCGTGTTGCAATTTTTTTCCCCGAGTCATACCCATATTCTCAGTGTCTGGGCAGAGTTCACATTCCCTTGTGCTGTGTCTGCTAGCTTTCTTTCCTGAAAGAACCTCTTAAGCATTTTTCTCAGTCCTGTGTTTTTTCTTTCCTCATGGGTATGTCTCTTTTGCTACTTCCTGCAGCATACTTTTTTTCATATTCATAGTATCATGTGGTGGTGCCCTTTTTTCTTCCAGGCTTCTTTCAGACGGTAGAGACCAACATCTGAGATGGTAAAACTTATTGCAGCTTTGCCTAAACCAGTGGAATCAATACAAATCTAGGCTAGTTGAGAAAATGGCCCTAAGCATCTTTTTCCTGAAGTCGCCTGCTTAGAATAAAAGTTAAATGCCCCTTATGTTCGTCTTTACAGTCATATTGCTTTATATTTCCTTTTAGAATCCTAGAAAGGGTTAGGCCTCTGCATGCTTTGAATAATGCCTGAAATGTTATGCTTAACAGTTATTTCTGTATGTCTTTGTAAATTTAATGACATAGTTATTTTTATCTCATACCTTAGCAAAGGCAGCAGAATCTGGAAGTACTCAGCATCACTACTCATTACATAAATAAATAATTTCACCTGTTCTTTCACGGTTTTTGTATTAAACTCCGTGATGTTCTGCAGTCTGACAATGTGCTTGTCTCACAAAGACAGTTTCATGGGCCTCTTACGTGGGAAGCTGACTATACTTGGACATTTAACTTCTCTTCCTACTTAAACTAGATCAAAAAATGAGCTGGCTGCTGATACAATCTCGGAAGGCAGCGGCAGAGAATCACAGAGCAAGACTCGTATTGTGCCTAAAGCTGCTCTCCTTCTGCTTCACTGGAGACTTTTTGGAATTTATTCACCTTCAAGACTTTCTCCTATTGATACAGAGAATAGAAACCTTCCCAGTCATAAGCTAAGCCTTAATCTCCTGTGTCCCTGTAAAAGGATTTAGTGACATGCATTGTTTGATTCCTGATGCCAACCTTATGTACAAGAGTTCAAAAAATCTTTTGACATCAGCAGCAGTTTATGAGACTGAGTTCTCTGCTTTACCAGCGGTCTCCAGTGTAGCTGTGTGAATTCTCAGGGGTCTGCAGCGAAGCCTGCAGATTGCATGGCGCCTTCTTGGAGATCAGCGTTCCTCAATAATAAATGGCGTATGCTGAGTTCTGTAGGATAGTTTTGTGAAATTGCCCGAGTCTCAATGCAGGAGCTCATTGAAAGCTAAAAGGAGAAGGACAGGGAGGGATTACATGGTACAATAAGCAGTACGTGAAACGTCCAGGCTCTGAACAGGACAAACCCTAGCTGGAACACTCCAGGCATGTAAAGCAAAAGGGTAAAACAAAATGTGTTGGTGGTTAGTATATAATAATGTGAGTCATCCACAGTGAGCAGAACTTAAAACTCAGCTGCTTTTACATAATCTGAGGGTGAGAAACTATAGTTGGAGTCTGAGCATGGAAATTAAACCCTAAGATATCCTAACAAAGCTCTATCTTTGTGTAGTTAATAATATTGTAGTGGGCATATGACAAACGTTAATTGAAGTTTTTTTGTGTAGTTGCCAACATTTCTCTAGCTGCTTTTTTACCAGAACAAAACAGAAAGAACAATTATATGTAGGCTGCAGTCTTCAAGTGTCTATAAATTCATGTAACAACTATCATATAATTAGCTCATCAGCATCCTACATGCAGCTGTGGGTACTGACTCACTGTCAATGAACTTTTGTCCTGACACAAAGACAGCGTCTTTGCCTCAGTTTCAACTTCATTCATTGCCATCGTTCTGTATATTTCTGTAGCAGCGAGTTCAGTGACTTTGTACTTGATATTCAAGATGGTGATTTAATCTGAACTTTTTAATGAAAAAATACTATTTGCTGGTTATATTCTTGTTGAATAAAGTACTTCTTTGATGATGATGATGATAGTAGGTTTGTGAAGCTGGCATGAGCTGTGTTACTGAAGCAAGCTGGTATATCCAGGTGTGGTTAAAAATTGTTGGAATACTGGTCTTCCTATATTTACATTTATACATGTATTTATACTACCTCCAGATCTTTAAAGATACTAATTAGAAGTGGTGTTTCCATCTTTTTTTTTTTTTTAACATTAACTGTGATGTAAAAAGCAAAGGCACTGTAAGGCGTGGGATTCCTTGAAAGTAAGCTTATTGGCTATAATGCCTTTATAAATAATTATCTAGTCAGTCATCATATGAGGGGATGGCCGGTTTCTTATAATGGTAGTCCAAGTCATGATAGTCTAAAGAATAGGTGAAATAAACAGAGGTATCATGATAAAAAAGCCCAGAAGGAGCATTGCCTTTTATAGGCATTTATTTCTTGGTGGAAACATTACTTGCACGAAGAAGAAAACTAAGCAGATTTCAGTCACCAATCAGGTTTTGCAAAAGGGCTTCTCCAAGGTGTATGTGCAAGTATGTCCATGGTTAATTTTAAGCTCAAATGGTTTTTGTTTGTTTGGCGACTTGGGACTCGATCAGTCCAATATAGGATAAAAAGGAAATTTCTTCAAGAATTGCAGTGTGAACTATGTTCCCCTTACAGCCTCTTCTTGTGGTACACAATTCCAGCACTTTTTGTCCTCTCACAATAGCAACCTTCCCACTTACTCTTGTCATATGTGCCTGAGGAAAATGCTTCTTGAATTCATATGCTAGCTTGTAGGGTTAACCATGAAGCCACTGCAAAGGAGTTGCTCCCCCAGTACATGCTTAAATCTTTAGATTTCGTCATGCTACAGTGTGGGAGATGTGTAGGGATGCTCTCCTGTAGCTATTCAGCTTGGAATTAATAGTTCCACTGGGGAGGAAGGAACTTTGGAGCATCTTCTTTTTCCAAACTCTTCCTGTTTTGTCAGGTAGAAGGACTGTTCCAATCTAGGAGAACTAGCTGCAGCCTCAATGTCTGATGAGATAGCCAAAGTCTAAATCAGATGAGAAATTCCCTGCTCTGCCCTTTCCTTCCCTGTCTTTACAGTGATAATAGCTATAAATAGCAGAGCTATGGCTACCAAGAATAGCCTCAGTATCGCGCACATTGGTTATATCTGTACATGTTCATGTCCCTTAAACCCTGGAGCACAGTGGCCAAGAGCTTTAGAGCTGTTGCTACCACACGAGAAACACTTTTTTCCAGAGCTTGTGACATAGGATGGTTTTGCCCAATTCACCCTCACCCTGTTTTTTTTTAAAAAAAAGTCCTTTAAGACATCTATAACTCATTTTCCAGGACAACGTTACGACTGCATGAAAGAGGTCAGAGGAGTTGCCCGAGTACAGCCAACACCTCTTCCAGGCTGCCATCTTGAGAGCGTGAATATATAGAGCTAATCTCACTGTGATTTTTTCTCCTATCATGCTGTAGAGTGATATATTCACAGAACAGTCTTGGTTTTGAAAAGGACGTTGGGGAAAAAAGCTTGCCAGTGTAAAGCTGCCAATGCAACCAGGAAGACTGATGCGGAGGAGAAACAACATCGGAGAGAGAATGCGCGCATGCACTAGCGCATGAAAGGGTGGCTTCTGTGTTGCATCATGATGTGTAAACATTGCCAGTTTTCAGGCAAAATCTTAAGATTTCCATTTCAGTACTCTTAAATGTGGTTCACTATACCTAGGTGGTAAGAATTGCTTAGGTATGTTTTCAGATTGCCAAACTGAACTTTAAAAAGTGCAGCATATGGGAAGCCTACAGCTTTGCCCAGAGCAGCGATACTTTAGAAACTGCTGAAGCTAGGTTATGCTGAAAAATGTATTTACTTAAAGCCAAACCCTTCAGCTTTTGCTCATAAAAGGACACACTTTACATGTAATAATGAGATCAGGCCACCATTGCAAGCTCAAAGGACATAATTATGTGCTAAATTGTACTAGTTATATGCTAATGTAACTCTTGCTATCATTGTAATGCAGGATTGGACCTTATACAACAGCTTCAGATATGCCACAGTAAATTTTACTATTTTTACAGATACTGCTAATTTAAGATTAGTCTTAAATAAAATACTAAGTTAGGATTCTGCAAATTTCATCTTGTTAATGATCTGAGATCTGAGCTGCACACTGCCAGCTTCACCTACTTACTTTGGGGTGTTGCTTTTGCAAAGTGCTGAAGGAGTTCAAAACACATAGGAGAACAATGTTTAGGAACAGGCACTGTGCCCACTCCGTTTGCTCAGATTAAGGTACATAATGGAGGTGCCACAGTTAGTAGCTGTTGCTTTCAGTTGCCCTTGGAGAGAGCAGGGGGAAATGGCACCTCCAGAGGGCTGCTGAGATCCCAGTTTGTCTGGACCGGCCTTGGGAAGCGCCCTTTTCTCTCCTCTGCCTGCAGCAGAAGCTTCTGCTTTCTTTAATCAGAGGGAAGCAAAGTAGGATAAATTCAAGGTTTGAGGTCAGAGGGCAACTATATGTTTCTACCCTGTTATCATACAGAAATGTTTATAGGTCCAGAACTCACCCATGTTTCACTGTTTGGTCAGGTTTGTTTGTGTATTGCCTCACAGGGTCAGGTGTTCATGACATTTGTAAAGATGAGATCGGTGCCTTCACGTCTATTGCAGAGGCTCAGAAACTGTGATTGCAAAAATAACCTCATGGCAAGCAGGCATTAACCTCTTGGGTGTTACTAGTTCTTATGTCCCATATCCAGCAAGTGAGAAGCAAACACAAGGAATAAAGAATGAAAACCTCATGAGAGGAAACAGAAGAAACAAATAAATATCAAATGACTGAAAATACAATGGCTTTGTGTCCCATTTGAGAAGCTAAAAAGTCTCTGCATCCCATCTGAGAAGCTATCAGTCTTCTCATTAGCCAACCTTGGCATCTATTCAACTGAATATATATTTAATTTTCTCCCATTCACTGGAGGAATCTCAGATGGAAAAATCAGGCAGGCATCTATCCCCTCCTTCTCAATCAGCAGCACAAATATCTGTGGATATCAGGGAACTTGCCCCTGTTTTTTAACATTTAAGAATCTGCTGGTTTTGCTGCTTTGTGGTTATCTGGTTGCCTGTGTTTGCATGTGGAAGTCTTTGTTCTTGCGCTGTGTTGTTTCTCTGGAATGCTATGAGCAGTTGTTTTTGTTTGTTCACACCCGGGTGGAGCTGTCTTAATTGGGTAAATATTTGCAATGTTATACTCGCATGCACATAAGACAAAGAGGGACAGATTCCTATTGACATAAATGGCTTTTATGCCAGCCCGGCAATGTAAAGGCTTCAATGAAACTCATACCTACAAGTCTACTTCTCATGGCCTGACTGTATAAAGTAGGTTTAGTATAAATAACTGTCATGTCCCTATTTATTTCTAATTACAGATGGACTATATTTTCCAGTTGGGAGGCCTTGTGATTACAACCAGGAAGGGGGAAGCTGCCTTATTCACTGACTTCATGCTCAAAAGTGCTTGACTTCTACTTAGTCCTGTTGAAAAACAAGACAGTCATTTACCAGCCTGTCTTTGGACATCAAGGGTAAGTTTTCCACAGATGTAGACATTTCCGAAGCGAACATTAATACGTCCAAATGCCTGAAGCTGTTTTGAAAATTGCGAGCTTGTGGTGCTCATGGAAGCTGTTTGTATATATAATAAATACCTTGTCTAAACCTTACCAGGTGACTATTGCATGTGTTATCATTAGCTAAGCTACAAAGTACATTATAAAGATCTACACACATATGAACAGACTGTAATGAAGAGTTATCACTGAAGAGGCTGTTAATAGGTAATTCAGCCTTTCTTTGTACAAAGGTTCATAAAAATGGTTGTGACATAAGGAAAAGTGAAACTGAACTCCACAGTTGAGGTGTTGTGTGGACATGACCCTATTTCAGGTTCTGTGTAGCTGTAGCTATGAAAGCCTAGAGTTTATCATGAATTGATTTATCCCTCCTAGTTTTGAAAGAATTGCATAGTCTCGCAGTGCCATTTCTTCACATGTGCCTTAAGGGAACAAGCGTCTGTCAGTAGGTCTAAGAAAAAACTTTAATGTCTTTTATTTTATTTAGTAACAATTATTTTTCTTGTTTGAAATTCTGACTATATTTCTTCAAGGTTGAGCTATCCATTCTTGTCTTCAAAAAATAAATAGGAATAATTTAAGAGTTTCCCTTACGTAGGGCCAAACTTTGATGCTCTTACACTGTCTGGTATCTTACTTCATCGTTAGTTCCACTGGGTTCATTGATACTAATTGTGCGCAAAGTATCCCTCAGACTGAGTAGAACTTCTCAATCTGTTTTAAGCCTTTAATCACCACAGCGTAGCCATCCACTTCTCCAGGCCTCCTTGCCCTTTACTGCAGGTCCCAGATTTTTGTCTGCCTTTACAATGTGTGCATGGAAGCTCAGATTGTTCTCTGGGCAAGCATTCACTGACCAGGCATTCAGCCCTGTCTCTACTCCTGCAGAGTTATTCCTGTTGCCGGTCCCTGCAGTGTGCTCACGGATCAACCTGTGTAATCATTCTATGAAGCAGAATGGGGACGTGAGCCAGGTAACATATTGCTGTTTTCAGCTGTATCCCTTCTCTGATCTAATCCACTTCTCATCCATCCCTAAGAATGGCATGGTGAGTGGGAATAAGCAGCTACAGAGGGATGGAGCCTTCCGAGGTCAGTCATACCACTGCCTGTTTTGCCTTTGTCTCACTTCAGTTCACCACCAAGCCATTTCACAAGGCTGTGCAGAAAGTTTCCAATGAGCTCACACTTGTCAGCTGATGGCAAACTGACTGTAATTTTTCTTGTTGTTGGGGTCTTTATAAGCTCCTTTGTAGATTCTTGTAAGCTTATGTCAAGTATATCCCTCAGTCATTTGTGTAACTGGCATTTATAAAAGTGCACGTATGATTCTGCGTTTTTCCTTGCTACCTTCATTCTGAAAACATCTTCAACTTTATTTGCTTAGTGACCTTTATCCAGTTGTAAAATCAGGTTAAAATTGTTCAGTGGCTTTAAGGGTATAGGATAAGTAGGAAAGTGAATACTAGACAAGGCAGCAAGGCTGAATAAGTATTTTAAGAAAGCAGGCTAAAAATGGTACCTCTTCCCTTCCCAACCTGATACTAGTAACATACTAGCTATATACAGACAGTCTTCCTTGTGATTTTAAGATTAGTGTTACCGATCCTATTTCTTGGCAATGTTTGTTCCTTCTTGTGTGCAAACCGTGTGTAGTAATAATACAGTGGCATCTAATCCTCATCTTCTGGCAGCCACCCATGGAAATTAGTTCCTCCTTCAAGTCTTGCCTTTTCTCTGGGTGCTGCGTTTAGTGATGCTTGGTGATATGTGTGTGAGTAGCCTAGGACATTTCTCACTTTCCATCAGACCTTTATCCCACCATCACTGTGTTTTCTGAATACTTCCATCTGGTTTTGCCTGAAGATTTGGACAAAGCTTTCTAACCTGGATTATATATGTATTTCATTGACATTACTCTGAGTGCTTATCTGAGTTGGGCAAGCAGAATTTGTCCTGTTGTTTGGTCTTGGGATATTAGTGAAGACTCATTTAAGTAGCAGAGATGCTTTCATGAGGTTGGGGAAGGAATGTGTCCTTTTATACTTCTACTCACCTGGATCTGCTAAAGTCAAGTCCTGTCCATTCACAAGAGAAATTTTGTCATGAATACCTGGTATTTGGATTGGCAGCCAGACAGAAATGCCTAACTGCCCAATGACTTTCCCCCCAAGCAGAAGTTAAATTTGCACTTGAAAGTTTTAAGCGCATGTTTAAAGTCCACAACCCAATTTGCTGAGCGAGGTCATTAACATTTTGGTTTGTATTGGGAAATACCCTTTACCAATAAATTTCAATGGGTAAAGCAAAAACCTGGGTTTCTTCCAGAAGATTCATTCATGAAAAATTCTATTGAATGAAAAAGGAAATTTACATTTTTTTTAAAGATTTAGTATATCTGGCATGAGTGTCTTATTCTAGACTAACTCCATGTTTTACAGATAACTATTAATTCAACTGATGTTTGAGATAATATAGTAAATGCTGTAAGAATTATTGTCATGTCTTTAATATTCCTGTCTGCATAACATATCCTGATTCTGGATAGCTTGCTGCTATTTCATGTTGAAGATGAAGTATGTCAATCAATACCTTTCCCAGGGGAATAGAGAGAACAAGGACTGGGAGAAGGTCGTTCAGCAGACACACTCCTTGTGTGGAGCAAACTTGCATAATACCTTGTCTTTAAGTGTTCCCAAGCAGTGGAGCATGTCATTGCTTTTGCAATAAACCATTCTTCAGGAACAGATACAAACCAGCTGAAAAACAAATTCATAATTTTATATAATACTGTCCATCAAACAACTTTACTCAGTCTTTTTGAAAGGCTAGTCTTCAGCATGAAAAAAATACTGGCAGAAGTACAAGGAGAACAGAGAATATTTATGACCAGTGGAAGCACAGTTGGCCTTTTGCTCTAGAGAAATGGCTTGGTGAGAATATCTGCTTAAACCAAGCATTAGTAAAATAATTTGGACCTAGGTCTGAGGTAATGAGGTTTAGCAAAACTGCTGCAAAGGCTTTTTTGCTGCCCAGAGTGATAACTGAATGAATGCCCTAGGAGTCTGTTGTGCGCCAACCTGCAGCTGCCTAGTTGATCATTCCTACCTTTTGGGCAAAACTGAATTTGTTCTGAAGTATGAAATTTTTAGTTCAGGTCTTCTACAAAGATTTGTTCCCCATAGCTAAAATCCTGTTTGGCTCATCTCTTGCAGTTCCTCTCCTGTTTATTGCGTAGTACATCAAGAAGGCAAACAAAGCTTTATCATCCTCTGGACAGCTATTAGGAAAAGTTTCACTGACTCAACTGCTCAAGAGAACAAAACCCAAAATTTGGCTCTTTATTCCAAACTAACACACATAAAACGTCTCTGCTTCCTAGGCCCACAGTCCCACAAAGTAGGCATCAACAAGAAAAAATACAGCAAACTTTAATATCTATGACTGGATTAGCTATTGTATCAGTGTTGCTAGTGACCTCTCCCGCTGTTAACCACAAATTTTTCTTTTTATTTCCCCAAGCTGCTTGAGCCATAGCTGTTTCAAACTGATTTCCTATTTTCTTTCCTCATTTAGTCCATCTGATAATACCACCAGACATTATTTTGTGTCCTGAGAAGACTGAAAGGGGGAGGATCCAAAGCCAGTTTAAATTCACTTTGCTTGCCCCTTAATCTGTGTCAAGTTATGCTGGATATGCTGTTCCGAGAGACAGCTCAGGCTTCTTTATCTGTCTTAGTAGCACTGCTTTACTTTTGCAATCAGCAAACAAGAAGCCATGCCTTAAATAAGCCACTTCATTATCTTTTGTTTTGAATTTTTTTTCCTAATTTTTTATCGCTGATAATAATTAAAACATGTATTTTTCCTTGTAGATCATAAATTGAATGGACAGTTTGTAGCCATTTGTCTACCATTTCAATGCGGAAATCAATTCTCAGTTATCTACGGATGGCTTGTCTGGATTGCGGATTAACCAGGCTGGGGATGCACTGACCTCTGTTTATTTACTACGTGGAAAGTTGACTTTGGACCAGTAGGCTGTATTGATTCAAGCAGAGTGTTACATGAACATCTGTCAAATCCATGGCTCCCTCCAGTTCAGCAGCAGATTATCTGTGTCACGGCTGTGTGAAGGCCTCTCCAGTAGCCTCTGCAGGCTCTGACAGCAGTGTGCAGAACCAGCTGTCATGATCAGACTCTTAAAGGAGCACTGGAGAGAGCAAGGCAGAGATAGAACACTTCTTTTCATGCTTACCTTGAATCAGTCTGGGTTTATTTATGCTCTAGGGCCTACGGTGGCAGCTTCTCAGCTATCTGAAGCTGAGGAAACAATCTTCTTTTCTCCTTAAGCTACCAGCACAGGAGAGATTTCCAACTTTAAATGAACTAGTTAGTTACTAGTTAGTTTAATTTCGTTAGTACTAAATTGAAGTAGACTGAATACACTGTGCTTGTAAGCAAGGCTGCTGTTTCCAAAAAGTGGTCATGGCTAGAGCAAGCTCTAGCTCCATGTGTTTCCCTGCTGTTGGCCCCAGCAAAATGGTTTTCCTTTTCATCTTCAGCAGCAAACGTGGGCTGATTGACTATAATTTGTATTTCCTTTAAATTAATAGCTTGTGTTGAGGTTAGGCCTAAGTGCAGGTCATGGGTTCAATTTTAAATTTTAGTGTTTAAATAATAGACTCCATATTAAAAGGCATCAACAAAAAGGATCTAGTTTGTTTTGTTTAATTGAAAAAAATTATAGATTGCATTTACCTTATTATCTTTATCTTTTATTATTTCAAAGAGATTCTGAATAAAGGTTCTATCTCAACTTCAGCCATGCTTTTGCAATCTTGTAATCAGTCAAACCAGTAATTTATGTTTCTGTTGAAAGCAGGTGAGAAGTAATTAACTCATGTATTGCTTCCATGTCTTTTCAGGTCTTTCATTTTTGGGAAGTATCTGCACTAGCAGTTTGGTATTTTTTTTCATTTCAGACTCTTCAAAACTCCTGAGATGCTACAGGAAAGCCAGCACTCTTGGCACTGTACAGGAGTGCTTGATGCCTTGCAGAACTAAGTCCTAGGAGTTAAATCCCATACATGTTGATGTTGTTGGCCATATTCACATTTACTTCAATGTGGGAATTGGAATCGCGGGGTAGCAGGATTATTCTTCCCACTGAATTAGTGGTCCTGGTTGTTAGGATATTTCCCCATTCTTCCATGCACATCCAAGAGTTGTTTATTTGTCCATGTGTACTTCTGGCAGTCTGTATTCATAGATGACCTATTTCTGCAAGAATCAACTGCTTATGGCAGCAGGAGGGTTTTATTGGTCCTTGCTGGGCTGGTGTGCTGACACCATTGCAGTGAGAGCTCTCACGGTCAATGACAGTGCAAGTCCTGGCTGAGCAAACCCATTTCCTGCCGAGTCTGCAGAAGCTCCCATATCAGCCACTTACTAGCAGTGTGTACGCGAGAGGATGGGCTCATACAGGCATGTTTTCTATTAACAGGACGACTCCAAGGCCAACTAGCAAGTGTGGCCAGTGTAGTGATGTAAGAGAGGACTTGCTGTGCAGAGCACACTAATACAGGAACAAGAGCACCCTCCTTTTGTCCTGTTAGCCTGGTACTGAATCACATATAACTCACCGTTTCCTCTGTAGTTTCGTCTTACTCAGCTAAAAAGTTTAAGGGTGTGACAGATCAGCAGAGGTCAGGTGAGACTGGATGGAAGGGGAGGAGTTGCTCTCATTTAGATTTTTTTTTTCCAAAACAAAGGTGGTCACACCTCTAATAGCTAGACTCACATGTGTTTTCAGGTAATCTTAATAACAGGTTGCTGGAGTGCTTAGCTTGTTCAATCCATTCAGTAATTAGAGCCAGCGCCGAAGTCATAAAATTGAGTGTGGGGTGACGTCTTAATGAACATAGTAATTTGGCTCCAAGTCCAGCTCTGTACAGCTTCCTCATGCATGACTTCCTCTTGAATGGAACAGGGCAGTCGTCAAATACAGCAAGTATGTGTGGCAGCTGAGGACAAAAAATGAACATCTAAGCGAACATCAATAAGGTTATTTCGGCCATGCAGGTTGAGGAAAGCAGCACTAGCAATACTCAAGCTGGATTAGTCTCAAAGTGCTGAGAACTTTGTGTTTTTATTCAATATTAAAACTGATACCTCCAGTAACATCCACATTTTTAATGACTCAGGGAAAGAAGCTGTCTACTGAATCATCAATATCCGAACCTGAAGAACCTAAATTTTTTTAAAAATCTGAATATAATTAAGCATAGTCTTGTTCTTTTCAGTAGGCATGAAATAACCACAGATAATGAGATTCCACTTACTTAACAGTAAAAAAATTACTTGTTTTAGTTTTCTACCACAGAATCTGAAATGTGCAACCTACAACAGTCTGTTGTTTACAAGGACTGAGAAAGGGATAAAATAAATAACTAGAAGAAATGTGTACATAAAATAACTATACTAAACATGAGGACAACATTTCTGGTCATAAAGTTCCTAAACCAGAAGTTGCTAGAAGCTGGGAAAATATTCCGGGGTGCAAACTATGCAGGTTTGTCCTGTTCTTAACCCATTGGCTATTGCCAGATACTGGTCCAGCTAGACCTTTGGTTTGATCTAGGATGTCTGTCTTCTGCACTCAGCATGTTGCCCATCTTCTCTGAACACCACAAGCAGTTGCAACAGATGAGACAAATAGACAAGTAGGTGTCCCAGACTGTCCCAAAAACATTTTATAAAAAAATCACCAGGTAAATATTGTATGAGGACATGACTAATGCAAGAAGAACAGAGGGTGGAAATTCAAGGAAAGGCAACAATTACTAGTATCGGAAAATATGTATTTCCCAAGAATGTAGTCAGAAAGTTCCCCAGGGGTAAATGCTATCTAGTTTCATAAGTAGACTGAGTAGGAGGTTGGAAAATGCTGTAAAAGAAACACTCTCACATTTTCATGTGTTGACCTACCAACCTTTTCTTTACAACAAATGCTTTGCAAATAATTTTGTTTTTTGTTACAGCAAAAATTGTTCTGCTAAAATGCTGACTTCTCTGTTGTCCAAGCCAGAACATCAGCAGACTCAGGGATTACCCAATATTTGCCTGCTTAAGTGTTTGCAGTAAGTGCTGGCAAAGGGGAAACACCTTTTTTGGATATCTAGACTACTTTTATCATACCTGCCAGATTGAGAGTAGCTATAGATGTGTGGAACAGCTACAGAGATACAGAAAGAAGGACCCTGAGGCCTTCAGTTTAAACTCTAGTTCTATGCTTATGCCTGTGTTAATCAGGAGTAGATACCATTATATAGACCTAATTTTAAACAAGTTTACCTGAAATTTAAGTATTGGATGTACTAGAGAATTGTGCTGTATTCTCTGCTATACTAAATGCATATTGCTGTCTTAATTTTGGTGGAATCAGAACACTTTCCAGTGAATGACAATAGGAAAATAGGAGCTGGATCCAGAACTTTTCACCTCCAATTTATAAAACTCACCAGGAAATATGTTCCATTTATTTGCCAATGATGACTGTTATCCACATCGAAGTGGCAGCTTTTACCATCACAGTGGCATCAAGCTAATTTGCCTCTCCTTCCAGCTGATGATTCTTTCCAGAAGAAGAAGACTAAAGAAGAAATCCAGGCAAGCTTTCCCTCTCTCTGGTGTGCGTATTGCGTAGCCAGAGGACTGCAGTCACACTGCAGGTGCTGAATTTAATTTTTACAGACAAAAAAGTAAGTAAGATCACAGCTGAACTTGCTAAAATGCTAATTCAAAATTGATGTCCTGTTAATCTTTTTGCTGGAATGATATCTTGGAAGAGTTGAGAAAGTCCATAAGCTTTATAGTAATGATGAACTGCAAAACAGCTGGAAATAAACAGTGGAAAGGGAAGCACTTTGTTGTGATGTGGCTTCAGTTGCAAGAGAAGCTACTGTGATGGCTCTGGTGCTATCATCATTCTGATTTATCTTTGATTAATGCATGTGGAACCTCAGGAGTCCTGTTTTATACCTATTTCATAACTGCCTGGAGTTCCTCGTTAAATAATCTGGCTGTGAGTGGTTACAAAGCTGTTCTGCTTCTCTTAACATTTTAGAGGAGAAAGAATTTAGCATTTTCCCATTCTGCACTATAACAGTGGCAGAGGCATACATCTTGCACCCTATCTGTTCATTGGGCATTGTTACAGGGCGTGAGAATTAAAAATGTCCACTGATAACTACAACAGCTTTTCTTTTAAATGTCCTGAGTGCCTCTCCTTCTCTCTGCCTCTCCCCTGAGCCGCAGCAGACCTCATCGCTGAGCTGGGACCTGTGCCTGGGAGACGAATGCCTTTTGGATGCTGCAGCACAAGAAGTTGTTTCAGGTCTGCTCGTGATCCTCCTCCCCTCGTGAGGCTCAGGAGTTTCTCTTCTGGTACTGCTCTCTCCTCCCTGGAAAGCCTCCACTACACACCTTGGAGTTGGGGACTCCCTGCCACTCCAACGCTTCCACTCCCACTCCATTTGGTACAGCCACTGACCTCACAGACGCTCTGTTCTGAATTAGCACTTTTCTGGGGAGACAGAGGTGCTCTGACCATCAGGGGAAGGAGGTGAGACAGAGTGTGGCTGCTTTCCAGCTCTCCTCTCTGTGGCCACAGCGGTGGAGCTGAGTGGCCAGCGACCACCAGCCAGGAGGGAGTGAGGGAGGCAGGTTGGGTCAGTGCAGTGTGGTGATGCAAGGTGGTGTAGGAAAGGTGCAAAACTAATATTGCTGGTCTAGTGGATACCGTGACACTGTGGCAATATAAAGTTCATACATAATTCATAAATGTCATATATTAGCACTGTTTGTGCCCTTTGCACTTATGGCTGTGATACTGTAGGGATGCTGCATGTAGTCTCTTATTCATGGAGAATTGATATAGAAGCAGAAAACCCATTGGTATTTCCTACTATTGTTGGTGAGGGCGTCAAAGAAAAGGAAAATATACTTCAAGTGAGAGAAACAGAGCACTGAGTGACTCTGAAGCATTTGCCGCCACTCACAGATGTTTCAAGGGCAGCTGTCTCCTGGCCCGGACTGTGAGCACACAGGGCTCTAACTCAAAGTGCAGGAGTTGTTGGAGCTTTTGCCTTGAAGTGCTGGTGCAGGTGGCAATGTGCAGGTGCGAGAAGGGATGTCAGTGTTTATTTTTTTCCTTAGTGGTGAAAGGCAGAGGGTTGGGCTGCTTGCTTCACCTCTTCAGCATGCAGGGAGTCTTTGCTGCACCAACAAAACTCCACCTTTCACTTGTGGCTGCAAACCCCATAGTCGCTCAAGTCTGCATGTTTTATTCTACTAGCTAACAAGTTGCAAAGTTTCAGTTACTTTTTGTCACCCTGTTTTTCATTTCAGTCCGCTTGTAAGGATGGCTGAAAAGTTATCTTCTGCTTCGATTTCCTTATGCTGTTGCTGAAATTAATTGTTAACGAAGTTTCTTGTGGGGATGTTATGAAAATACAGTATGATAGTAATACGTTTCTGGCATGATTCGTGGTTACCGGTGGAAATATTTAATGATGTTTTTGTATACATATAGTAATTGCTTCTTCTATATAATAATAATAGGTGGCAATACAATTACGCTCTTGTTCTTCTTCACAGAAGAACGTATGAGAAATGGGCACATGAGTGGAACAGAATCAGAAAAGCAGAATGTCCCTCATATCTTTTCAATATTAATCTACTCACTTGAGATTCTACAGTCTTTTGAATAACACTAGACTTTTATAATCAAAGTTATTGTGCAGCCTTAAGATAAACAATTCATAAGATAGCTAAAGTTCATTTTCATAACAAAACTAGGCATTAAGGAGTTATTCCTAAGGCTTTCCCTAAAGATAAAGACTCTGAGGACTGCAATACATTGCAGATAAATCCTCCTAATATAAAGCAATATATTCTCAGTTACACAGAGATGAGCAACACTCAGTTTTCTCTAATAAACTTCTGCTGGAACCTGGCTGCTGCTGAAAAAGCCTGTCTTTTTGAACAAAGAAGTCCCTGTCTTGTGAGAGCTCATTACCCATATGATAATACTATTCATTTCTCTTGCACAATTCATCGGAGGGGCAGCAGGCTCCTTGCAAACATCTAATTAGGTCTCGCTTCATCCCTGAGCAGCAAGTATTATTTTACCTATTTTACAGTTACAGAATTTGGGCAGAGGGGCTGTGGCCTGTGCCCAGAGCCACCTGTCCTTAACCTTCCCTGGCTAGGAATAGACCCTGGATGTCTTTACTCTCAGCTCTCTGTTCCAAGCTGTAAGCCATGACTTCGTGCAGAAGCTAATTAAAAACTAGTAAAATGCTTTGACAAGCTCTCAAAAATGTTACTGGTATAGCAGATTTCTGCTGGGATCAGAGTCAAGTTTCTAGCACTGCTGTAATTGTTGTCTGCATTGCTTAAGCTTTTCTAAACCAGTCAGAAGACAAAAGACATGCCTGAATTCCTGATACATCACAAAGTTCACCACAGTTCCTTGCACTGGTGTTTTTACTGGCACCCTGGCTCCATTTATCACAGGCATTTAAAAGTGCAAAACCCTGAAGTCAGTAACACAGCTTCTTTCAGTTGCATGGATGCAGGCAAAAGTTGCTGGTGTCTGCATAGGAAGATTGAGAACTGGTATAAGGTCAATTATTTGTTGTTGATTTGTTAGCTCTAAGATTATTTTATTTCTTGCAATCTACTTTTAAAGCTATAGAAAGCCCTTAGAACAAATATCCTAGGCAATTTGTTGGAATTCTTTGCAGCTCAGCTGTCAAAACAACATGAGTGCCCTTGTGTTTGGATCAATGTTAAATCATAAACCTGTAGCTTATACATTTTGTTAGGGGATGGAAAGAATTAATCTGCAGGGCAAGTTCCCTTGCCAACTTTGGAAAAAGCAAGTTATGCAGGAGTTGATGAGAAGTGAAAATCACTGAGGAAGTGGATCTTTTGAAAGGAAATGTGACGTTTTCAGTAAAATCCCACTAAACCTCCACATCTTGACATCACGTACGAGTGAAAGTGATCCCATTTCTGGACCTATGGCAGCAGGGTTTGCACCAAGAGGCAGGGTGCTGCCCACCTGCAGGATTGTGCAGTCTCTGCCTCTGTTCAACCTAGGTGAAAAATATATTAGAAGATCTCAGATGTAGAGGAGAGGGGTCAGGATATCAGTTAGAGCATATTTTTCAATATCAAATTACTTGGCGTGACATTTGCTAGAGCAACCCCATTTAATTCTCATTTTGGTGTAGTGATAACTTGTGCACCAGTGTAGTCATTTGCAGAGCCCCGTGCCATGCTTCAGCAGGGTAGTGCTGCCAATGCTGCAGCACATTCGTCATTGCCCAGAAATTGTTACTTGCATGAATTTTACTCCTTCTCTAGTCAAACTACAACTGTTACTCATTTTAAGGCATATTCAGAGCAAGGATTCAGAAGAAGAATTATACAGAGCACTTTTTCAATTTGGGGAATGGCTGAAGACTGAATGGGGTGAATTTTCTTAGCACATAGATTTAAAAAAAGCCAGCAGCAATCAGCTAAAAAGGCAGAGGGTAAGTTAAACTATCACCTTACCCTTAGCTACTAATCTTTCACCCTTTCAGCTTCCAGTGAGAGCATTTCATACTGGCTCTGCTGCTGCTAGGAACCATGGCCATGCTACGTGTAGAGTGTGACGGTGTGCTTTGCAGAGCTGCCTCACCTCTGAAACAGCAGCACCATGGGAGTGTCGGATGATGTGTTGCTCTATCGGTATTGCACTTGGGCAACGTGGCGGTGTCTAATACTCTTAGACAGCTGGATCAATAAACAGTGCTGCCAGCTATTGGCAATGATAAATCTCCTCTCCATGTATACACCCTGTTTGGATTCCACCGTGATTTAGGATCTCGGCAGTTGCTGCAGGACTGTCTGCTTTCAGTCAGTTGGCTCTGTGCCCCGTCTTCCAGTGTATCAATAAATCAGGAAGCCTTCCACTAGTTTCTCAGGATCTGCCTGTGAGATACCAGGCTTAACTCATTAGAGCAAGACTTGAGGGATATTCAGTACCTTGTGGGAACAGCTTCTCTATTCATAATGACACCCCACACTATGTCTGTTTGGCATAGTGACTGCTTTCTTCAACAAAGTTCTCACCTCTCTTACCTCTTTCCAAAGGTTTTTTCTTCTATTTGGCTGCCTAAAGTAGGCAGAGAGTGGTGCTCTTCACTTCAGCCTGTTCATACAGAGGGTAAGCTTGGGCTCATTAGTCTAATAGGTTTCATTGCCAATGTTTTGTCTCTTGAAGCTTTTATCCCTGCTTGTTTTTTCCACGAATAGCTAATAAAAAGTATTGTTTTAATAAAAGACATTATGTGTTCCTACAGGCCTTGGTTCCTCTGATCATCAAAGCGTCATGGCAGCATGAATGTTGCTGTGACTGGGATTTTTACCATATATGGTAAAAACCATAAATGGTTATACCATTTTTGTATAACCTTGTTCAAGTAGGATTAGTAACAAAGTATTGCTGGTGCTGGTGGAGCTGCACTTTAGTGAGGCTGGTGAGATTTCAGAAAATCCTCCATGTAGATATAGCCTATGGGAGCAATTTAACCTTCGTTAAACAGACAAGCAGAAAGCCTCGACAATGTCGTGTGTGATGTGAGTGACTGCTTGTGCCAGCATCCTTACAAAGCTCTGCTAATGGCTTTCAGTCCTGCCCTCCAGCACTGCTATTCTTCCAGCACAAGGCCCTTTGCTAGTCAGTCTTTTGCTGTGATGTATTATTTTATGGCTTTAAGCTGCTGCTTTGCTTTTTCTTTAAAGTACTGGTGTTTTGACTTCAAACCCAGGAAAGTTCTACCGCAGTTTAGATCAACAGATATGGGTAAGGACTGTGGGTGAGTCTGGATATCCACGAGCATCTGGCCCTGCCCTGCTTTGTGGCACAGAGCTACAGTCAGAACTGGGCAAGGAGGCAGTGCCGTGCTCCCAAATTAGGACAAAATTTGCTTTGTTGCCATCCTTCTCTGGTAAAAATTATTATGTAGGTCAGTGAGCAAGAATGAATCATGCCATGTGCGCTGTACTTATTAAAACCATGTTCTTTGTATAAGGGCACATGCAGTTTCCTGGTGAGACCCACCAGGAGCTGGGGCTCAGACAGGGATGTTTTCCAGCTAAATGCACAAAACTTGCTTGAACCATGGGATAACTTGAATCCAATACTGGTTTTATGCCTTCAACCTTGTCAGGAGAGAAGAAAGATGGTTGCTTGGTGGAGGTGTATGTGCAGAACTGAGCTAGTCCAGATTTCAGTCCCAGTTTTTTCATAACTTCTCTTTTCTGACTTCAGACAAGTCACTTGAAATCCTGTTTCCCTGCCTGTTTGCTGGTTTCTGCCCAGAGAAGACCTGAACACTGCTCCTGGTCTGAACTGAACCACAGCCTGCTCCCAGTGATGCTGGTGCAGATTAGCAGTGAACTGGGACCCTAAACCAAATATCATTCTGGTTGTATTTGTGCCTTATCAATCAGATGCATGTAAACAAATACCCTAATCTGAGGGAAGTTTTTAAGAATGGATGCATGGCTGATATAAGGTACTTGATAGTACAGTGAGGCCTAATGGGAACTGCTCATTCCCTTTATCTCCTGGATATAGAGTTTAGCCAATGTGTTTATTGATTTTTCTTTCCTGGATGTAGTGGCAGCTTTAGCACTAAAACATTATCCTCCAAACAACTCTGAAACCCAAAAGTGAGGGTAAAATCTCAGCTAACATTCACTGTCTGCAACAGAGACCTAGCACTGAGCTACCCAGCTTAGGCTCCCTTTTGAGCACAGCTGTCTAGATTTAGATTTTACGTTGGAGGAAGCTGAACAGTGCTGTAGCCTCCACACACTGTATTGCTGAGCTCCTTTGGTTTAAGTGAATCTGGGTGACTACCTCTGGCATTGGTGGCTACCCTTTGCCAAGTGGGTCCCACATGGATGTGCTTGCAGCACAAAGGACCTGAAGCTGTCATCACAGTTCTACAGCAATGGTTCCTTCAAAAGGAGAAAACAACCTAAATATGGTCATGTGTATCTGAGCAGGGGAAACAGAGACAGGGAAATAACCGGACAAGTGTAGGCAGTTCTGCCCAGCACGTGGTTATTTAACATGATGAGCCTGCCTGGGTTGTGTGTTGGCCACTGTGTGTGGGGGGAGGTTGAAGTGAGTCCCTGTGCCTTGCCCAGGCTGGGGGACAGGCATGGGAGCAGGGCAGGCTTCGGATGTTTTCCCCTATAAGTCCCATGTCACCTGGCAGCTGGAAAGCGGGACCTTCTCCTGAACACCATCAGCTTTTTTCTTAAGAGCTTTTTTCCCTGTTAATTGCTTTGTAACCAGTTGTGATTAGACAGTAATGATTCCTGGATCTAATGATAGGAAGTACTCATTAGCACATGGGCAAGGGAGCAGTTCCCCAGAGCACGGACATTTACCAAAAGGGAATACATGAGACACGCAGGTTTCCAAAACAGGAAACTGAAATTTTAGGATATAATACAGCAGCATATTCTCCATTACCATCATCTGCTACAGTCCAGAGGAAGACACAGAGGGAATCAAGTCTGCATAATATAAACTCACATAATTATAACAGTATCAACCTGAATTTAGCCACTTTTCTTGGAAACAATTGCCCCCAGATATTGGCCTTTGACTGTAGAAAATAAATACTCATGGGAGAAGCTTTCATTTAGACAGCAAATTAGAAGCATAAATTAAAAAAGAAAAGCAAGTCACTTTGAAAGTAGCTACCCTTGGTGTAATACGGCGAACATCAGTGAGCTCTGCTCCATGGCGAGGACGCTGGGTGCTGCAACCAGCTAAATGAGCATCATGTTATAGTAGCATCGTCTGTGTGGATGAGATGAGGCAGTTCATTTAATTATGGAGAAGGTGGCAATCCGGGAATCAAGGGACAGTGTAATCTTTTGGCATTGTTTTTTCTTTGTAGTTAAGTAGACAGATTTGAGTGGTCTAAACCCCCTGAAATTCACAGGAAAAAAAAAAAAAAAAGGTGGGTGGGGAGGAGACAGCTCTCCCCGTGAGAGGCAGACAGCGCAGTGCTGTGCTCAATCCCCACCGAGGTCCCTGGGACATGTGGACATGCTCCTAGCTGTGACATTGATTTCCAGAGCAGAACTGCCTGAGACGATCCTGACACGACGCACAGAAAGCACTCCCAGCTTGTTCTTAAAATGCAAAAGCAAAAACTCATTCCTATAGAGAGACCTCCTTCCTCCCATACCTCGCAACCCTCACGCATGGACTAGGTGACAGATGGCCTTGCATTGTGCTCTGAGATCAAAGCATTTAAAGAGTCCAAAATCAGGAGATTTTACAAAAAAAATAGGCAACCAGCCTATGTCTGACCTCTACAACTCTGTGGGCTTGCAGTGTAAGCTTTGCAAGCACTTTTTCTAGTTGAAGTAGCAAGAGGATAATTTCTGGGACCAGAGGCAATTATTCTGGTCTGGAATTTCAAGATGATGACTTTTACCACAAATGCACAGAAAAAAATTTGTTACAGTTTTTCACAATAGCAGGGTCCCAGGAAAACATTTCCTCAGTCACACTAACGGGGACCCAAGTTCTAAGTGGAGAAGATATTCCATTGTGTGAGAGGAGAGAAAAATGAGGAAAATCAAGGTATTGTCTGCCATTGTTATCTGCTGGAGGCCCAGCTGAATTTCTGCAGATGGTAGATAGCTTTGCCAGCCTTCACGACCCAGTGGCTTTTCTTCGTATTTGTTTTGTCTTTAGGGAAACGTGCAGCATTTAGCAATTAGATGTTGATCCAACTATGCAACAAGGTCAAGGAAAGCATTTATGTTCTTACAGTTTTTTTCCCCTAACATAACTAGTTTCAGAGAACATGGTCATGTGCCTGATATTGTGTCAGCAGTGGAGGAAGAAGTCTGTGACTGCAAAGTTTACAGTTTAAAATACAGAAAAGGCATTTACTGGGAACTGAGAGAAATAAGGGATGCAGATGAAATAGGGGCTTCCCAGGGAGCCCAGGCAGCAGAGACACCTGGGAGAGATGCTGCTATTGCTTTATGAATTCTTACTAACTTCACTAGGGTTTTGCAGATAATCTCACAGTTTGGGCCAGAGCTGGCAGTGGTAATAACTTGAAAATTAAGAGCTTTTTAATTATGCCTTTCCTGCATGTTATCTTATGTTGTGCAGTTCAAACAGTTGTCTTTTATTCTGCTTTGCTGCTTTCTTTTGCATCGTCTAACTTTCTGCATATCAATCATTCTTCTTTCCTTTGCACAGTTGCCGCAAAACTTTTCAGCATAAATGCCATGATAATAATAAAAACCCTCCATTTCCCTGGTATCAGGAAGGATGCAAGAATTAAATATATGTCCACTGTACTGTAATACGGATTGATTTGAACCTAGCTGAAAGCCAATAAGTAATAAGGATTTGTTGGCTTTCCTACCTCTTTGTATGACAGCAGTAGAAGATAGTATCAAAACTCACATACTGAAACACTCAGTTGAAAATAACATTCCGAGCAAAATTAACTGGTGGTGGTTAAAGGTACATCCAGGCTTGGGTCTGGCCTGAGGACCTCTGCCAGTGCAGAGAAGCCACCTGGATGTTGGTGATAGTCATCTTGGTGGAAGATGATGCAAACTGGTCTGCAGCTATCAGAAACTCACTGTGAATGCGGAAGAGGAGGATGAGTTCATGTCTATCTCCAGCAGGCATGCCTGTGATCCGGGATGCCAAGTAGAGCCATGGGGCATGCGTCAGAGAATTCAGATGTTATCACTGACAGGGTGCGCAGGAGTCAGGATCTGAGGCCAGGAATCAAATTCTTCAGGGGAAGACTGAGGGAAAGGAGAGCAAGCCTCTTGTGGAGCTCCTGTTGTCAGTAGGCTCTCATCAGACTTGGGAACTTTTCCTCTTGTACTCTGTAATGAGTTTTGCAATCTGATTTTGCTGAGAAAATCTCACTTTGGTAGGTCAAGGGTAGACTCTTCCAGAGGCCCTGTGCTGATGTTGAGTAACACCAAGCGCAATGCTCCTGAAGTCCACATCTGGAGCTGTTTTAATTTCCTGCAGAGGAAGAAGCTTCTCTTTGTCAGGGAGTGAGATCCCATCTGCAGCAACAGGCTGTTCAGCAGCAGGGTTTGAAGCAGAGGGAGAAGCAGCGGCTGATATCTAAACCCAGTGGGAGTTCAGAGTGCATGGCTGTGATATTGCAGGAGGTGACAGAAGAGAGGCAGCAAAGCCCTCTTTTCAACACTTCAGGCCATGTGGCACAATGGGCTGATTTTTGTATTTTCTACTTTAGTTCTGACAGCACCACTGCAGAGCTTTGGTTGAAACCCCAGCAAAAACTCAGTGAGAGACACTGCCTCACTGAGGCAGCACAGAGCTAATGTTCTCAGTGAGGCAACGGCTCCCCTAGATCCCTGGAGGCTTCATGGAAGAGGCAGTTTGGCTCCACAGCCAAGACCTTGCCCATATGTAGGGAACTGATCCACACCAAGAGCCTCTCTGCTTTCCCTTGTGTGAGGCAGGGATTTAGTCTCTGTCAAATGCTTGAGCCAAAGAGGCTTTCCCCAGCTCCTTGGTGATATGCTGACTCTATCAGGAGATGATACCTGGACATGCACCTTCCATCCCGCTTCCTCTCCCTCACCATTCTGACCCCATACCCTAGGTCCCGTGGAAGAGTGCAGTGGCTGGGAGATCTGCTGCAGTGTAGCCTGGACCTGATCTGGGTGACAGGGCAGCAGGGCTGCAGAGTCCACCATCAACTGCATATACAAGCAATTCAGTATAAAACCCCAAAGGTCTGGTGAAAAGAATTGCTGTTTTCCCCTTTTCCATGAACTTTTTTACCTTGCTTTGCCTCTTCTATACATGACTATGTACATGCACAAAGTCCCATCTAAAGGCTTCTTGAAATCACAGGAAAGACTCTCTATGACCCACAAGGGTGCTGAGTTGGGCCACGTTTACTCTACATGGTTCCTGGGCAACCAGTCAATGGGAGTGGTGTTTATGAAAGCTGGGCCTTCTCCACCCAATTCTCATGGAAAGCAAAGGTGACAGCAGAAGTCATGCAGGATAAAGGCCTTGGATAAAGCCGTGTTAATCTTGGTTTTACAACAGCTTTGTGTTTTCTGTTCATTTCTCTTTCTGCAAGCCGAGGTTCATAAAAGTCTGATGAGGCCAACAGGAGTCTCTCCATTATCTTTGAAATGAAGAACCATTGTCTTGGTTCTGACCCTGAATCATCTTGTTGCCTGCAAGACTGAGCTACGTGACTGGCAAAATGGTTAACTCATTGCTTGTCATCCTTGCAACAGCCTGCACGTAGGACATCATCCTTGCCCACTGTTTTGTCCTCTCAGTCCCCGTAGCACACTGCAGCCTGGGCTTTGTGTGGTGCAGGACGGCTCTGCATCCTGGCATGCTCTTGCTGTCATGCTGAACAATTTGCATCAATTTTGCCATGTCTTCTGTATTTCTCCTTATAGATCACCCTCCCTGGAAGGTTTATATATGGTTTTGTGACAGTCAGGCTCCCACAGTGTAGAGGGGCATAGCCACAGGGTCCTGTGGTTGGAAGGTGGGATGGAAAGGAAGAGTACCATGTCTATCTGGGCAACACCTACAGACAATTCCCTTTGGATAAGGGGTTTTGCCTTCAGTTCAGTGACCAAACCCTTTAGTGTGCTGGCCATAATTGCATTAAAACACCTGCTGGAAGATCTAAGCTATATATATGTGGTCTGTGTTCCCTAGTTAGAGTCTTCTGCCTTATTTTTATTCCATCCCACCACTGGTACTTCATTATGGTGGTCTGAAGTATACTTTTTAAATAAACAAATCAGTACATGCAAATTAGCATCCAGGAACTGAAATTGCCTAACTTTAAAAAAAAATAGTTTATTTTTGAAATCTTAAGAATATCTGATTCAGATGACTTGTCTGACATGGTTCATACTAGACTAAGTGTAGCTATGTTAGAAGTAACCTTTGCATTTTTCTAACATATAGAGACTCGATTCACTGGAGTATTGGAAAAAACCAGTCTCTGTGCTAAAATACCTTTGGAGCATATTCTCTTTTAAGGCAAACATAATATGGACTAGTACTGATGAGAATATTCTGCTCTGATGAAAGTCAGAAGAAAGATTTTGTGCCAGCAGTGTTGATCTGCTCAGGAAGATGAGGAGTCTGGGGGGGCTAATGCTGCTTTCCAGCAGGCTTGTGCCTCTTCAGTTCAACTGTGATAAACTGGCTGCTCGTCTTGAGCTGGCATCTGCCTGTCTTGCCTGTCCTGTCACCGAGTCACTCTGCTGAGCAAACTGCCGTGCAGGAGCCCTCCTTCCCTGTGGACGCTGCCTGCCTGGGAGCAGGGCAGTTCTGCTCTCCAGGAGAGGTGTGATGGCGTGATGCTGAGCTGGTCAGAAGTTGTCTGACAAGTCATTTTCTAGAAAGTGCTAATTATCAAATAGATTTTCACTGAAACACACTAGTTTGAGAAATTTTTGTTTTGTACTGTCCTCGTGGCTCCTCAAGGAAACCTTGCACCGTGTCTGAAGACTTTTGTTTTTACGATTCTGGAGTGCTCTGTTTTTCTAGATGACTTTTCATTTCAGCTCTTAACGTTTTCAAGTGATATAAAACAAAATATAAAGTCAAATTAGAATTTTTCACTGTGTCAAAATCCAACATTTTTAGTAACAAACACACTTCCTTGGAGTTTGCAGGAAATATCAATATTACTTTCTTTGTTACATTTTCAAAAATAGGGAAAGGTCCAAATCATGAAATTTGCCATGAAAACCAGATAATGAGTCTCTGTGGACTTTAAAAGGAGTAACTCAGTTTAAAATAGTATTTTTTTCTATCCTTTTTTTCTCTCTTTGTTTTAATTATTAGTGAAAATGCTCTTGCAGGATCAGGACCTATTTAAAACATAAAATCTGCTATCTCCTTGACACATATTATCTTTTCAGCTCCCCTGAAAAGGCTGGGCAAAAAGGAAAACAGCTTAGTGCTCTTCAGTATTCTCAATTTTGTCATTTGGGATACAGCACTTTTGGGGACAGCTGTAAATCAGCCGCTGAGCCTGGAACTTCATAAAAGGACACCTTTTTTTTGGTGTAGATTTGTATGCTTTAGCAAGTATTTGCATGGAGCTTGAAAGTAAATAGGAAATATTGTTGATTCGTAGTGTCAAGCAGAATGGGGTCATGGCTGGGCTTTTGATTTACCAAATAGTAGCAAAAGAGTAAGTTTGGATTACATATATTTTGCCTTCTTGCATGGGAGTAGATTTCTGTACCCTCTAAACCACAATGGAGACACTCTCTTTTTATTAGGATGTAGCTTTCCCGTCTGAAATGGTTGAGTGTGGCCAAAGCAAAAATCCCAAGCATTTGGGCTGTTGCTCAGCTGAGTCTCCTCACCTTGGTGCTTGCTTGGAGCCTGTTGCAGCTCCCAAGGATGGTGGAACAGCTCCCACTGGGAGCTGGATCAAGTTTTGAGCTGCTTCTTGCCGCTTGTTTATTTGTCCTATTCTCCCAGCTTGGCAGGTGGCATTTTATCTCAGTGATTCATTCTCCAGCACATGCATTTATCTGGGCTGACATTTTAATCATGCAAATAAGGATCTCCTTAATGAAGAAAAAAATTAATTTCACAACTGTTGCTACAGACACAGTGACAGTCCTTCTAATGTCATTACATTTATAATACAATCAGTGGCTTTTCCATAATTACTATAAACTCATGCACTTAACGTCGGAGTAAAGGTTACACAAAGAGCTGTATGACTCCTCTTGTTCACTCGCTTTTTTATCAAGAGTGTTTGGCACTCTTCATATGTCCTTCTGTAATCTTTTGGTCATCACTGCTTCATTGCTTGTACTGCAGATGGCTTTGCCTTTGTTGGAGGAACAGACAAAATAAGTGGCAAGGAGACAACTCTTCTGTGACCTTTTGTGGCTTCTTGTCTTTCACATCATAGTCTGCAGAGTAAACACAGTGACTCACTCTCCTGCAGTAAATAGCTGCCTTCTCAAGGTTTTTTTATTTGCAGGATTTTTCCGTTAAAAAATCTGTGCTCAAAGAGCAGCAGGATGTGAGCTATGAGCAGCCACCAAGCTGGTTTCTACCTCTGGATCATTACACATTTGGTAGGCAATAAGTTAAAATACCCAGACAAGGACCATACCCTTGTAGCACAAGTTCTTCCACAACATGCTGTCACATGTTTCATTTTTCAGTTCTCCCCCAATGCAACATATCAGTGACAAGCTTAAAAAAACCCAGTTATATAGCCAAAAAACAGTCAGAAGAAAGGACATCCTAAGGAGGAAGGGTGCTAAAATGCTCTGAAATTAGCAGAAAACAAGGGACTTGTGAAACCGAGGTGTCAGGATGCTCAGCACTATCGTGCAGCACCAGCCTGGGATGAAGAACAGCTGTTTCAGACCCAATGCCTTCACTCTCCTCTTTTTCTTCAAGATGCTGTGACGTGCCCATGGCCCAGGTAAAGAACACCTTAATACCCCAGAGAGAAGAGGGTTGGGAACAAGGCTCTGGTCTCAAGGTGATATGAACCACCCTCAGGTTGTGTTACCTCTGTGGAAAAGTGTTTCATGGTTGGGTTTTAGGCTTGTAATCAAGAGAGGGTTTAGAGGTGATTGAAAACATCTCTCAAAATAGAGCTTTTGCTCTTGAGCTCAGAGCACTTCCCACAGGCACTTGAGGTTGTTCCTTTAAAACATTTCATGTGTCAATAATGTCAACCTCTCATTTCTACCCAAATGGGACAAGTTTCCTTGGTGGCAGAAATATAGGAAAAGCAAAGCTCAGCTGCTAGGAGCAAAACTATCAGGAGCAACAGGTTTGCTGCCAGACCTTGGGGTTTTTCAGAAGTAAAAGAGGAGGAGGTGTTTAAGAGTAGGGTCAACATAGCACTGAGAGATATGGTGTTGTTGGGAACTGTCAGTGTTAGGTTAATGGTTGGACTGGATGATCTTCAAGGTCATCTTTCCAGACTAGATGATTATGTGATTCTGAGGAGAACAGTAAATGAAGGGAGAATAAGTAAAAAAAAAACAGGGAAAGGGCTAGACAATATTATCAGGGGAGGTTCACATTGTCAATGGGCAATTTAAAAGCTCATGCCAGGTCACTTCGGCCCATACCTACACTGATTAAGGCCATGGTATATTTAATTGACTGATCTAAGATGGAAAAGTCCTGGTGTAAAGCAATATTGGAGCTTCATCGAACAGATAAAACCTGTATCTGCACCAGCAGCAGTCACTGTGTATTGTACAGGCTCAGTAAAAGCTCATTGGCACTAAAAAAATCAGTGCTTGCCTGATGCTGGGCACACCCCAGGTGCTTTTTCCTTGCAAAGCAAAGCATCTCTGATGAGTGGGAGGGGGGCTGGAACATGTTTCCTGTGAGGACAGACTCAGAGAGCTGGGGTTGTTCAGCCTGGAGAAGAGAAGGGTCTGTGGAGACCTTATGGCAGCCTTCCAGTATTTAAAGGGGGCTACAGGAAAGATGAGGAGGGACTCTCTATCAGGGAGTGTAGGGATAGGATGAGGGGTAATGGTTTTAAACTGAGAGAGGATAGACTCAGATTAGATATAAGGAAGAAATTCTTCACTGTGAGGGTGGTGAGACACTGGCACAGGCTGCCCAGAGAAGCTGTGGCTGCCCCCTCCCTGGCAGTGTTCAAGGCCAGGTTGGACGGGGCTTTGAGCAACCTGGGCTAGTGGAAGGTGTCCCTGCCCATGGCAGGGGGGTTGGGACTAGATGATCTTTAAGGTCCCTTCCAACACAAACCAGTCTGTGATTCTATCCCTAAGGACCAGAATGAGTGTCCATGTGCTGCACTGACCCACCAGAGATTGGGCTTGCACTGACAGGGGGTAGACTTGGAGAAGGACCTGGAGCTGAAGGGTTTCTGGGACATGGGGAAGGCAGCATGGGCTGGGAAAGGTCATTAGAAAATGAGTCAGATCTGGGAAATTATGTTGGGCACTAGGAACTGGGATGGCCAGCCAGGAGATGGGCCGACAGGAAGGCAGGAGCAAGGAGAGGCTGGAACAGGGAAAACACATCATGGCCATACCTGTGCCACCTAGCACAGCACTTTCGCCCACTTGAGTGCCTGCCAGATTCATGACTCATTGCTCCCGGGCTGCCAGCAGCTACCTCTGCAGCCTGATGTATTCAGGTCAGTCCACATGGTTCCATATATTGTTAACCTTACTTTTAGCAGATGCTCTTTTTGTGAAAAATCTGAAAGACCTTGTCATTCAGAACAGACATTCATTTTCACTGTCTCCTTCCCCTGCAGCTCAAAAAGACTTTTGCCGTGTTGCCTTTCTGTACTACAAAGGCTCAGAATCATGGGCCAGGGGATCAGTTCACACATATCAAAGTGATGCCTGCATCTGGGGTGTGAAGCCTGCGTTGGTACTGCTCAGGATATTTCCTTCCCCATATTCTCCCCGAGGAGCCTTGTGCTTCAGTGGGAGATCACATCCCCCTATATGACAAGACAGTTTGTTGCCTTGCTGCAACTTCCAAGAACCTGGAACATGTAGTTGCAGTGAATGACCCTTTGAAATGTTACTACACCTTTCTGGTTCTTCATTCAGGGGTATTGTATGTATTTTTATTAGATGATAACTATTCTGTGTGATACGTCTTTTTATATGACGTTGGATCATGCCTTCAACCAGGCCTGCAAAATGGGGTCCCAGCATGAGGGTTTGTAATGAGCTTCTGTTCTTTCCCAGCCAGCCCTCACAGCCCCCGTGGCTTCTTGTCTCATAGTGACAAGCCCTGTTGTTAAAATGTCATGGACCTCACCTTTGGAGACCAAGATGAAAAAAAGATGATGACTGCTATGTCTTGCACAACAATTTTTATTTGCCTTCCATTTTCCAGCCTTTCGGGGTTACATTTTAAAAGATTGTTCCCTGCAGGGTAAAGTCTTGGTGCTCATGTTTCCAGCGGTAGCTGACATTTGTCCATGACTGCATGACCCTGGGAGGTGGAAAAGTAACAGAGAAATCACATTATGAGAACTGGCGACGGCCTCTTTACTGGTTTCACACGGGAATAAAATGTATCCTGGTTGTCCCAGTTAAATCTTCCTTCTTTCAGGCAGAAATGAAATGAGATCTTCCCTTATGCTCCTGTGCCAGTACCATGGCCACAGCCCAGTCTGTAGGTTGTCCTTGCCCACTGTGCATGGTGTGGCGTCAGTACCCAGCACTTGCAGAATACCAAGTTCTGGCAAAGAATTAATTTTCTGCAGTGTGAGATGTTGGACACCGTTTGCTGCTGGCATGCCAAGGCTGACCAGCATGTGCCCTGGCAGGCTACTGCTGCCTGTTTCTCTGTCCCTTCCCGTTGGCCAGGGACTTTTCCCAAATGCTTTGGGCTTCTCCAGAAACATCAAAGATTTCTCCCTTCTAGCTGCAGAATAGGCCGTTTTCTCTGCTGGCTGTTTCACCTATCCATTTCTGGGATAGGAGAGGTGTCCTGGCCCCAGAGGTCTCATCTTTTCACTTCTCAGCACACATTTATATTTTCTGAGGAACAAAACATTTTTGTGCACCTAAAATCTGGGGCTGGTGAGAAGTGTGAATGCTGCTGAATGGCCTCAGAGTGATGTGATGCTCTGGGGGTCCCTGCTGGCCTCTGATTCTGTCGCCTGGCAAAAGGCAGTGCTGTGCTGCTTCTCCTACTGGGATGTGATGGCTTGTTTTCTGCTGTGTTAGTTATCGGGAATTAGTTGCCATCTTGTGAATTGACTTTCGGGAACCTTTAGAGATGGCTTGTAGGAAACATAACTACATAGTGCAGCCCTGTCAGCAGGTTCAGCATCTCTGGTGAGAGCTGAGGGGCCTGGGCATGAAGGGTGTTCTGTACTTGCAGACCCCATGACCAGCCTTGGAGGGACATTGGGAAGTGAAAAGCTTTAGATTTACGCTATGAGTGCTGTGATTAACCCAGACAAATCTTCCAGGGATCTCAGTAGGAATCTGCCTGAACAAGAGCTGTGTAGTGCTAAAAACAGGACAGGTTTGGCATAGTGAGCTTATACGAGACTTGAATTAAAATCTTACAAGAACACATTTTTGGTTAGTTGATCATATTCTTCTGATAATCATTTTCCAGATGTCTAGTCATTTTCTAAGTATATACTAATGTTCCAGTCTGACAATAAAGACACGACCAACGTCTGGCACACACAGTAGATTCTGCCTTTACATCAGGAAGAAAATTGTGGATTTCAGAAGAAAAGTGTTTCTGAGCCTTTACTTGCAGTGGTCTGACTAAAAATAAATATGCTTCCCTGGGGCACATTAAAAACATATAGAAAACCTGTTATGGCCAAAGCTTGAGCTGATAGTCTCTATTCCAAGAAACCCAAACCTTGTGAGCCCTTGCGTGGACTCCTCACAGGCAGAGCAGTGCCAGCTGTATGTGCCACAAGCAGAGGTATATGATACGTCTCATAGAGTGAGCAATGGAAAATTTGGCCTCAGAAAGCAAAATCATCGTGTAAGCAGTCAGGCTAATGGCTGCTGCTGTCTCCTCTCCCCCCTCCCTCCCTCTGATCCCTCCCCCTGGAAGGACATGAAAACTGTTAGTTGGGGGTCACCTGCTGAGGATAAAAGTGACATTTCTGAGACACATCACACGGGGGAAGCTGAGATGTTTTGATCTGTCTTAAGCAAGTCTGATGGCAATTTAAAGAAGATGTTTTTGTACATGCTGAGATGTCATAGCACCTGGCTGATGGACAGAAAAACTGCTGGTGGAAAAGCAGCGTTGTATAGGAGTTCTCCAGCAAGAGTGGCTGTGGAGTCAGGATCCAATCTTTAATTAACTCAGCCATCAGAATGGAAACCACAAATACTTACTTGCAAGAGTTTATTTCTTTTTCACTAACACATAAGATAAATATGAGGGGTTGATCTGAAACCCTGGGGATCTTCAATCCATTGCCATTCCTTCCCTTGAGTTTTAAATCCAGATTTTTGTTGTTAAATATTTTTTTTTTCATAACATTTTTGCAAACAGTTAAAATATGTTAAAAATAATATATTTTTTTCTATCTAGAGGGAATCTGGTGCTTTGTTAAGCCAAAAGAGAGAGCACGGCTAAGCCAGTGCTGGTGCCGGGGTCAGCAGCAGGTTAGACCTTTCATTCCCCATCTTCTCTTCCCAGTCTTTCATCCCTGCTCCAGCTTCCTCTGCAGGGTGGGAAACCAGCAAGTGTGAAGTCAGTACAGTCTTTGAAATTCAGAATAGTCTCTGAAACTGGACAAGGGTCTTATATTCTGAGTGTATGGTGTTGCTGTGCACACTGCCCTGTGCACCATAACGCTTCACAGCTCATTTTGTTTAATTCGGAAATAGCTATGTGTGACTGCAGTAGCAAAAAGCCAACACTAGATAGCATTTTATGTTTGTTTTGAGAAAGAGAAGCTTTTTGTTTTGATGTTTAGGTAGATTCTGAAAACATTCTAAACACATATTTTAGACGTGATTAATTGTTAAAATTTTCTGGTGATCTGTGCAATGTCTCCTATAAATTCAAAGCAATGGGCAACAAAACTGTTCTCTTTTATTATTGTTTTCTTGACATCAGTGTATCAGTATTTAATTTATCTGCATTTCTAAAGTGCCTAATGCTATTTTGCCTCTAGGTGTTGAGGTAAGAGGCTTATATTTGATCTTTGCTTAGGCCATGTTCCTGATCCTATTAACATGAAAGTGAAGTCTCTACCAGGCTGGGATCCAGCCTGTCATATGCTTGTAAGTACTGTATGGGGAAATAATATCACAAACAGTAACATGAGCAATGAAGGTGAATTTCTTGTGATCTATAGAACAACAAAAAAGCTACAGATGTGCTTTAGCTCACAGATTAAGACACACATACCTTGGTGTCTACGTGTGGGTATGTATATGCCTATGAGGAAAATGCTGAGTTGCCTTTACAGATGACAGGGATCCTGGGCTCAGTTCCATGTTCACATGTAGACATCTGTTCCATCCAATATATCCTAGGATATAGGAGACATCCACATATAACCTGTGTGAGAGCCATGAGCTTCTGGAGTGTCAGCTGGGGTCCAGATGGGATACCCTACAGCATTTCAGAGTACACCAGATTCCTTCATTTTGTGCAACTGAATCAAGCTCTGATCTCCTCTGACTGTAGTGGGAACTAGGCATCTTGCTCACCCTGAAAGACTCTTTGACTTAGGTGTCTCAATCTTCAAGCTGAATCCCATCCTTTGGGAATGACTCAGTGACCTAAACCTGCCCATTCAGTGCCGCTTGAGAGCCCCTAAGCTGCCTGGCTTCCAGATGCTGAGCCAGAAAGTTGCAGGTCTCTTATAGGGTCCCATGAAAAAGCTCTAGGAAAAATGTCTTGGATACTCTAGGGTCTCTCAAAGGATTCTACATCTCTACGCTTTGACAGCTGGCTCCGGCCCTGCACATCTGAGCCTTCAGGCTCCACTAAAACTATTTATGGCCAAGGGGTTGATTCACATGACTGCCTCACTGGATTTGGGCAGTCCCTTGGTTGTACAGTGCCCACTCCAGCACTAGCAGCAGAAAGATATGACCCTATTTACCCGTATCTCACAGAAGAACTCCTACAGTGGGGTACTTGGTATAAGGTAGAGTGGGAATAGACAAGGAACAGATCCTGAAGGATCCCAGAGGCTGCTGCTAATGCGGGCTCCCACCTTGAGAAGGAGGTGCCGGAGCCCAGCTGTGGCATGCAGTCTGCCGTGGTTCCCCAGGGCTCTTGTGCGATTGCAACATCCAGAAACTGCACTGCAAAACTGTTCTTAAAATATGCTGATCACACAGGAACTTGAGGCAGCTGTACCGCAGTGTCTTACAATAATTACTTGGCATCTCTTTAGCATATGAAATTGGTTTTGATGGGAGCTCTGATTGCTCTTTTTACACAGGTCTTATTGTGAAGGTGCACAGGAGTTAAGAGCTTTGAGGTTTTGCTTTCTTTAAAACACAGAGTTTCAAATTCCTTTGGTGAGAGTTTGTGGCAAGACACACTTCTCACTGTCATTGCTGCCCCAAGACCTCATTTTTTAACATTAATGTTAGTGCTGATATGTAGTGTGTATCTTAGACATTTGGGGTGCTTTAGCACTGCTCAAAAAGCATTGCTTTACTTTGTGCTTACACCCTCCACACAGAGGATGGAGGTGAGTTGGAAACTGAAGTAACTTGAGGATCAGCTGCACACCGAGGAACAACTCACTTCCCACTGGCCTGTTGTGGGGGTATGAACCAACCTGGAGATAAATCAAAATGTCTCTGCGTGCTGGTCCTTAGTGTTGTGCCAGAAGAGCCCAGTGCAGGCATCCAGCAACAGCTGCTTGAAAAGCTCTGTGTCAGCTCTGGGAGATGCTGGCATTTCAACCTTTATTTCATCATGGCAAAAATCAGAATAAAGGCAATTTAAGTGGAAAAGGAAGTGTAAACAACAAGAATAGTGACAACAAACTAGGAAAAAGACACAAGCTCAATTTTGAAGTATTCACAGGTTTCTTTCTGCTGTTGTTTGGATCTGAGTATCTTTATGTTTATCCCAAGTCCGGCAGTGGGACAGTTGCAGCCCGAGTTGCAGAGCTGGGGCTGAGACTGGGAATCCTGGTTTCAAGACTGGAAATCCTGGTTTCTGATATAGTGTTTGGCTCACTTGGCCCTGAGCTTTACTTAAATGATTAATCTATGAATGCACAGATGTACCTACAGAGGTCTTAACTCTGTGTTCCTCCTTCAAGCTCCGCTCTCCAAAGGAAGTTAAAAGTGTGATGGAGAACAGAAGGATTCCTTGCAACTCTATGTTCAGATTAATTGCAACTGGGCATTGCTATCAGGTTGTCTAAAGGAAGAGAAAACAAGGCAAGTTTGAACAACTCCTTGAGTTCTGATCTATTCCCTCCATTGGCCAGGGAAAAAGCAGCACTTGGTTTATGCAATGCTATTTGCGCAGCAAAGGTGTGACTGCTGTTATCTACCCTGTGAGCCCCCAAAAGCAGCATCTTGTAGAAAAGAAGTTCCTATTTTGGACAAAGAATATGTCATTCCTTCCAAACAAAAGACCAACGTTTGACTCTGTGGCTGAAAGCAACCTACAGTCAAACTTGATTCCTCACTGCTAAGTCAAGATAAGGTACTTTTAAACCAAAAAAAGAGATAGCCCTGAGCAAAGGGTTGCAGTGATCTAGCAAGATCCATTAAAAGCTGTGTCTTCAGAGACTTTGCCTGTAGCTTTCCTCTCCCACCAAGGAAATGCTCACACATGTCATCTGCTTTATACTGATAAAATCTAAGTATGGTAAGAGGGAATGATTCAGAAAACTGAATTCTTCTGGATTCTTAAATGTGCTTTTAGTGGCGGCAAAGTCAAAGCCATAGACTGATGAGTGCTAAATTTATTACCCTTAAGCCAGAATCCATTCAGATTTGTGATTGCAATGTCAGGGTTTCTGTTTTAATAGTTTTCTGTACCACTATTTTTATGTGAGGTATATATGAAGTTGTCACACTTGGCTGAGGAAATCACTCACCTGCTGTTTGTATGAGCTGCAATTTGCATGATACACTACAAAATGCAACACTGGCTCCTCTCTGTTGATGCTACAACCCACTAGGTGTATTCATACAGAGGTGATTTCCCCTCTCTGTCACCATGGGTGATGAAGTCCCCTGCCCGTTCAGGATGGGAAGGAAAGTGGCTTTGCTTCTGCAGGTTTCCATGTGGGCAGGGCAGGGATGCGCTGTGCTGTGCACAACTGGAGCATGAGGGTGGGCTTTCAGAAATGGGGACTGTGGCTCAGTGTACTCCTCTGCAGCTTTGTGTCACTCCTGGGCATCGAACCTTTCAAAATCCCCTGTAATTTTTCTCTGATAACAAATAAACTCAGGTGTTTTACAGCTGTAAGTGTTAAACTGTGAGAATTGAAAAGGTAACTGCATGTGTCCCGGCTGTCATTGTCTCACTCTAATTCTACCCAGGAGTGCAAATGAGCTCCAAAAAGCCAATTTCAGCTTTTACAGTCAGGTGTCTGTGCTGCACCAGCTGCATTTTAAGGCACTGCTCCCTGAAGCATTGCCTTGAACTTAATACCTGTAGATATTTAATCCCTAAAGATGTATACAACCCCTTTTAAAGGTGCTTTGGTTTCCACAAGGTTTATGGTATTTTTTTAAAAAAAGCTCTATTGTGTATCTTCTTCATTTCATATTTAAGAAAATGAAGAAAAAATAACATAGGACAAGGGGACTGCCACCAAGGCCAGACTTGAGTACTGCAAGTCCTGCAAGAGCCACAGGAACAGGATCTCCAAGAGTCAGAGGAGCCTGTGGGACATACACCCAGGAAGCCAGCAACACTATGGTAACCGCAGTTTATCTTTTAAACATTGTGACTAAGAAAAAAATTGTGCAAGACGACTTTTTGTGTAAGAATGTACCTTTTTTCCTAATAAAGTTCCCAGATCTGAAACTTCCAGTAATTTTTCTGTCTTGTAAGACATTTTATGTCCTTCTCAAATAGTAGTTGAAAACATTAAGGAAGGTGGAAAAATCACCATTTTCCTTCGTCAAATGAAAACTTGTGACAAAAAAGCTGTAAATGAGGAGAAAGTGCAAATGGAAAGTTACTTGGGCTAACTTAATTTATTTTGTTTTTTCAAGATTTATTTGCCATAATTAGTCTTTACAGGCTGCCGATTTACCTGTTCCCTTTGCCTCCCCCAAGTGTTTGCCACACGTTCAAAAGTTCAATAGATTCAAACTAAAATAAATGGTTTAAAATAAGTAACACCCAGAGCTGTACCAAAAGCTTAAAGAAAGTGGGAACCTGGTGTTGAACTGTAGGGGGTAATGTTGCTACACATAGTCTGCCTGCCAGCTGCAAAAGGTAGATAAAGCTATCGACTGTATTATTACATGACAAACTGGATCTCCACACAAGAATAAAAACACGCGATTACTCTTAGCAACCTCCTCCCTCTGTCCTCACCATCACTCATTTGCAAGGGCGTCTTAGCTCTTCATTTCTTCTGCTATCACATTGTCGTATTCTGCTTGATGGTTTTTGTCCAGAATTGTATATGTCTTTACAGTCTAGGGTTATATGTTGTCAAAACACCCATTAGTGTAATGTTGCCACCAGCCAGAGAGACTTGGGCAAGAAGCAGGGGAAGGCAACCTGTAGTTTCGGTGAACTAATGAGATAGTAATAACAACCTATTGCCATGATTTATTATTTTTTCAATCTGGAAGGAGGTGCAACACATTAAAAAGAAGGGAGGAGCTTAGTTGTTAGCCAAGAAGTGTTGGGGAAGTAAACAGCCTTCTCTCCTTGTGGACAGGTTAAGCTCTGCTCGATTGCACAGCTGCCATAAAAACATGGGATGTGCTGGAAGGGGCTTCCTGGCTCAACTGCTCATCTCGTAATCCCTCTCACAGATTAGTCCAGGTCTTGCTTAAAGCCAGGCATTGTTGGGGGAAATGGTGAAGGAGAGAGAGGGAAATAAAATCTGTGAAAGAGGAAAAAATAAATTTGAGCAGGGAACACTTAAAAGACAATTTAAGCATCTCTTTACAGATACAGACCATTGTGAATTTGACACTATAGAATAAAGGTAAAAAGAGTTTAGTGCTAAGGAAAGAAAAAGATCATAAATACAATTTTTATACTTATGATATCTCTGAAGCTCTGCTGATGTACACTGAGCCCCACATGTCAGCAGAAGGCACTACTGTCTTCTCTACAGTGTGAAGGGGAATAACCCTAATCCCTCCAAATAACAGCGCTACCATTAAAGAGACCCCCAGCCCCTACATCCTGGAGACCTGAAGACCATCTCAGGCAGTGCTGGAGAGCAAAAGCAAAGGCAGCACCTGCTGCTGGGGGGGAATGCAGAGGTACAGCCCCCAGCACAGGGAGCTGCCATCAGCCTGGTTACAGCTGAATTCACACCAGTTATCACTGGGGCAGCAAAGGCCACCAGCTCAGAGCTGCTGTCAGGGGCTGGAGCCTGTCTGGGCTCTGGGTTGCTTGAGTGTGACCAGGAGGACTAGGAGAGATTTTCTACTGCAAGCTTCAAAGAATGTGTGTCCCTGATAGGAGACAGGGCATCCCCACACTAACTGCATTTGGATTCTACATAGATAAAAATATAAGTTTGAGGTGGTGGCAGCATCTGGATTTTGTGCTCATCTACTTGGAGTTAGGAGAAATGAATCCTGGTGGGAGCCAAATCAAGTGGCTTGGCATTTGGCTCCCATGCCTTTGGCTTGGTTGTGTGTCCCAAAAATGAAAAGGTGAGCTGGGCTGGGTCATCATTCTGCCTTTTGATGCACCAGACTTTGGTGATGTCATTTTTATCAGCCATACAGGTCTGCACCCACGAATGTCATCATTCGTGACTGATCAGCTGCTCATGGTGTAATGTAACATGTGCTCCATATGCAAGGAGCAAAGATGCTTTTTTTCCCCTGAAGACATCTGAGCTCAGCTCATAGTGCAGCATTTGCTGCTGTGCATCCCTTACAGCTGCCTGCAGTGGCTCTCTGGCACAGCTGCTGCGTCTGTTGAGCTGATGCTTCAGTAGGAGTGTTTAATGGGATAAAAAGTGGCTTTCCATTGGGGCACCACTGCTCCTCTGTCCCTTTGGACATCCCAGAGGGAGTTGTCTGACACGCTTGACAGCCTCCATTGCAAGCTGAGGTGATTGCTTCATATTGCCAAGGACAGTTAGCTTTCCATATAGCCAGGACCCTGTGTGCACAGGGTTTTGAGCAGAGTTACAGTTCATACTCTTGAGAATGACAAGGGCTACTGTGGTCTGTAATTGAGTTCTGCTTTGCACTAATCCATGTGCTGTCAGGGCTGTGAGGTCAGTCATGAACAGTGTTCTCCACACAACCAGAGTTGAGTCAACTCTCAACATTGCCCCAGTTCCACATGGAGACCATATAGTGTGAGTGTAGCTTTTCCTCATGTCAGTATGAATATATTCATGCTGTGAACTAAGGCTATACCGCTTTCATATCCTTGCCTGGCTGGTTGCAGAGCTGTAAATGATAAATGGCTCTATTGGGGTTACACTGAGGTGATGCTGGGCAGAGAATGGCACGGATTACTAATTCTGAATACAAATGCTGGAGATGAGCAGAATTAATGGAGTACTACATCCTACACTGATCAGGGGAGAGGTGGGGACAGCAACAGGCTTATTGTGTATTTCAATTCTGAACAGAGTCTGTACCAATCTCTCAGAATTTGAAACAAGTCATAATCCTTTTTTTAGGGATTTTCAAGAAGCATCTTTTATTAAAAGTGCCTGCATGGAAAAGAAATATATTAACGTCTGCTAGGTTTTCCCTCTTGCTGTACGATACGGACTTCTGATTAATGGCAGCAGGCTGGAAGGTAGCTAAAGGCTTTCATGTCAGTTTTCCACCAGTTTGCAGGCTAGATCTTTTCCCTCATGGCACTGCAGAGGGGAGGAAGGTCCTGACTGCTGCAGGCACTCAAGTCACACATGGGTCTTGCTGTCCCCCATGTCAAGCTTTGAATTTTCACATGAATAAATAGGTGTAAAAAATGAGTACTTTCATTCAGAAGCAGCTTGTATTTTCTCTGCATGGACATAGATGACTTCATCAGGGACACTGATGTTTTATCCCTGCACATTTCCTGCCCCTGCATGCACATTCCATTCCATCCATGCAAAAAGTCTTTTCTTCCCTCACTTATCTGTTGAAGATCTTAGGCAGCAGGTACCACAGTAATGAAACCTCTCTAATCACCACAACAGACTTTTTTTGAGGGCTTCTCTTCTCCAGCAGCCTTTCCAAAGGATCTGCAATGAGTGCAAGGAACCTTGGCAGAAACTGGGTTTTCAGTGCTTTTTTTATGCAGCGTCTGCCACGTTGAGGCTCTTAGGTCTTATCACAGTACAGCTAATGCAGGAAAAATAAAGCTGCTCCCAAGACTGACTGATAGACTTGTCATGATGATAGTACACATTTTTGAAATATTATGGCTGCGTTTCTGAAAACCGTAGCTAGGGTAGGCTGTTTCTTTGAGTGCATGTGGCAAAATAACACCTGTGTCATGGTTTAACCTCAGCCAGCAACTAAGCACCATGCAGCCACTTGTTCACTCCTCCCCCCCTCCCCAGTGAGATGAGGAGGAGAACTGAAAACAAGTAAAACTCGTGGATTGAAATGAAAATAAAATATTGTAAAAATAATAGCAATAATAATAATACTAATAATAATGAAAAAGAAGATAACAAAAAGAGAGTGAAATAAAACCTGAGAAAGACAATTGATGCACAGTGCAATCGCTCACCGCCCACTGACCAATGCTCAGCCAGTCCCTGAACAGCGACCCGCCCCTCCCAGCCACTCCTCCCAATTTATATACTGGTCATGACATCATATGTTATGGAATATTCCTTTGGCCAGTCTGAGTCAGCTGTCCTGGCTGTGTCCCCTCTGAACTTCTTGTGCCCCTCCAGCCTTCTTGCTGGCAGGGCATGAGAAGCTGAAAAATCCTCACCTTAGTATAAACACTACTTAGCAACAACTAAAACTTCGGTGTGTTATCAAGACTATTTTCATACTAAGTCAAACCCACAACACTATACCAGCTACTAGAAAGAAAATTAACTCTATCCCAGCCAAAACCATGACAACCCGCTTTGCAGACAGTGGATTTCACAGCTGGGAAGATACAGTGTAGGCGTCTCCAAGAGTATGGTATATTTTTGCTTTGTACACTAAATAATATGATTTGTCATGGAAAAAAAAGCAGGATGAGATGCGAATTCCTAGGTACAAGGGGAAGAGTGTGGTGAGGGATTACGGCTCAGTGGAACTAATAAAAACCATCAGCCATGCCTCTCACTTGAAAGTACATCACTCATTTCTCATGTTCTGCATGGGTCCTGTGACCTGTCACTTGTGCTTCTCACTAGGACTGCTTGACAAGGTCCAAAATAATGTTGCAAAATGCAGCACTGGTTTGTTGAGCCTGAAGTGTTTCATTTTTGTCTGTGGAGACGTTTGCTGGATCTTAATGCAGGCTGCAGACAGGGTTCCTGGTGAGCATCTCCCAGAGCCTCATTTGTTGCTGAGCCCCCTTGCATGGCTTCTGCAGCACTGCCTGCAGCACCCCAGCGTTGGCATTGCTCTGCAGTCAATGGCTGCAAACTCCAGCTCCTTTTAAGAGGGTGCAAGAAGAGGCGGATTTGCTTTAGCAGGGTAGGCTAGGAAGTCAAGGTGTTGTTCTTCCATTGCTTTCTAGAGAGAAGCCACAGATAGGCCTTAGGCAGAGGGTGGAAGAAACCAATTTCTGGGCTGGAATCCACTTGCTGGTTGTCACATTGACTGCAGGAAATGGTGGCATTGCTTCACTGCTCAGAAAACCATCAAGGCATTAACCTTTCCTTAATTAGTTTGCCTTGGTGGCTAATCACCTTTCCCATGAAAAAAATGTGTTCTTTAGTTGACTGGTAATTGGCTGGCTTTAAAATCCAACCAGTACTTCTGGTTTCTTGTCCTCTTTCTTCTAAGGATTTCCTTCCTTTAAAGGTATTGGTGTTCTGTGATCAGTTTTGGATCTTCTTTTTGAAGTCAAACAGATGGAGCTTCTCAGTTCTTGTGCTAGTTAGGCATCTTTTTCACTTCTCACATGTTTCTGTGTTTCTTACTAAAACCTCTCCCATCATTAGACATCCATTCAAAAATGTTGCCATTGAGAACTATATTCAGTATTTTAGTTTCCCTACCTAATCCTACCAATGGTATACATATAGAGGTAAAAATTACCTCTCTGGTCTCATATATTTCCATACTTCTGTGAGGTTTTTTTCCACATAGCTTAAGAAATATGATGTTAAGCTATTTATTCACTGCAAGTTATAAATTCTCGTTACATTTTTACAGGATACAACCACCTATTCTTTATATTTGACCTGATAGCTGTGTTCCACCCTCTATGCATTTAGTTTTACTTAATTTGTTGGTATTTAGATAAAGCAGTTTTATATAAATAGAAATAGTTTGCCAAGAAATCCTGACACCTCTGTATGCTATTGCAAATGCTGCTGCTGTTGTGTTCCTCCCTGATTTCTCCTGCAGCAGCCACCCTTCATGTCTTTCCTGAAAATGAGATGTTTATTTGAATTTATGAGCTGAAAAATACTGGCAACAATCAAGATGCTTTCACAGAGAATAACTCTTTCTTACGTTAGTTTGACAGTGTTCTTTGGTGAGTTTCCTGATGGAGATCAATTGAAAGCACTGTAGTTGTGCTTTTTGAGTGTTATCATCACATGGTATGCTCTAACTTTGTTAAAACTGCATAAAAACTATCTATTAAATAGATTAAAAACTATCTGGCTAATCTCAAAAATTAAGCTAATATTTCTAGTTACGAATTATCAGCTAATTTTTTCATTTGGCATTATACCTCTGCCCGAGACATATCTATATATTTATCATAGGATCATAGAGCTATCATAAATTAAGAGTAAATTATAAATGCTTGGTGAAAAATATCCAGATGACACAGTGATTGTTGGCATGATGATAGGACAGACATATCATTTATATAGCAAGACTTGAATCACTCCATAGCTTGAACAGAATTAAAAAGATATTTTAAGGCAGTAAAAGTAAACTTGTAATTTTAGAATTTAAGAATATATACCATGGTGACAAAACAAGGGACTGGATCCTGGAAAAGGTGAGTTCCCAAAAATGTAAGAGAATTAGTGAAGTCATCAGTGAGTCTGTAGGCAGTGTGTTTCAGGTGAGACAAAGAAAGAATTTAGGTGCCTGAGTTCAAAACTGTTCTCCTCAGCAGGTAAATTGCATTTTGGTAACTTGGAAAGTTCTCTACTTATTTATTTAAAATATGACTGTCTTAGGGTGAGAATAGAATAAGGACTGTATCAGGCAAAGCATCACCCAGGCCTGTACCCCATCTCCAGCAGAGATACTTCTAGTGGTAATTCCCCAAAGTGCTTCTCACTGTGCAGTGATCTGTGATGGGGACCTTCCTAAACCAGAAGGAGTGCATTTGTGTCAAATGACACATACACGATTCTTCTGCCATGCTCGTGTCTGCTTGCCCTTGGAAACTTCTGGTACCTACCACACCCTGTGGCCAACCACAGTTTAATGATTTGTTGCATAAATAATAACCTCCTTCTAACCTGCTGTCTACTTGTTTCATTCAACTGGTCATAGTTCCTGCATGGGAAGGGTTGTTCCTGCTCCATGTGCCACTCATACAGACCTCTGCCTTCCCTCTTACCTCGTGTCTTCTGTAATCCCAGTGTTGGGATTGAGACAAGTTCCTTCACACGAACTCCCTCGCACAGTGCTCCCTGTAGATCCCTCACCCTTGGGGAACATCTAACTGACAGGATGGGGCTCTATAGAATCAGCAGTAACTGATTTCTTTTTCAACATGACTGGGAAAAGGAAGTAGTAGCTGTGCAACATCTTGCTGCTTGGTGAGCGGAGTAGAATACGGAGCAGCCTAATTCAGTTCCTATCCCAGCCCTTTGACGAAGTGCTACAAGCATTTATATTATGTGGGGTGTTGCCTCACTGTATCCTGTTGTGTCTTATGAGAAGGAACAACCTGCTCAGTTCTTGAAGGCCAAACACACTCACCACCAGGGCAATGCTTGGGGCTGCAGACCTTAAGTTGAGTCTTGTGGGCCTTGTGTCAGGTGCTGGAGGTGAGGGAACTGTCCTCTATATGGACAGGTTTAAGTAGCTTAAGTATACATAATGCTTCTGATGACCTTTAGGTTGCTGAAATGAAGATCAGTGCCTGATGCAATGTGCACTTTGGCATTGCTGGAATGACTTCATAAGGTATCAGTTTTGCCAGACCTCCTGATTTCGGGCTGTAGCTCTTCCTGTCTCATGCAGACAGATCAACAGGCTGTTTGCTTGCTGGTGGTGAATTGATGCCTTCCCATGTTCAGACTCAAGGCTGCAAGAGGGCTGACCCTAGCATTACCTCCATAGCTCCTCGTGATGCACAGGCTCTCATCTCCTAAAATAAGAAACAGAGAGCAGTTCCTTGCCCTGGGCTCAGCAGGGGAAGGTGGACTCTGTATGAGAAACCTTGGTACATTGCAGGTTAATTTTTCAATTTGAAATGATGACACAAATATTGGTAGAGTCGAAAAAAGGATTTAGGGTAATTCCTCTTTTTTGAAGCCATAACTCTGGGGCCTGCCTAGTCTTGCCACTAAAATATTAAATTAAATTAATTAACAGGTGCCAACAAGACATTAATTTAATGGGTTTTGTTCTTTTGAGCCCATAATTGTTGTTTTACAGATAACTCTGTATTCACATTTAAGATACATAGAGATTAATTAATGATCTCATTGCTATTTACCCTTGTCATTATCAAAGTACCTGGAAGCCTCTGTCAAACACATGGACTTCATTGTTCTTCCTGCTGAATGCACAGAGTTGGTGGAATTTACCAACAGCTTCAGGTCTAAGACTGAGAAAAACTAACATGCAGATGAGAAAATAAAGAGAAATGGTTTTAGCAAACACCTAGGTAAAGGCGGAGAGCCAGAGACTACTTACAAATACTCGTCTCCTCCTTTTGCAGAAGAGTCCTCCATACCACTTCATTTGCAAAGTTGGCTGAAGTTGCTAAGTAACAATGCTCTGACCCAGCACATGACTCGCTCCAAACACTGTGGGTGAAGACAAGGTGATGATGGCTTTGACATGTAATATTCACAGCTGTGGTACAGAAGAAGTGCAGCGTTTCCCTAGGAGAGCCTGTGCTGGGATCATCCCACTGTGCCGGGATGAAGCTTGGCTAGTTCATAGCCCAGAGGCACCTGCGAAAATGCAGTGCTCACTTCTGTTTACCAATCCCATGCCACTGTGCCGCTGCAATGGACACATCTCCCACTTGCAACAACATTGCAACTTTCCCCACACGGCAAGACAAAACATCAGGTTCCTCTTCATCCATCTCCGTTTCCTTGTTGCCTTTCAATTCCTCTGCTTCTTCCAAGCCAAACTGCAACTCCTTACATTCCTTCCTACAGGCATCATCTACTAGCTCCACCCCTGCTCCTTCCCAAAGCACTAACTTCTGTGTCAAGCTGGTGTTTGTCATAGCTTGTTTGCCATGGCGTTGCTTCTCATGATGAGCTGCTGACCTCCACGCAGTGCCTGAATGCATCAGCCTTCTCCCTCACCAACCTGTCTGGTCATTAAACTTTGTTTTCAAATCCTGTTGCCTCTGAAGTTATAACTTGATGGTAGAAACACAAGCCAGGCAAGAATCTGCAACCATAGATCCAGAAACACTGAATTTTCTTACGGCATGTGACAATGGTGGTCACTTATAGGAAAGTCCTGGGTTTTTTTCTATCCCAGCTGAATTTTGCATTGGTCTTTATGCCATCCTCAAGCCTGAACTCCACAGACATCTGTCCTGAAAATGTCAGAGCTCAATCACCTTGGCTGCTATCCCCTGTAACTGTGATCTCTGCATGGTTCTGAGGTCAGATCTCCTCCTGCAGGATGTTGGGAACTGACCCTTACACTGCTTCCTTCCTTAATGGGAAGACTAACAGTTGCAACCCCATGGATCCCTGCTTCTCCCTCCAGGGAGGGACTCAACTTGCCAAATAACACACCTACGCTGAGGTGTCATGTAGGTGTTTCCATGAAAGTTAGGTGTCTCATCTCGCATTTCCTTCCATCGAATAAGCCAACAGACCAAATGTAGGTGTTTATTAGCTCCCAAGTGGATTGAAAAGCTCTCCAGAGTCAAAGAGAGTGATTAAAGAGTTGAAGGCAGTACTGACACACACACTTTAGTGGCTTACTCTGCAGTCTGAGTCTTACCCTCACCTTGTAAACCCTCCATGATGCCCACAGAAAGAGATAATCACACCAGAGGGGATTCCTTGAGGGTTTCTACTTATCATGGCCAAAAGGGAGTTGGAATGAGTGCTAATAGTGCCTTCAAAAGCAGTGAGGGTGGTTTTGCTATGAGCACCATGGTGTGAAAGAGATGGCACTTGTGGTTGGCCAAGCTGAGGATGAACTGGAAGTGGATCCCAAATGTGAGGAAATGTTCCTGAAGAGACTGCAGAATGGCTTTCTGGTAACAAGACCTTGTTAAAGGACTTCGTTTCTCTAGGATGACATTCAAGGGCAATTGTTTGAAGTAAACAGTTTCTTCTCAAGCTTGCATGGGAAGCAAGCAAACAGTATTGCTGCTGTGCCATTGTTCTTCATCCTCACCTATCTACTAGATAAAGCAACAGTGGCCTCATAGATTTAAAATTGCAGGAAGTAATAATAGTGGAATATATTTTTATTTCAAGGTGGACAAGAAAATTTATCCTTTTGGACCATTCTCATAGCAGACCACTGCAGTATTTATGTACCTTTCATATATAAGCTTGATTGTTACAAAGTAGGCAGTAAGCGGCATGTTCAGAGCTCTTGTCTTGGCTGACAGTAGTACAAGACTGCTCCATCAGCAGCTCCTGCAATTTTGCTGCAGTAACAACACGTCAGCTTAAATTGAAAGGGACTATTCTCAGCTGAAGCTTCTCAGAGTTGGACTTCCATGGGAGTTATTGCTAAGCAAAATCTGCAGAGAACACCCTAACTCTAATTTATTTTAAGTAATAATAAAGTAAACTCTCATTTATTTTAAGCAATGCATTACATTTCCAAAGAAAGTTTTGTCTGTACATGCCAGCAGCTTGATCTAGACTAATGCTGAGCTAGCAAGTGTCCCTCTGAAACAGTAGCATGATGCTTTTAGGCATCTTTAAGCTTCTAGAACACCCAGTTGATTATGTGGGTTACGTGACCCAACAGCAGATGGAGACGAGAAACAAACTTTGTGTGATGAGCTGCCACACTGTGGGCTACAGCAGCTGAGATGACACGGGAGCTGGCTCCTCACTGTTACTTGTTCTCATGATGTTTTTCATTCAGTAGGGCCTTTCATAAGCCTTTCTATTTGTCAAAGAATATCTCTAGCTTTCAGGTATGCTCTCTGATACAAGGTCCAGTGCTTTGGTTTCGGAGCTTTTCAGAGGAAGGAAACCCCTCCCTAGTTCAGCCGATGAATCTCAAGCTGAGACCAAGGAAAACCCCATGCCTCCTCCAGATTCACGGACATGGCTTTAGCGTTATTGGTCCTGAAGTGAGAAAAGATCCTCACAGCCTCCAAAGAAGCCATTCATTTACAGCATGCTCTGTTGTAGACATGTGCCATGGCTTTCTGCATGGCTTGCGAGTTGCTCCATGGAGATCACAGCACTCAGTGACCAGCTAAGGGGGCAGGAGCAGTACTGGGAGATGTGGCTGCTGTTGAAGTGGTGCCTCAGGAGCACCTCTAGCTTGCAAAGTCCAGATAAGCAGCAATGGCCAACATATTTGGCAGTACCCAACAAGACCACGGGGGTGCTCAGGTGCCCTGCATATGAAAGAAGCTGATTAAATGAAGCAGCTATTTTAAGTAAACCTTCCCACTGTTATCTGCTCTTCTCTCAGTGGGGCTGTTCATCCCAGGGTATACAGGTGAGGTAGGTAGGTAGGTAGGTAGGTGGCTGGGCAGGATGGCTAGTGTCACAGTGAATCTTCCTTGGACAGGCAGGTATTTCCACATTGTAGCTGGAAGGAGATGTGTTATTGCCTCCATGACTGCTTTTGGGGCTAAGGAGACGACTAGCCTGCAGTGAGGCTGTGTTTTGATGAATCCAGCATAAGTTGCTTTGGCTGATGAAGTTATCTTGTGACAAGATTAACTACTGATTAGATTTTGTCAGGACCTGGAAAGAGTGTGAATGGTAGGGTGCATTTTAAAAACACTGTGCAAGGAATTACGTGCAGGAACCCTGATATTATTTAAAATCCTTAATTCTCTGCTCTTTCCCTTGTCCTAAAGACTGCACAGTGAATTGACTAACAGGCCAGCACTTTATTTTCATGTAGTGATCATAGAAAGGATATCATTGAGTTGGTTTCCCAGTTACATTACACAAGAGACAACTGCATCAGTGCAGCAGGTATGCAAAAGTGTTTGAGTGAGCTCTACTTGTCAGCAGAGTCATGTGCCTGTAAACCTCTGTGCTGGTTTTGGCTGGGATAGAGTTAGTTTTCTTCATAGTAGCTAGTGTGGGGCTATGTTTTGGATTTGTGCTGGAAACGGTGTTGATAATGCAGAGACATTTTCATAACTGCTAAGCAGTACTTACACAGAGTCAAGGCCTTATCTGCTTCTCACCCCATGCCACCAATGAGTAGTCTGGGGGTGCATGAGGAGTTAGGAGGGGACACAGCTGGGACAGCTGACCCCAACTGACCATAGCACATAGTGTCATGCCCAGCACATAAAGCTGGGGGAAGAAGAAGCAAGGCGGGGGGGAATGTTCAGAATGATGGCATTTGTCTTCCCAAGTAACCTCTATGTGTGATGGAGCCTTGCTTTCCTGGAGATGGCTGAACACCTGCCTGCCGATGGGAAGTGGTGAATTAATTCCTTCTTTCGCTTTGTTTGCGGTGCAGCTTTTGCTTTACTTATTAAACAGTCTTTATCACAACCCAGGAGTTTTCTCACTTTTACTCTTCCAATTCTCTCTCCCATCCCATGGGGGGGGGGGGGAAGTGAGCAAGCAGCTGGGTGGGGTTTTGTTGCCAGCTGGGGTTAAACCATGACAATCTCATGTGACAGATAGCATATCGCAGCATCAGCAGCACCAGGAAAAAACGTCAAAATAGCCAAACTGCAAAAAGGTGAGAGACATAAATATTCAACAGCTCTCTGCCAGGGACCCAAGTGCATGGGAGGATGGACTTTAGGGAACACAGGAGCAGAGACCAGCTGCAGCACTGAAATCTGATGCAAAAGATAATAAATCAGTAACTTTCTCCACCAGTGACTGGCACACTGTAGTGGAGACAGGGCCAAGGCAGTGTTTTTCTGCCCCCATCCCCATACCATCCTCGGCTGCTTCCTCTGCTGAAATGCTGGGGTTTCAACCCCAAGCCCCAAATAAAGGTTGACATATTGGTGGTGAGTTTCCCTTTAAGCTCCCCTCCAGGGTGCGGCCTTGCAGGGAGAGCCATTGGGTAAATGAGCCCCAGGTGTCTGCATTAAGTAACCAAAGGTCAGGGGTCCCACTTAGGGATAAAAGCTGGGAGCACTTGCAGGCAGGGGCGGTGTCTGTCTGTGAGGTGGATGCACTGTGCAGAGTTCTCTGTTGGGGAAGGACCTCCTGCCTCCCTGGGACTGGGCTCTGGTCAGGTCTGGCCTTTCTAAACATGAATTGTGTAGAGATTCATTATGTGGCTTCCTTGGTCTTATGTATGTGGCTTGTTGACTCAGTTGTCTCCCATCCCTTCTATGGGAAACTGCATTTCACCTTTTATTCCACCCACTGTTGGTCATGTGGTGTCATTGTTGGGGTCAGTGGGATTGATGTTGATTATGTATAATCTGACTTGTTTCTACCCCCAGCACTCACCTGTGTACTGACCCTTTTGTATCAAATACAATTTGGTTATTGGTTCCTCTTTATGCTGGCTGTGTCCTTTAGGGTAGGCCTAATAATTGGCAAAACACCTGCCTACATCAAGAGGAGCAAATCTTGGTGGCATCTCTCCAGCAGTCTCTGTCTTTTGCAGCCTTGGCTGTGTCCCAGGAGGGACAGACATCCCACCGGCTGTATAAGTACGAGGGCTGGGCTGAGACATGAGCTGTGCCCTTTTACCAAATGACAAATGGTGTCTGTCACTATTTCCATTGATAGCAGCCCCCAGTAGCTGTTGGACACATACCGTTTTGTAAATGTGATTGTGTTTACACTAACAGTGTTTTATGAGCCTCCTCAGGGTGCAATGCAGATAATTTCTGCAGGAGCTGCTCCCAGAGGAGTGACATGGTGGAGAGGCCATGAACACTCAGCAAATACAAGCTGCAAATGAGTGTGAGTTCATGCACGTAATCCTGGAAGGAGCCAGAAAATAGAAGTGTGTCAGAAATTAGACAAAGAAGACTGAAGAATTTGGCAAAAAACTTCAACCACCAGAATATCTTGAAAGTTAGAATAGACATATAGATTTCAAACTAGGCAGTGTATCTGCCTGTTCTCTTACAAAAATAGCCCCTCACTTAGGGAAGGGAACTGACCAGCTGGCATGAGATTTTGTTTGAGATTCCATTCCATTTGCTCATAAAGCAAAGAGCTTGTGTTACCTGCTGTACAGGTATGGTTATCTTGCTATGGATAAAATGGACTTTAGTTGTTGTATAGCCACCTCTTCTTTGGGTGTGACGGGGTTATGATAGGGGAACAGCCCTGGCACAAGCCCTCTCCAGTGTCTCCCAGGGCTGACCTCAGAGCACCAGATGAAGGTGCAGAGATGCAGAGTATTGGCTGTGCTTGCTCTCAGCCCACACCTCCAGCATGTTTCAGCAGAGTCTTGTCTCCAGCACACTGCTGGCACACACTGGAACAAAAGCAAGATTAAACTTCAGAGCAAATCTCATCTTGAACATCATGAGAAACAGAGGAAAACTCCAAGCCTACATTATAAAATTTTGAATACCACTTTGTTTAAAGAACAAAAGTGTAGCAACAGTTTTCCCAGTGGCAAAGCCCCAGCTGGTATTGGAAGCCTCAAGGATGTACTTCAGATGTAGACATTTCTCCCCCAAGACCAGACCAAATTCTCCTCTCTAAGTCATATCATGAATCCAAGCAAATGATAGTGCTTTGTGAATTTGAACCAAGTCCATGGCATTAAACTGGGAGGAAATCCTGAGGGTATGATCCTCCATCCATGCAGACTGTGCTGCATGAAGGTAGTAGTCCCATCAAACTATCTTCCTGAGCTGGACCCCAAACATTTTTTTAGAAAATAAGCAGGAAAATGCTAAGTCAAAACTTACCTTTCCTACATTTCAGTCAGAGGTGAGATGAATGCCCACCACAGGGTAGATCTTGGTCTCCCTCTAGTGATAGACCTACCAACAGCAATGAAAAACCTAACTCCAGCCTCACAATTCCATCCTTTGTCTCCATTTCTGGCCTTATGTGGTGGTGGCTCAGGATGGCTCTAGCCCTTCACACAGAACAGCCAAGGTCTCCTCACAAAAATAGTTCTTAACATCTTTCCACCACACACCAGCGTGCATAATTCCCTGTGTTTGTCTCATGGGGTAACCTGCAACATGGAGCCTCCTCTCAATGTGTTTGGGTTTACAACTGTGCTAATATTTCATATGCAGATTGCTGCATCATGCAGGAACAGGAGTCATGGTCTTCTGCCTTTTGTTGCTGGAGAGATGTCATAGAGAAAACCCACCACTGCAGCCCCATGGTGCTTATGACCTCAGGGGAAGGCAGAAATAACCATGACACACAGTTGTATGGCCCTTCAAGAAAACATGGGGACATATCCACACTGCCAGCATATGTTCTTTCCAGGAGTATTCACTTGCAATGTTGAATGCTGGAGAAATTGAAGGTGCTAAAGCAGCTGCTCTGATGTCACTTGAGGTAGGAGCCCGTGTATGCAGTGGTCCTATGGAAGTGACATGGGGCACCTTGGGAGGTTCAGAGTACCCACAGTCACTGGCATTGGGTTATGAAGTAGCTGGTTATGAACTCCATAAGGATGCACATGAAGATTTTGGGCCACGTGTTGCAGGCCAGTTTCATTGGTAACCATGAGCTAGATGTGCAAGGACTCCATGGGCTTGGTGACGTCAGATGTAATGTTTCCTGAATTTCATATCAAAGTCTTTCAAGCCTGTCACTTTTCAGTGACATTGTCTCTTATAGCACTTCTAATTTTCTATTTGGAGCTTTGTTGCAGGACGTGATTAAAATTAGGAAGTTTCTGAAAGTCATGCTCTTGAGAGGAACAGGCAAGGGGAAGATGCCCTGAGCAATGCATCAGCATGATCTAAAGAGCCGGTTGGGAAAATAAATGAATAATGTTGTTTAATTATCCAAGACATATTTTCAGCCTTTTTTATTTTCTATATAGATCTTTTAATTTTTAATAATTTTGCCTAAAGAGTTTCCTAGTAGAAAAGTATCAGTAAAGTTGGTAAAAATAATTGGATGCCTACCTTGAAACGAGAGCTGAAGTTGATATGATCTCTCACCTAAACAGCTTCAAGCCAGAAACTTGGAGAATGCTGTAAAATTAAAAGAGATTTTATAATCTGGAAAATTCAGAAAATAAACAATCAGGTTTTGTGGGCTGGACCTGCTATTCTCCTGACACAGAACTGATTTACCATGACAATAACACTGATTTTTCCTTATTGTCTTTCTTGCAGTCAGACTGCCAAATGAGAGGGTATTAAAAAGTTAACAATTCTGTAATTCTCCTAGTTTTTATATGCTGAGATTTTGAATGTTCAAACTCTAAGCATAGCTTTAAATAAACCTCAAATGCTTAATTTTTAAATCAGCTCTAGTGGCAGGAGTTGCTAAAGGCACTGACAGTAAAAATTCATAAACAGGTTTAAACTTCTCATTAACGAAATTAAAGTTACTCCAAGTAAGGACAGCACTCAAGATATATTTAAGGGACTCGTATCTATTGAACACTCCTCTTTGCCTGATGGTCTATCACATTTTTTCTGTTGTTCTTTTCTCCTGAAGAGAAGATGCACAAAGGGGTGTCCAATACTCAGAATTACTTGTTGAGACGGCTCACCCATTGGCTGAAATATTAAGAGGAAAGTGTGTTGTGTCAGAGAGTTACATGGAGGATGATGTCTTCATTACCAAGCAAGCTGCCTTGGCTGCAGTTACACCAATAAACTGTTTATGGGTGTTTTTAAGGACTCCTGTTTTTGACAGAGAAAGCTGGAAGAAGAGTACGACGTTTCACACCAGGGTCGAGCTGTTCTCTGTCAGACTGAAACCAAGGCCTTTCAAAACCCTTCATAACAAGGCATGTTAAGTTTAGACCAAGTGAAAAAGATGGTGAAAAAACAAAGAGCTCTCAGGGACACAGACTGTACTTCAACTATGAAATAAAGCAGCCACCTCCAAAGCTGACAGCTATGGCAACGCCACTGTTGTATGTGTTGAGATGCATGATGAATTGGAACATAGGTCATTTCAGTGTTAGCAAAACGTCTAGTGTCCTCAGGATGTGGTTTTAAACCTGAGAAACCCCTTTAGCAGCTGGGTGTTTCTCCATACATAGCTTTGGATTTGAGAAGCTCTACATGGCCCCAGCTTTGCTTTTATAATTAAAGTCACTCTTCTCAAAAGTATCTCAACTTTATGTCATTGCTTTTTTTTCTGTCCAAATCTCCTGGTACCTAGAGAAAGGGAAACATGAGCCTGGCTCATTCCTTCTTCTGGTGCAGCCTTGTTGATCTTCAGATCAATGTGGGAATAAAGATTCCGAAGACACCAAATAAGACCCTAGGGAGCTGATTCAGTGGTAACCTGATGGTGCTGTTCACAAGGATTGATGAGAGAGTCTCTGAATACAAATGCTGGAGCCTTCAATGCCACCTGTTGATAAAATAGCAGTAAAAACCATGTGGCCACCCAATACTTCATCACTGTCAGTACCACAGTAGGGAGGGGTAGTGTGAATGAAGGCCCAGGTCCCATCTCCTGAGATATGGATGAAGCAGAGCTCATGAACAGGGACTTGACCTTTAGCTGTTGCCAACAGCCAACATGATGCTCTTCGGACCTTCTGTCAGGAAAAGCTGATGTGATGGTGCATGAACTACTGAGTGGCTGAGCCAAAGGTGTTTTTCATGCTCATGTGCTTATTCAGATGCTGATTTGCTGCCATATACACTTAACAGACTTTTGATCTTGCTTGACTTCCTAAACAGTATGTGAAACCTTCCCTTGCATATTAATTTATTTCTCTTTCTCAGTTTATTAGAGGAATTAAAGAGAAGGATGATAACATGACCAGAAGGACCAAACAGGAGGATGAAGCAGCTGATAACCCTGCCAGAAGCACATTAGACATGTTCTAACAGCCAGATAATTAAAGAAGAAGATGAGAGACACAAAAATCAGTCTGTGTTTGATCAGAAACTATGTTTGCTCTTTGATCCTGATAAACTGTAAAGAAAAACAGTTTAGGAAAAGAATGGAAGAATATCCCCTGTTAACATCAAATAGGAGAACCTTGTCAGGGCAAGGAAATGAAATGTGGATGACAGATCAAAGGTGTATTCTGCAGAAAAAAAAATTATGTAAAGCTCTACTCTTCTAAAAGTTTTTCCCAGGCCCTTTTGAGAAATCTTCAGTGAATTTGGGTTGGGGAAGGAACTAGTAAGATATGAAAATAAAAATATAAGAAAGTACACCCTGGAAAGGCAGTATTTACAGAGATGGTCAGAAATTGTTTTTCCTTTTATAGAAACTTGAAGGTATATAATAAAAATTTAAATACTGATCATTTCTTTGCCTGCAAATCAAGTAACCTGTTAAAAATGTGGCAAAGTCCATCAGCAGACCTCTCCTTCTCAGCACCCCCAACAACAGCAGTTCTGTGTTTGCTCTCCTTCCCAGCATATGCCAAGGTTTCCCTCCTGCAGCACCATGGCTGACCTGAATTTATCCCAAGAGCCCATTTATTCACTCCTATTGAAAAAAAGGTGCACGGACCTTGCACACCTGAGTGTTGCCAGCAGGTGAGCTGCGCTCTCACAGATGCACAGGGCTGGAGCCACTCTTGTTTCCAGGCAAGGGTGGATCCCAGGCTAGGAGCCCCAAAGATCTGCAGCCTTATAGCCCCACTTGCAGCCAGATGGGGGTGCCTGACCAAACAGGTGCTCTGCACCCAAAGCATGTGCATGCCAGACCTTGCAAAGCATGAAATAAATGCTGACTGTTGGCATGGACACCTCCTGTCTGTTCTTCAGAACATATCACCCTGATGAGACTGAAGGACTGGTTAAGCTTCACCTTAAAAATGTAATTCATCTTGGTTACCATAATTTACTTCGTATTGCAAGGTTGGGATCTGAAACAGCATCAGACAAGATCCAGACAGAGAATTCCCTGAATAAAATGGGCTGAAACTGCTTCTGCCAAGATGACAGAAACCGCCTCAGCTCCCCTTTGGACAGCCCAGATGCTCTGTGGCCATCACTTCCTCCAGGACCTGGAATCACCCCAGCCAACAAACACTATCTCACCCATCACCAATGGAGGTGATATGGCCCTTCCTTTGGGGGAAGGCCATGAAGAACTGGATTCTGCCATTATAATTCTTACTAGCCACCTTCTTCCCGTTCAACAAACTTTAATGATGAATTGACAGCTTAAAGTTTGATTCCAACTTTTTGTTGGCCTGTGTTGTCTTAATGTTATATAAATGCTGATTTTGGCATTTAGTAGTCTGTAACTCAGAGCTACAATAAACTCAGGCCGATGTAATAATGAATGACATGCTTAATAATGTAACAAACCAGGAGCTTAAGTCAGTCTCCAGGGTTTAATAAAGCTGCTAAATAAAAAATCATTATTTATGTATTATAGTGCTAATAGCTTAAAATGTTGCTGTGAACAGAGCAGTGAGAAATGTGGATGAGGGAAAGGCTGTGGATGTAATTTACGTTGACTTTAGCAAGGCTTTTGACACCGTTTCCCACAGCATTCTCCTGGCAAAAATGACTGCTTGAGGTTTGGACAATCGCACACTTCGCTGGGTTAAAAACTGGCTGGACGACCGGGCCCAGAGAGTTGTGGTCAATGGAGTTAAATCCGGTTGGTGGCCGGTCACGAGTGGTGTCCCCCAGGGCTCGGTTTTGGGGCCACTCCTGTTTAACATCTTTACTGATGATCTAGACGAGGGGATCGAGTGCACCCTCAGTCAGTTTGCAGATGACACCCAGTTGGGTGGGAGTGTTGATCTGCTCGAGGGTAGGGAGGCTCTGCAGAGAGACCTGGACAGGCTGGAGCCATGGGCTGAGGCCAACTGGAGGAGTTTCCATAAGGCCAAATGCCGGGGGCTGCCCTTGGGCCACAACAACCCCCAGCAGCGCTACAGGCTTGGGGAGGAGTGGCTGGAGAGCTGCCAGTCAAGAGGGAACTGGGGGTGCTGATTGACAGCCAGCTGAACAAGAGCCAGCAGTGTGCCCAGGGGGCCAAGAAGGCCAATGGCATCCTGACTTGTGTCAGCAATAGCGTGGCCAGCAGGGACAGGGAAGGGATCTTACCCCTGTACTCAGCACTGGTGAGGCCGCCCCTCGATTCCTGTGTTCAGTTTTGGGCCCCTCACTACAAAAAGGACATTGAATGACTCGAGCGTGTCCAGAGAAGGGCAACGAAGCTGGTGCAGGGTCTGGAGCACAGGTGGTACGGGGAGCGGCTGAGGGAACTGGGGGTGTTTAGTCTGGAGAAGAGGAGGCTGAGGGGAGACCTCATCACCCTCTACAGCTACCTGAAAGGGGCTGCAGAGAGCTGGGGTTGAGTCTCTTTAACCAAGTAATAAGCGATAGGACAAGAGGGAATGGCCTCAAGTTGCACCAGGGAAAATTTAGACTAGATATTTGGAAGTATTTCTTTCCAGAAGGGGTTGTTAGGTGTTAGAATGGGCTGCCCAGGGAGGTGGTGGAGTCCCCATCCCTGGAGGTGTTTAAGAGTAGGGTCAATTTAGAGCTTAAGGATATGTTGTAGGTGGGAACTGTGCTAGGCAAACGGTTGGACTAGATGATCTCCAGGGTCCTTTCCAACCTAGATGATTCTGTGTGATTCTGTGTGTGAAATGGAGTCAGTGAGGGTTTTTTCTGGGGTTTGATGGGGATAAAACTGCTTGTCAGTTTATTTCCAGGACAGAGAGTTGTTAAGTTTCTTTTATGCTAGTGTAGTTCTGTTGACTTCACAACAGTTGCTTTAGATTTGCTAGTTTTGTCACCATGCATGTTCATTTTTCAGGTTTGTTTGGTCAGGGAAAACAGGGAAGGTGTGGGATCACCAGCTTGTGAAGAGATTTTATCTGGAAGGGACATTTGGAGGTTGCCTAGTCCCAAGACACACCTAGGTCAGGTGGCTTACCTGTACAGTCAAGCTTTGCTTATCTCCAAGGGTGAAGACTCCCCAGTACCTCTGAGTCCCTTCACACATTCATTGTGAATCTTTGTTTTTTCCTTACATCTAATTGGGATTGCCCACACTCCAGCTTGTGTCTGCTGCATCTTGTCCTTTTCCTGTGCACCTTCAAGAAGAGCCTGGCTTCATTTTCTGGTTGCAAATGCAATCCAGTATTCAGGAGGCCTTCTTTGCTTCAAGGACATATTGCTGACTTCTCTTCAACTTGATGTCCACCAGGACATCTGCAGACTTTTCTGCAGAGCTGCCTTACAGCCCTCTGGCACCAAGGTTTTATATGGAGGAATACGGTGAGGGTTAAGTGAGAGGCAACCATTTCAGATAATATAGAAGATCTGTTCCCATTTTATTTCAAGGTGAACACCTGGCTGCCAAAAAAATCAGATCTGAACTTGAATGCAAACTTCTTACATGTTACTTTGCTGCTTCTGTAGTTTTACTACTATGCACAGGTAAGGAGAGGGATCAGTAGTAAAGGTCGGGAAGAGCACCTGAAATTAGGATATGCAATAGTTGTTGGAAGTGTTTCCAAAAACATCTACAAATGTTTCTGTTTAACACTTCTGGTGCTTGAAAAAACTGTTTTAATAAAATTCTTGGCATGTCCCAAGGAGGTGGAGAGATGAAAACTAAAATCGGATCCCTCTTTTGTCAAGAGGGAAACACTACTGGAACAGAAAAGAGTAATAAATAATATCTTAAAATGTGCTAGATCCTAAAGGACATTCCTTCGTAGAGAAAGACAGAATGACCTGGGAAGAGCAGAGAGATCTTTGATTATGTGGCAACCCACATGAAAAAAAGAAAGGTGAATAAATCCATCAATATCAGATTAAATACAGATAATATGACTGCTGGGACAATGAATGTAACAAAGTCAGAACACCTCAAGACCTCCATTTTTTCCAATAATTTTCGACATCTTAATGGTATAACACTTCCTTATACTCTTCCATAACAGACCCTAATACTTTCTGATCCATATTTCACAGTAGACAAATCTGTTGCCTCTTATGACAGAGCTAATAAACTAGGTTCTGTGACATAACCCATGTCTGAGGAGGGAAGTTATAATATCATAATCATAGAATCATTCAGGTTGGAAAATACCCTTGGGATCATCGAGTCCAACCATCAGTCCTACTCTGCAAAGTTCTCCCCTACACCATATCCCCCAACATCTCATCTAAACAACCCTTAAGCACATCCAGGGATGGTGACTCTACCACCTCCCCGGGCAGCTGATCCCACTGTCTAACCACTCTTTCTGGGAAATTTTTTTTATGTAATAATGTTTTTAATATGTAATTTCCAGAATATCTACCAAACAATCTGAAATTGCATTTCAATAGATACAACAGGAAATCAACAGACCCTTTGTAAAATGACATTAGAGCCTTGGAGATAGAAAATGTTGCAATTATAAAGTAGACACACAGGCGTCACATTTCTCATAAGCATCATTAAAATTAAATTAGAAACAACGCTTCAAAGATAACAGATCATATTTTGCTTTAGAATTATCGGTTCTCTAGGGCTTAATAATTTCCAAAGAGAAAATGTCTCAGATCCACCAAGCTTTCTGGAGTTTGTCCTGTGGTACTCAGCAGATACTTCTGGTCTGAGTCACTGACCACATGTTTTGGGTCATAACCCCTTGCTCTTTTTTTTCAGGCTGTGTCACAGCAAAATCAGCAGGGGCGAGCAGCTGGAATCTTGTAAAACTTAACACAAATGCCCTCACAGATATGCCTATGACCCCTCCTGAGCTTGGGATCAGTGGCTACACAACATGTGTTTGTGTTTGTGCTTTAACCTCTGCCATCAAGAACCTCCCCATCCAAGCAGAGCATTCAGGTAACAGCAATTCTTGCCTTCAGACAATCTCTTCAAATAATACAGTATCTTTAATTGCAGAATTAGAAAAACAGAGGGATGATTTACACCAATGTTCACCAGCTACACATCTCATGGCTTGGTCCAGAAAGAACTTCAATTAGGACTGATGGCAGATGTTGAAATAGAGGCAATTAAAAAAAAAAAAAAAAAAAGAACCTTGGTGGAATTAAAATGAAAATTAAACTCCAAGGAGCTAAATTAAGTAACTGTGAGACTGTTAAAAAGATAAAGAAGTGAGTAGGAGGCATTTGCAAAAGAGTTTGGGTGACTGTTGGACCTGTACAGTCAATGAGGTGTTACAGCACAGTCCTGAAAAGCAGGAGGGAGCATTGCAGCTCAGCACCCAGTTGTGGATAAACACAGTGCCCTGGCTCAAGCCTGCCCTTGGGCTGAAGGGCCACATCCAGGCATGTATCTAAAGAACTGTCTCCAGGTGCAGATAGCAGGAATAATAGTTATTCCACAGGAGGGGGAATCCATAAGAAAGGTTGGAACTGCTGAAGAAGCAGGAGTGGGAAAGAGTATTTGGACTCAGCTGCCTGTTGCCAAGCTGCACAAGGAGTCTCAGTGGGGTTGAAGTCCTCAGGGAAGAGTGCTCATGGGGCCAGAGGGAGTGACTTCAGATACCCCACAAAAGCAGGCTCTGATCTCCTCTGCATCTGGGCCAGCTTGCTCCTCCTCATCCTCCCTGGGAACGGGATGTGGGATGGAGAGGCAGGGCGAGGTGGCTGTCTGCCCTGGGAAAGCTGGAAGTGTTTACAATAAACTATTATGATTTTTGCATTTTTATTTTAATGGCAGGTCATGAGTCTGGCCTTTGCATACAGTGATGGTTTGATTACCAAGTGTTAATCAGACCCTGAACAGAAGAAAGTCTTAAAAAAATTTGCTTCCAAAAAAATGTTTCTACTTTATTTGATATTTCAGACAAACTCCATTGTCAGTAAAAGACAAGCAAAATTCAGAAGCTGATTACATATATTTTTCATCCTTAGAAAGAAGAAGATTATGGAATAAAGCAGGGAGGAATGAAAAATAAATCAGCATATACACCTGATAGAGGTGCAGCCTTTTATGGGTTACACTTGAAGCAAGGAAAAGTGAGTCCTCTTTATTTCATTGACTAAGACTTTTTCTAGCTCCAAGTTGCATATCTTGTAAGGTTTTGTTTTCCAGTCTCTGGTTTATCAGTCTCTCTCTGCTCACCTGTGCCATGTTCACGCTGATGTAGCATTGCATTTCTGCCTTCCTCTCCTGCTTTATATCAGCCTGAAATTCTCTCAAACATCTTTATTGTGTACAGTAGACATAGATTTTCTAGTCTGCCCTCCAGGCTCAAAGCATTAATGAGATCAAAGCAATAAACCTCCTCTTTCTTGCAATAAGAAAACTAACCTGAGTTTTTTGGTTTGGACCTTGCTAAAGGACTACGTGTCCTCTCAGTCTTTCCTTGGAGACAGAGGCTAATGTCCACTTGAACTGAATGACAAGACATCTCCACTGATAGCTATGGAAATGTTTATGGACAAGTCTGAATGTCACCTCCCTGTCACTGATTCCCAGAGAAGGGTCAGCCATTTGGGCAGCTGGTGGAGCAAGCAGTGAAGAGGTGCATATCCTGTCTGGGTCTTCATTGTCCCTGCTCATCTCTGCTTTCATTTGTCGGTAAGGCACAGCAGCTGTTGCTCAGACATGAAGCAGCTCCTTCAAAATGATTTGTGTTTTGCATTTTCCCTCTTTCCAAAATTGAAGTCACCACATCAGTGTACCTCCTGTTGCACACAGAGATAAGCCAGGTGTTACAGGGTTTCAGGAGTGATATTTATACCTGTTCTAGGTTTCTGAGAGGACAGTGTTGGTTTTGGTCTCCTTCTGAGATTTATTTTATTTTTTCCTACAGGTCACATTCACCCATCTCCTGTGCAGCTGTGCTCTTGCACTGGAAGCCCTTGTCCTCCCTCCTGGTGCAGAGTCACTTGCACTAATCTTACTGTATAAGCTCATTTCTAATTCCATTTTTGCAATCCAGCTGATAAATATTGTAATGTTTGGTGCTTGTCAACCATTTGGTCTGAAATGATTGACTAATCAGGCTTTATCACTTGAAGTAAGAGGCTTAGCTCATGCATACAGAAGTTGCGTTATGCAGGCAGGGACACTGTCCTTCATGAGGATGTTGCAAGAGCTGTATTCAGAAACTGCGCACATTGCTTGCAGGTATTTTATCAAATCAAGTTTTATTTACTTATTCTCACATGGTCCTTATCACTGCTTCTGCTTGAAACTGAAATCAGAAGTAGCATCTGTCATGATGCTAATTTTGGCTTGTAAGTGAAATATAGTTTTGGAGGGGGAAAATCTGGAAAATCTGAAAAATTATTAAACGCTTTGCTTGTCTGCTAGAGATTTTCTCTCCCCACTTACAGCATGGCCAGACTAAAACTTAAGAACATTTGAAGCGGGTAAGAAGAAGAAGAAGCAGCTGAAGAAGGAAAAGGAAGCATGGTGGCTGTGGCTTCCCAGGCTGGATTCCCATGCCATGTGTGAGGGAGCATCCCTGTGGGGTGATCCCATCTCTGCTTGGTGTCTCCTGGTGGACCAGCAGTTGTCTCTTCCATGGTCAAGCATGAATTATTGAGAAGACCTGGAGGTGGAGACTAAGATGTGGTAATCATATCAGACAGTGACTTTAATTTCCCTGTATAGCCAGTGGAAGGGAGATTATTCGAGGGAGAGACTTGTGTGAATACTCTGACACCATCTCAAGCTATGGTGGGTGCTCATCTCTTTCTGCAGATTGTAAGGGAGACTGGCTTAGAGAGGGGTATCTTGGGTTTAGGTGCTTCCGTGGGACACCTAAACTCTACCCCACAGGCCAGTGTTGATGGAGAGTGGGGAAGAAATGCAGCAATGTTTGTGGTGGGATAGAGCCATTGTTTGAATGTGGGTTTTTTTCCATTTCTGTGCCAGTGATTTTATTTCTAGAGCAAAGTTACTGTATTTCTATGGAGGTGTTCAGACATCAGAGATGGGTGAAATGTGCCGTGGAGAGACATGCTTGGGCTCTCTTTTCAGCAGCTGCAATGTGCATGTAGTCCCCTGAAATCCATGACCTTTGCCCATCTATCCCAACTCCAACACCTCTCCCATTTTTACATAGTTATGTTCCTTATTTCCCTCTATATGTTTTTGGACATCTTGCTCACATCCCATTCATCACAATTTCCCCTCCTTCCCTTCCACCTTGCAAGAACACAGACACTGCTGGGGGAACTGACTGCTGCACTGTTCAATCCCCTGTCAGCACACATCACTTTGCCATTGACCTTTAAGACGTGTCCTCTCCCAGTTACCATCGCCCTTTCGCCTTCGCAGTCCGGCTGGAGATGGAGCAGACGAATGTGCCGATAGCAATGTAGGCACCCAGAGGAATCCCGAAGAGTGCAGCAGTGGCAAGACTTGATTCACCGGGAAGGATTAAGGCAGAGTTTCTATTACTGTGCAAGATATGTAGGAATGAACAGCTGCTGGAGTTGATTAAATGCCAGCATGAATGTATAATCAATCACAAAAGCCATTAGCTGCAAGTGGAGGCTATCGCCACCGCAGCAAACATTATTTCCCTGCAAAGGGGGGTCTGACCTCTTCTCTTCTGCAAGGTGGAGAGGAAGCACACAGGGGCCAAAGCCACATGTGGGAAGGTGAGGAACACCCCTTGGTGTGTTTTGACTTGATCTGCTGGCCTGTGGTACCTGCCACACACCAACCTTGTTATCAAGAGCCTGAGCCCACCCAGCTTCAGTGTCACCAGCACTCCCTAACCCCAAGAGCTGAGGATTCTTTTGGCTAGTAATGGACTAAACACAGGCAGAGCAGTCTCTCATGGGGTGCTGCGGTGCAGGAGTGCAGACCCAGCAGTGGGCTTTGTCCATCTCTCCTCCATGAGGTACCTTCTACTGTTTTGGGATGAATGGAGGAAGAATGGTCAGAAAGAGAGAAAATGCTTAAAAAGGATTATGTTCCATCCACACAGATAAGGCAAGGGACTCAAGCTGCTAGTCCTGCTGGGAAAAAACAAGAACTCCCCCATGGAAATGGGAGAGTTTGGCCCTTATCCAGTTCCAGTTTAAGTGTTTTGGCCATTCTTCAAAAAAGCTCAGACAATAATTTAAAAGTTGTAATATTCAAAGTTGAGTTAACAGGGCAAGACCATCCATCTTGTTTGTACATCTAGGACTTTTGAACACCAGTTATCTGTGCTCTGCTAGCTGGATCGTGACTAGCTCACTAGCTCATTTCTTTCTTATCTTCTTTCCAAACAGGCAACGCACTTTTGTTCTTACTGAATTTATCTTAAGAGAAATGGTCACCTAGGGAAATGATCCCTGACCCGTTTTTTCCTCTGCTTTTTTCTGCATGCAGAAGGAAACCTCTGGGGTTTTGAATTTTTATCTTGCATCCCAAGTTGTCTCAGAGCCACATGGTGAGGACAGGTGGGATGCAGCCTGCAGGTTTAACCAGGTAGTTGGGGGACTCTTCTCCCTTCATCTCACATTGGACTGTGATGCCCACCTTGTTACACAGATGGGTACAGGTGTTCCAGTCAGCATGATGTAACACGTGCTATCTTAGCCAAAAAAAAGAAAAGCCATTCAAAAAACAATTTTTGATGAAAATGTCTCCCTATGGGTGTAATCACCAGAGGTGCCAGCCTACTGCTGCATGGGCAATGAAAGCAATGGAATATCCCACAGGTATGTATCCTGCTGGTGATGAGCTTCCACTGTGGACTGTGCTTCTGGTTGTATAAAATTGATCTGTGATATTTTAATTTTTTTCTGGAAGTTTTACATCCATCTGGAACTTTTATATTTTTCTGGACACATTCATACTGCCAAAAGTGGTTTCCTCTCTTCCAAATGGCATGTTCCTATGTATGCTTCTGTGTTGTACATCCTTTCCAAATGATAGAGGAACCTATTGTACTGGTACAGGAGATGTTTGGTTTAGAAAGATGAAACCGTTCTTCTATAATGTAGAGACAATTTTCAGCCAGCACCACCAGAAGTAAAGTGCAGGCACTTTGGGAGGTATGCAGACTGTGTTTCCATAAGGAATTAGGTCAAATCCAGACTTGAAACACACATGAGGTCTGGACAGAGGCACTGGCCCCTCTTCATCACGTAGTTCCATTTGGATGCATGATGGCAGAGGCCACCTTCACCACCAGGTGCACAGATAGGGGACAGGGAGCGTGAAGGCTGTAGGAAGTGGGGGTGACACAGGAGCTGGGGACACATTGACTCACTTGCTCTGGGACCATCCCTGAGCATGTCTAGGAAGGGATTATGCCTGGACAGGAGATGACCACGCTGGAGTAGTGGTCAGACATTGCTTCACAGAGCAAGGCACACCTGATCATGTCAACAAAACTGTGGCATTTCAAAAAGTGTCAGCACTTGGATTGCTGCTTCCTAGTCACATCCTTTGCTATTTTGCTGCACAGGGTGAGACATGCTTTCATGAACAACACAAGTTTCCACTAAGCCACATGAGTTTTGGTTTGCTTGGTTACTCTCAAGAATGAAAATTAAAGGTAAATTAGAAAAGCAAAAGCCAATGTAAATAGCCTCATGTCTCTAATTAAAGTAGTTTTGATCGATCTTCTGCTGAGCATTTATTTTAAGACACTTCTATCATATTTTTTAGAGATAATAAAACATGATTTTTAAAAGCCATGGGCTGACTGCATTCATGCTGCTTTGCTCCTTGTGGGGTGGCCCACACCAATTCCTTGGGTGCGATTCATAGAGCTGACCATATGCAAGCATAATTTAAACTGTGTTTCATTTCAGAGGAAGGAAAAAGGTCAAAATTATATATAAAGTGATAGGTAGCACTCACAAATTTCATGCAAAGGTTAGAGCAAAGGTACTATTGACCTGGTTGTTCAATAGGTGGTATTGCCCTGTGGCCACCTGAGCCCCCAGACACAAATGCAGCACTAACACCCAAGCTCTTATGCTGCTGTGTTGGCCAGAATAAATAAGCTAAATTTCCACTTCAAGAGGCAACAAGAGTGGTAAAGAAAGCACAAAGCCAGAGATGCCGAATCAGCCACACTTTCTTAAACATTGACATCTAATTGCTGGCAAGATGTGGTGTAGTCACTTTATGTGATAATTTTGTGAAGCAGCTTATGAATTCTGACTGATGCCATGGCACTGTGAAATTGCTACCTCTCTTTTTAGTTCCTCTGCAAATGCTCACCAATGTGGCTGCCAAGGATGGTGTCTCTGGCTCCCTGTTTGGACATTGAGAGGAGCTGTGAGCACCACAGCTGGGTGTGCACCTGGGCAGCATGCAGGCTAACAAGGTCAGCTGAGGTCTCTCCCCTGCCTCCCCTGGAAGGAGTCCAGAGCATAGACTGATGGATAGAAGATTCTGTGTGAATGTCCCAGGTACCCAGGGCAGGTGTCACATCTTGGTGTTACCTTCTTTGAGGTTCCAACATCTCCAGAGCTCCCCATCCACTCTTCTCCTCTCAAGTGCCACATCAGACCCTTGGTCCCAGGAACCTGGCCTGGGTGAAATTTGTGCAGCCCTTGGAAACTTGTGATGCCAGAGGAGTGGCAAAGGTGCTCCTGAAAAATCCGGGTGTGTAACCCAACCTCAGCCTCCTACTTTTATGCAGGGGGCCCACCTCTAGGTCTGCAATGAACACAGAGGAAGCAGAGTAAGACCACAGCCTTGGGACTATCTGTGGTGGAGTTTCCATGCCAGGCCATCAGTATTTGAATTACTCATCTATTTGTCCCTTTAAAGCAACTGACTCTACCCACCACCCTCTCACTGTCACAACACCCCTCTTTATGCCTTGAAGCTCTCGGCACTGTGCCTGAATTGAGTACAGAGTTTTTCTCACTACATCTCAGCCATGGAGTATATTTGCAAATATCAGCTCTCATGAAAGCTGGCACCTCTCCTCTCTGTCAGTGCTGGTGCCAGTCATCATACTGGAAATGGCACTGCGGATCACAGGAGCACTCCAGCATCCCGGGGCGAGAGCTCACAAGTCAATTCATTACTGCCTTAATGCTCTCCCCTAATCTCTTACAGCGAGCACTGTCTCTGCCCCTGGTGGAACTAATGTCATTTTTCATCCTTGTGGTCACTGTTAGCAGTCAAGAAAAAAGTGTCAGTTTTAATTACAGCATTTATTTACACATATCTTCTCTGCTTTAAACTGGGAGACAGGCTCCCCCTCATCACACAGGGCTCATACACTTCTGTTAAGAGAAACGGGTGTAATTCTTGCCAAACTGTGTAAATCTCTTAGTAACACCTGCTTATGTTTCTCCTTGAAGCAAAAAGCTGTAATCAGTGACTTATTTAAAAAATGAGAAAATAGTTGGGTGTTTGGGGTTTCTTTTTTTTAAGAGATTTCAAGCTTGCTAAACAGGTGCTGTAGTAAATCTGGCATGTCTTTAATATACTGCTCTGGTAACCCCTGTTTGTTTTTTTATTTCCACATGTATTGCTTGTTTTCTTTATGACCACAATAAACAAAAATGGTGAGAGAATAGCAGGCATCTCTGGAAAAAAACACTCTAAGAAGTATTATCTGAATTATGTTTCTTTAAAATTATGGTTGTGATCCAAGATTCCAGCCACTTGGTTTACCCATGGTCCCCTGAACAGCCATCCATTTGCTTGTCAGCATTTGTTTTAATCTCTTAGTTCATCTGATACTTCTCTTCTTTTTCCTATCCACTTTTCCTGGCACTCCTCTTAAGTGCCATCAGTCAGCACCAATGAATTGTGGAGGATCTCACATCAGATTTCGTGTTTTCTCTGTGACTGGAGTGGCTGGTGATGGCTGGTGGGGAAATCACTGAGAAGTTAACAGGTCTGTTCGCTTTTTTGACTTTATGCATTCTCTGACTGCTTTCTTTTGAACCTCTGACTAAGCAAAAGGCTGTTCTGATTCAGAGGATATGTAATTAGGTCCATCCCGACTGATTTTCTTGTGTTAGCCTTAGCTTTGCCACTTGTATGGGATTGTAGAAGGTGAAAAAGGTGAATCATGGCTTTTTAAGTCTGTCTGGTGATTACAGTGTAGAGAATGATCTGAGTACAGAGTATGTCATCACACCCAAAGACAGACAATCCCAGGCCTGGGGATCAGGCTGGTTATAAATATTTATGCTATATACAGAAAGTCAACATGGTATCTTGATTTATCTGCTTATAATATACACTTTGTAAAAATACTCACAGCACCTTATTCAAGATTGACACGATTTCTCAACATTTTGAAGCACAAAGCAGTTTGTCTGCGTAAGCCAGTTACACTGTTAGCTGATATCCAGTGATACTGAGCAGTGATTGCTTTCCTTCATGAGAAAATAGATGAGGAACATCTTTGTTAACCAGTGAAATGAGAAACATCCCAATGCTTTAGTGACATCATCCACTGAACCAGCCTGAAGGAGTCCCGTTGATTCAATCTGCTGGAGCCTGGAGAATAACTTTGGGAGTGTTTTAAGAAGTGTCAACAGAGGAATTTCTTTTTAAATTGAATGGAACCCATGGAGAGCAGGAAAGCTGTTAGGGTTTGGATATGCTAAGAGTATGAGATACAGAAATGGTCTTCTCTCTTTCCTGTTAGCATGGGCAATTGCTAGGTCTAAAATCTTCCTCGTGTCTGGCTGTTTTCCTTGGAACAAAGTTCAACTTTACTGACAGTAAAAGCCTCAGAAACCAGGAGCATCATTTTAGCAGGCCATGAGGATCGTATCTAATTTCTGGCAATGCTGCTAGAGATCAAGGAGCTATCTCAGTGTTGGTGATGACCGTCTGTGTCTGAGGGCTGGAGTGTCTGCTTTCTCATTGCGAAGCCCATCTCGCCTTGAAACTGAGCATGCTGTGATGGGGCCCTGCTAACAGCTCTCAGCATCACTCCTTCAAGGTGGAAAGTTCTCTTCCAGCATCATTTTCCCTGTTAATAGGATGACCTCTGCTACTCAACATTGGGCTGCAATTCCAGAAAAGGTCAGGCCTTTTTCACGGCTGCTCTTTCCAATTAACTTTTTGGTGTACTCGGGCATGGGTCTATTGCCCTTCAAGCACGGGAGATGCTCAGCATGCCATAAAGCTCAAAGAAGCACAGGGGGCTAAATGATCCTCCCGGGAGGCACCTGACCTGACTGTTAACTCCAGTTTTACTTGGCAGAACAAGAAACTTCCTCTCTATTTTCTGTTGTAAAGACAGAGACAGTGCTGCAGTGAAGCAGCTCTGTGGGTAAACGGAGGTTTTCTGTTATCAGCTACAGTTACATACCTTCAGGTCTGTTACCTGCTTGGCCTAATCCACACCTCTGATGGAGGAGTCATCACCTTCAGTAGGACAGAGCAACTGCATTCAGTATTTCCAAAATATGCCTGCAGAGGCATAACCATTTGGACTGAAATCCCATAAATAATTTGTGACAGCTGACTTATATTGGTTTTCTATAACATACACAAGCGTCAGTCCACTGTCTGCCTGTTCTCACTTTCACCATTCCTCCTCAACATTTGGCCACGTTTCAGCAAATTCTGCAAGTGAGAAGTTCAAAAATAAATTATTTTGCCTAAACTTGGGGAAAATGGGTGGCCAGAGGAGAAAGATGCATTGTGGACCTTTTCCAAAAGGACAGTGCAATATGTGCTCAGACTGTGCCAAGTGCCAGCAAATTCACAGGGAAAAAAGCCCTTGTAAATATCCACACAAAGTGAATAAGATCCACTGGAGTGTGAAGAGCTTTGATTTAAGCTCACACTCTCTCTAAGATCAGTGAATCAGCTATGGGATAAAACACAAAAGGCACCAGGCTCTGAAAGTTCTGGTGCTCACCTTTACACCTCTCAAGGAGAAGTTCATCCTTACCTAAAGGGCAGGCACCCACCTCTGCTCTCCTTGTGGCCAAGTTGCCTCCTGTTTTGAAGGCTGTGTGTTCCTAGGTGTTCAGTTGATGCAACACACCAGGAGATGAACCACAAGCCTCATTTCTAACATTCTGATCTTTCTGGCTTAGTGCCTGAACCACTCATCCTCTGATACAAATATGTGGTCATTGAACAAGAACAGGTTTGGATCGGGTTTTTGCAAGGTCCGCTGGATTTCCCATCCTTACTCCTTGGCACTCCAAATTAGCGGGTACTGCTAGCAGCTATAGCATGCACAGCAAAAGAATGATGAAGCTGCTGAAGGTGGTAAGTGCTGTGGTGCTGGATCCACTAACAGCAGTGAAGCTCTGAGAGACAGATGAGAGGGCTGTGGACACATACTTGAGAATGGGAGCATTTTTCACTGGGTTGTGCAATGGCATGGTCTATGCCAAATGCCTGGGACACGCACTGTACCTGGTTTAGCTACATCTCCCTTGTTGTTGCTCCCCTTCTCCCTGCATGAACATTATTTTTGCAATGTCCCTTCAGCACAGAGGAGGTGGAAACAAGATTTCAGTGTCCAGCAACTGGTCAAGAGCTGGCAGGGCTGGAACTGCAATGTGGGCATTGCCTGCCCTCTAAGTGCCCAACTCTCTAGCCTTTGAAGCCCTTTTGGGTAGCTTGGTGTTGTGCTGTCAGCACCACACACATGTCCATGTCCATGTCCATTCCCTTACTGATCACTTTGTGTGTCCCCAAGGCTCCTCTGACCTCAGGCAGTGGGGTTTATGCCATGAAGAACCAGCCAGCATTCTCCTACTCTGCTTCAGCCTGGAGTATTTGACTGTCTCACCAGTGGGAAATATTCATTCACATAAGAATATCAGTGCAGTAAAAATATTAAGACATAATTCCCTGCCAATCGCCTTGTAAAATCTTGATTTTAGAAACAACTAACAAAAAATGGGAATGCTGGAACTTGAAGTCAATGGGGATCCATAGCTAAAGATTGCCTTTATCAGTAGGGCATCTGTCACTGCTTAATTAAGATGCAAATCATAGCTGTCTCCATAGTGATGAAGTCACTTTTTTGTTTTGATGAAATAGAAACATAGCTAGATGTGCCCAGCTGAACTAGCTATAACCTAAGGAAAAAATGTTGGGGCTGGCTACATCTCCAGCAGCCAAATCCTGCCCTCGTGTTCCCACCAGCAGGCTTCTCTACCAGATCTCTGAGCACAGCAAGGTCCCAGCACTCACATTGATGATGAAATACAGAGGTAAGTACTTAAAAGGGTGCAGTCAGTCAAGAAAAATGGGCTGAAGTGAGTTGGTTACCACTTGCTCATGGCTGAGATTCACCAGCATCACTCGTTTTTTTGTCACGAGTATCCATACCCAGCCAGGGCAGCGGCTCTGCAGAGCCATACACATGAGCCACAGGCACATTGCTGTGGGTGGTAAAAGCCATTTTACCCAGCTTGCAGGGACCAAAAGGACATTAATTATGGGTGAGTGAAATAATTACACAAGCCATAAAGAAGTTTATGAGACATGCCTTCAGGATGGACATGGCAGTGAAGAACATTTTCTACCCTCCAGCTGCCAATTTGCCAGGTCTGTGATGAAAAAAGGCTAATTGCCTAAATCTCTTCTGCTGCACTCACTTTCCAGCTGGGACATACACTGAGCTGTTATACACCCAAAGTGGACCCAAAATGAATGAAATACAAATATTCAGGCAGAAGGCCCAGAGCTGCCAGCACTGATGACTGCGATTTGTGCCTCTGGGTGTCAGACCGTACCTCAGTCCCTGGGGCTGGGCTTGTCTGGGCACCCACAGCTGCAAAAAACTGATGAAAACGGGGCTCTTTTGAGCATCAAGGATTCACAGTAATTTTTTTTTACCCCTATGACTTCTTCAAGCCTATCTCCTGGAAAGCTGTGCTCCTTGCCTGGTTTATGTTAGTATTTTGAAGCAATCATTACTGGTAGCTGCATGACCCTGTTACTGCCTCTTGAGGGACTTTAGAAACTCCTTTGACTGTTCTGCCTCTGTTTCCTCCTACCTCAGTGCTCAGGGTTAATAATAGCAACCTGACCAGAGATATTGATTCTTGTCCCAGCACGTAGCCAGGGCATCTGTGGAAATTTTGGTAGCAAATCATTCTGTTGCTTTGGTGTGGGCTCTGCTGCAAGAAATGAAGCAGATTTTCCTGCACAAATAAAGTCAATGGTTGCCCATTGCACCTATGACCTGGTGTGTGATGTAGCCACCGGCCTTGTAGCTCCTCATGCAGGTGTGTGTGGGCAAATGTGCTATGTAACCACCCAGACTTTATCCTCCAAGTAAATTAGCTTTTTCAACAGGAACAAACTGCATCCAGAGTGAGGGGTCAGCCCCATCTGAGCTCCAGCAGGAGCACGGCTCTCGAATGTAAATGAGCACTTAAGCATGCTTAGAAAAAAAAAAAAAAAAAGAGGCTTGATTGGCTCCCAAGGCAATGTCTTGAAGCGATGAGGAAAGAGTAATTTAAAAACCAGCCACCTAGAGGCAACTGTGGCAGCAGGAAAAATACCCCCTGGTAGCAGCTGAGTGGCTAATTGCTCCAGTTTGGGATTCATGTGATCAGTCATTAGCTCTCATTTAATAAAGATTTACTCCGCACTGATGTGGAACCCTTAATCTGCTCGCCCAGGCAACTCTACAAATATCAAATCCATCCTGAGAGCACTGGAAAGGGGGATGTTGAGCTCTGGGTCACACCCGTGGGGAAACTGAGGCACGGGAGGGTTCAAGGTCCTACTGGAGCCCAGCGGAGCATCCTCTACACCGCATCTCTGGGCTTCCACCCTCCGCACTTTCCCATGCCTTGCCTAGCTTTTCCTGAAGAGCTGAAACCAGAAGAAAGGAGCAGAATTTCTGTGTGACAATAGTTAATCACAGTCATTCCCACCTCTATAAGCTCCTGCAGCCCCTATATCTTTACTGTTAGAAAAGAGGGCAGGAGTAACATAGGAAAACCATTAAAAAGAGGCTGGATGAACAGGTTTAGCACACACACTTTATTTTTCAATGGAGGCTCTTACGAGATCCTCATACACATCTGTCTGCTTCTCCATCGCTCTCTGAATGCTGGTGGGTCAAGAAGTACATTAAAAATTGCACTGCACGATGCTGCATTGGACTAAATGAAAGAACCAGGGAAAGAGAGACTGACTGCATGGAGAGGACTCCAGGCCAGCTTAGTCTGCACTGGTGTCCCACAGCTGCCAGTCCCAGAGGTGTGGGTCTGCTGTGGGGTCTGCAGGGATCAGTCAGTTCAATGTGGGCATCTCAAGTGCAACATCAGTGTGCTGGACACCGAAACAGTCCCCTAAATTAAGGAAAAATTAATTCCTCCCAAAGGGACCAGTCGTTGTAGAAAAATTTTTTTAAAAAATAAAATCAAAACAAAACAGAGGCAAAAAATGCAACGGAATTCATCAGTTAGTGTCAGAAACCTCTTCCTGCAAATGTGTAATTCGACAGTGGAGAATGTTTACTGCATGTGTATCAGTACTCACTGGTAAGGTCCATCAGACTGTGTTTTAACAAGACAATGTGTGTGTTGTATTCAGTGAAAGATTTTTGTAAGACACTGTTTAAAAGTTCAGCTTTTTTATTCTGCCTATATAAAAGAGCAGAGAGTTCTCTGGCTTCCCAAAGATATAGAAAAGAAACCCTTTGCATGACACTGGCAAATCCAACAAACAAGGGAAGATTGAAATTACCTGCTCTTGGCAGACCCTCCTGCCCTCTCAAATGGGCAGAGGCACTGTGTTAGGCTGTTTCCCATTGGGAACCCATTTGACTGACAACCTCTTACCACACCTTCATAGGTTAAATAGTAAAGCTTTTAGTTCTTAGCTGAATTTTACTTTTTCTGTCAGTCCAGGCTAATTCACCACTCTCTGGAAGCATTTGTTCTGGAGAAAGCCATGCCTTGCCTTCCATTTGAAGCATTTTCCACTCCGAGTAAAGCAGCATGCAAGGCAACATAGAACTGCTATGTGCAAAAAACAAAGACGAAGGTAAGTGTTTGGGATTTGCACTGATATGCTGGTTTGCCAGCTACTGCAAAAAGAACAGGAGACCTTTCCCCCTTTAACCAAACTGGAAGGTTGCCTTGGTGCCTTCATTACAGGTCTCATTCCCAGCTTGAGAACCAATGAGCAGCTGGAGACCAGCACCATCCATTTCTACTCCTATTTTTCTCCTTTCAGAATCTTGCAAGCCTGTCCCAAATTTGTGTGTAGTTCACCCACAGGTATCTGAACATGCACCGCTGAATTTTTTGTTATGTCTTCACACAGTTTAAAGGTAACTACAGGATTCACAGGACTATGAATTTTTCCCTCTGCAATGTAGAGGTGGGAGAAGGTCCCTTTGCTGTGGTCCCTTAGCGGGGTCTCTTTCTAGAAACACCCCATGCAGGCGGGCTCATGTGGGGTGGGAGATTGTCCTCCAGACCTTTCTTTATCAGGGTGGTTACAGCTACTAGGTGGGAATGGCAAGGAGAAAACTGGAGCCACTGTGGTGGCCAGCTCTGCACTAGTGATGCCAAAAGTAAAACTTTCTGGAGGGGACACTCTGCTTCCTTCATCTTCAGAAGTGCCAGTGGAGGGGTGGTGGAGCCATCCCTTCACTGTCACTCTGCAAGGCAAACAGGAGAACAATTTTCTGTTCCCTCTCCTACAAAGGAAAGGGCACTGGTGATCAGTGCACTTATTTACCTTCCCAGTCTCTATTGGCAAAACCAGCTGTTCCCAAGCAGAGCCCCAGTCACCATCTCCAGGTACATAGACTTCACTGCTGGCATGGCAGCCTGATAAAGGAAAAGGGAGAGATGTGGCCATTCCTCTGCTATCCTCAGCTTTCACCGAGGAGTCTTGGGTCATCTAAGCCACAATCATTCTTCACCAGGCCTGTGGGGACCTGGGTCACAGCTGAGCCTGTGTCACAAACATGAGCATGCAAGCCTTGGGACAGCCTTTGGGATGGCCTGGGACATGCATCCTGCACTTGGTGGAGATGGTACAAAGGCCTGGGTCTATCACTGCAAACCTCCCTCTGCCCCTCAAGTCAGTCACTGCAAGCACATGGTGCTCTGGGTGTTGGCCTCAGCAGTTTGCCAGGGGTCACCCACAACCAAGGCAAAGACCAGCTGGGCGGTTCTCTTCCTGGCTGAGGCAAGGGCTTTGAATTCATTCCCCTCCAACAGCCCCACTAGACTAATTTTCTGTCCATTTTCAGTCTTCCCTGTGTGACTGATGATGAATTTCATGCGATCGCAGGGTGTCATCTCCATGTTCACCCACATACCAGTGTACACAGAGATTTCTCTTGTCTACTTGGAGGCAGATTAAAAGCAACACCTGCTTGCCAGAGAGCTTTCTGCACTGATCTAACATAGCTAGCCTCAGAGAGGGGTTTTCTCTCCCACAACATTCCCACAGCCAAACTTTATGCTCCTGGCCTGGGTAGGAGCAACAGAAAAATGTCCCAGTGAAAGAATTTCTTCCGTCAAGCTTCCTGGATGCATCAATGCTCAGAGAACACATCACACCGAACTGGCTGCTGTGTTCACCTGGGCCTCTGGTGTTGCTCAGTGATGGTGACACCCAGACACTGAAGGTAGGAGCTTGAAATTACTTTGCAGAATGGTTTATAGACCTGGTATTTTCAGGATCATCTTGAAAGCTCTTACCAGTGGGAATAAATAATTTTATCAGCTGAACCACATGGTGGCCACCACATAGCTCCACAGGGCTGTGACTCATCTGCCATTCAAGCACCACTTTGAACTCAGGAAGTTTATACCTCAGCCTGGTGTTACCCAAAAAATATTAGTGCTGCTTAGCTCAAACGATTTTCAGATGACCTGTCCTATATACATATGGTGCTAATTTCCTAGCATGGCCTGGCACCTTTGTGCTACGCTTGCAGAAGTGCCTTCAGCTGGAGTGTGCCTGCACTGGAGGGCAGACCCTGGGTTGTGCTGGCCGCAGCAGTGGCTTTTTGGAGCTGGGTTGTTTGGTTTCCTCCCGTGTTTAAGTCTTGGGAAAGCACAGCACTTTTCAGAAACCCAGCAAGATGGAGCATTTGTCTCTGATGGCACATTGATGTTCTTCCTAATTAAAGCCAGGTCTTTGAAAAAGGCTACAGCTATAGGTATTACACCTGTGCCTTCATCCCATCACTTTTGTTCTTGTCTTTGACACTTTCAGCTGTTATATACCATCTATATGATCTGTGTCCAGATCACTAATGAATGCCTTGTTAGAACAATAATTGGCTTCTTATTTAGTAGACTCATAATGAGTATAACTGAAGTATATTACCAGCCACAGGGCATAATCTATTTTAAACTGCAGTACACAGGGACTGAGGTTTATGTTCCTTGATGTGATTTCTTTTCTTTTGTAAAAGCAATTATGTGCATTTGCCTGTATATCGCTATTGTTGAAGCCTTTTACGCAAGACTTAGTTGTACACAGAGCAATTTATAAATAGCAATTCAAAGAACAGGCAGCAATACAATGAGACCAGCAAGTGGGCGTAACCAGAAAGGAAACTAAACACAGGAATTCAGTGTGCTCCCGAGAAATTATCTGCTTTCACTCTCATGATGGATTACATTGTCAAGAAGTTGTATAATATTCAAGGCAATATCAATAACTGGTTGCGTTTCTGTATTCCAAATGCCAGCAATACGGCTTAGCAGCGTGTTGATGAAGTTCATGGCTGGGTGATGCTAACCTGGGGGATTTAAGCAACATTCAGGGCTTGGGGAATCCCTTTTGCTGCTCCCTGCATGGATTGTTGCTCTCTACAGTTAGTAGGTAAAAGGAGGTGAAATAGAGATCTCAGCTCTGGTCATCTCTCTGGAAGGTGTATGTGTAATCCAAATAGCCCAGAAGGTACATGTACAAAGGACTGTGGCATCAACTCTTACCCAGCTTCCTTGGTTAACACAAAGCATTAAATACACTGAAAAAGTTGTACCAAGGCAGAGCATTCACCACACACGCTTTAGAAAAAGATACGTGAAGGAGCAAATGGACTTTGTGGGATGGTTTTGCTCTTTAACTATACCAGATACTCAATTTCCAAAAGCAGCTGGAGATCTGTGTGACTTAATTTTTGGCTGCTAAACTAAAAGCTCTTAAAATAAGTTGTCTGACAAGTAGCAAACATCAATTTTCAACAAACAGGCTTCATGAAAGTCTGAAAAGGAAATACAGAAAATAATTAGTGGCTCTAAATCTTAGGTTTGACAACAAAAGGTGCTTGGGCTTGAGTTTCCCAAGAACACTGTCCTTTAGTCAGTTTTCTCCTAGTTTGCTCATCTTATCCATGTACCTCTTTAGATAAAAAGTTAATGGCATATACAGAATCTGAAAAAAAAAAAATTGTTAGAAAAAAAAAAACAAAAACCAAGGCTGAGCTTTCAGTTAGATGATGTTTCTTATTTTTTTGGTCATCTCTGTAATCATGACTTTGTTACTTCTGATGTGCTTCAGGCACATATCTTTTGTGTCCCCTTTTGGAAACTCCTGCTTCCCTTGCTCCATATTTCAGTTTCCTTTGGTAAAATGCTTGAAAAGGTGACGTACACCAAGATGTGCCTTGCTGTTAAGAAAAAGGCTTTCCCTAGCAGAAATAAATTTCTCTGTTCATGTGTTACCTAGGAGCTCTGCACATAGGAGTTTTTGATATGGATAGAATCTTTGTAGGCTGCAGCGGGTCCAACAGGTTTCAGAGGCATCAGACCATGTTCTTGCACAGAAAACATGTTTGGCTTCTCCAGAGAAATGCAGAGTCCTTAAATCCAAACCAGTGGTCATTCTCCAGCAGCAGGAGGACAAGTACCTGTGGGGCACAAGCTGTCTGGGCTCCTTCTCCCATCTGAAATAATCAGAGCTGAGTTAAAACAGATGATTTTGCAGGCTTTTCAATTTCCATCAGAAAAATCTTCATCAAGCTCTTGTTGTGGATTCTAGGTGGCTGTGGATTCTAGGTGGCACCAAGTAGGTACTGCAACCTGCTTAGACAGTACTAGAACAAGGGGGTCCCAGCCTTGGATGGAGCCTTCAGATGCTGCTGTGTGGCACATAAATAACATTAACATGGGGAATGAAATACTTTACAAGGGTTTAGCTTGTCTGTGAGCCTCCCCTTTGGTACTTGTTACAAAAACTAACATGTTTCCTGTTTTCTTTTGTGAAAGTTACTTTAAACCTCCAGTTCCCTTCTAATTTCTCAGAATTGCGCAAACTTCATTATCTTCCCCAAGGCACTGGGAATTGGGATTTCCCATGTTTACTGCAAATGCCAATTACCAGTGCCAAAAAAAAAAAAAGCCCACTGTGTTCCCCTGAAAGCACCATTCCTAGGAGCTATTTGTTTTGAATGAAGAAATGCTACAATAAGGGTAATTAAATTAGAATAGAACTTAATATCTAGAACTTGTGGTAGGAAAGAAGAAGAATGGGAGCCTTAATTATACCTGACAGGGGTTTGTGTCAGCACATCCAAGCACAGTGTGTATATTTTTCACCTGTTTAATACATCCCTGCCCAGTTTATGGCATGACATGCAAAATTTTGATTAGTTTCAGTGGCTATCAGCAAGTCTGGATAATGAATGTTACAAATTCTTGGGTGATTTTCTTGGTGTGTTTTTATTTGTGGGTTTTTTCCCAAGGAAGAAGAGTCTTACTTCTCTTGAGAGCTAGGGTTGGCTGCTGGCTTCTCCACAGGTTTCTTGTAACTTTGCTTTTTTCTTTCTGCTGAGGCAAGAAAAAGACCCTTGGCTGATCTTGGAGGTTAAATCCCCCCAAATAGCAATCGTGCACCCAGAGGGCACTGTTGTTTAATAAGACTTCATTGCCAAGAGGAGGGCCACTTCTCCTTTCCAGTCAAAAGGAAAAACTGGAGATAATGCTGTGCAGACTCTACTGAGCAGTTCTTGGCTCGCCGGCAGCAGACGAAGCTGCTTGCCAGGAGCTGGAGGAAGAGATGAAACAGCGCAGAGCTGGCCAAGATCACCAGAGAAGAGGCTCAAAGCAGGACCAAGGGTTGGGACCCTGGGACCATGGTGCCTAACGTCCAGCTTTGGGACACCCAGGGCCACCTGGCCACTAAGTGGCTCTGCACACCTTGTGCTTGATGGATGTCCTCAAAAGCAGTGTGAAGAGGAGGCATTTTGGGTCTGGCTCTGCCAGAGGGAGCCATGGACTTTGGTGCAGTGTCCAGCCAGGACAAGGACCATGAGTTTCCCAGGATTTGTCCCACCTGTTACTCACAAATCAAGAGATATTTTGTAGGAGACGCAACTCTGACCTCTGTCTTCAAACCAAATAGAGATCCTGTTTCCACCATGTTTTCCCAAGTCTTTTCTCTATCCTTAGTGAGTTTGGAGAGTTTTAGGCAGTATTTGTGCTTTCTCATCCCCCTCCCTCTAAAGTTTCATTTATGCCAAAAGCTTGCCAGATTCCTATCTGCTCCATTACAAACAGCTTTATAACCTTGTGTGTATCCCATCTACAGCTAATCACGCTGTGGCCAATGCATTTCTACTGTCTGTTCATATTTCTCCAGAGCAGTCTTGTTTCTGAGCATGATGCTGGGTTCTGCTGTGCCTTCTGAAACAGAGGAGGAAAGATGTGTGGTCAGGAAATGGAGATTTTCACTATCTCCCTGTTTTTATGCTTTCGGGGAGATGAGGACAGAGTCACTCGGTTACAACTGGAAAGGAAAAAAATTTCCATGTGTACATTGATGGTGGAGATGTTTTGCAGGCAGCAGAGCTGCTATGGGAGGGGGAGCAGACTCCTGCATTTTCTACCTTTGGTCCTTGTGTTCAGCCCTGGCCACCACTTCTCCTTGACTCTAGCAAGTCAAGGCAAGCTCTAGATCAGCATCTCCCAGCTCTGTGTGCTCCACAGAGCACCTGCTGCCTCTCTGAGGCTGGAGAGTGTTCAACATGTCAAAAGATTCAGTTAATTGTCCACTTAGACCAACTTTTGATTTTCCCCTGTATTAAAAGGAAGATAGACAAAGTGGCCTCTCTCTGCCATCTACAAAAATACTCTTATTTTTGTGATCTAGTAATTTAACAAATAAGGCCATTCTGAGTAACTCATCCTCCTGGCACAAAGAATTACTGAATTATTCTAAAACACCATTACTGCCACTGTCTGTTGGGGTCACGCCGGCCTCTGTAGGCACAATAATGACATTGCTCCTTCTGCTTTCTTCTGGCACAGCAGCACGTCTCCCTGAACACCCTCTGATCTTGGTTTTCCTGCTGGGAAGGAGGCAACAACTGCTCGTCTCAGCCTGATGGCAACAGCTCCCACAAAAGATACTGTGGCCTAATAAATAAGGCACTGGCCACTGAGCAAGGAGATCTGCTCTGAGGTCTCCTGGGCAGTTCTGGGTGCAAAACTCTGACTACTATTGGGAAGGTCAGTGTAGGTGTGTTGGTCATGGTAAACGCTGAATTATCCATGCAGTAAGGCTGGTGGGAGCTGAGAGTCCCGCTGCACTGCCCTGCCCAGGACTGAACTGCTGGGTGAAAACCCTGACTCTGGGCTGCTGTTGAGACCCTGCTTTGAGAGGAGGTTATATAAAAATATACTGAGGAAAGTTAGAATTTAACACTTCAGCTACAACTTGTCTTTCTGTGCAACAGCTGAGGACAGGAACTACAAGGAGAGACTGTCCCCCATTGTAACTGCAGAATATGGACATGGAGTGGTGATTCATTTTTAAGAGTAAAGGACCAGAAAGGGCCTGCTAATGTCTTTGAGTTCGTTACTTGGTCATGAGCAAAGGCATGCTATGCTTTCCATAAAGTGGTCAATCTCCCTCTTGCAGACAAGTAGGTTTCTCACCACTATTCCTTGTAATAATATGTAGCCAGAAACCTTCTTCTGTGCTCTAATGTGTAATTATTTGTGATAGTTTGTGCCAGTTCATTCTTCTGACATTACCTTGCCAGTTAAGCCCCTTTCCTTCTTCCCATCTATTTACTCCTTGTGCATTTATAGGGAGTTGCTCCAGTAGCCTGTTTTTCCAGCTGATCAAGCCGAGTTCTTTTAGTCTCTTTTTATATGAATGTCTCCCACTTGCTCTAGTTATCGTAGTGACCCTCGTCCACCACCCTTCTTGGCTGCATCTGCCTTTCACTTGAACCTGGATGATTACAGCCATACGCAGCACTCGGATTGGGGGGCACCAATGCTCTGTCATGTTTCCTACCTCTGCTGCAGAGACCCTTCGCAGTCCAGCCAAGGAATTTTAGCCCCCATCCCTCGTGGGACTAAGACCACGTTTCTCCTTTTCTTAGCTGCATTATGCTGATCATTCTCTGATGAGCTGGTACTCTTCAGTCATCTCTGAGTGATGAACTACACGTTTATATCAGAAGGCTGCATTTTTATTTGGTTCCCGAATGTATTACCTTGCATTTCACACCAGTGAATTTTATCTCTCTGCTCTTACCTCAGTCCTCAGGATCATGTGCTTCTGTTGTTATCTCTCTCCACTTCTATATTGACATTGCCTCTAGATTTTGTCTTTAGCAGATTTTGTCAGGCATTTTCTGCGCCCAAGCAATTAATAAAAATATTGGTCTCAAGACTGTTTCTTAAGGAACACTTATTTCCCTCCAGCCTGATCCTTACCTTTGCAGTAGTGTGTGTTTCCTTCTCCCCTTCACCCAGCAGCACATCCATTTTTTTCATTTAGTTTCCACCATCCCCATCTGATCTAATCTCCCAGATGGTATTTAATCAAATGCTTTCTTCAAGCCAGTGTGGATGAGCTCTATTGCACGCCCTGCATCTATAAAGCCAATTATGTTCCTGAGCTAACTTTGATAAGTCCATACTGCCTGTTACATCATTTATCTCCATTATACTTTTCTTCAAAATCTGATCTTAAATCTTACATGTTTTTGAGATCAGACATAAGAGCATTTTACTCCTTCCCTTTCTTCTCTACCTTTTAAACTTGCTTTTCTCCAGACATATGCCATTCTTGGCTAGAAAGATTAGCTTAAAATGCTTGTTGCTGCCTGGAGGTGCCACGGGGGACTCAGAAAGGGAAGAGGGTCCTTCCAGCTGCTGTATGTGAATTTCTGGAGTTTAAGGTCAGACTGACTCTGCCATGCCATGTCCCTGCTCATATTTCCATCTCCTCTTCTTTCTGGCCTATGGGCAGCATCAGAAATACCTTACTGAAAAAGGAACAAGCATCTTGTGGGCTTGTGCAAAGCATTTCACACTGACCTGCACAGCATCCTTGTCTCTAAATTGGAGACATATGGATTTGATGGAAGGAACACTCGGTGGATAAGGAATTGGGTGGATGGTCGTGCCCAAAGTGCTGTGGTCAACAGCTTGATGTCCAAGTGGAGAGCAGTGACAAGTGGCATTCAGGGGTCAGCGTTGGGACAGCACTGTTTAACATCTTTGTGGGTGACACGGACAGTGGGACTGAGTGCACCCTCAGCAAGTTTGCCAACAACACCAAACTGTGTGGTGCGGTCAACATGCTGGAGTGAAGGGATGTGCCATCCAGGGGGACCTGGACAGGCTTGAGAGGTGGGGCAATGCAATACTCATGAAGTTCAGCAAGGCCAAGTGCAACGTCCTGTAGATGAGTTGGGGCAATCCCAGGCACAAGTACAAAGGCTGGCTATGAGCGGATTGAAACCAGCCCTGTAGAGAAGGACGTGGGAGTAGCAGTGGATGAAAAACTGACTATGAGCCAGCAATGTGTGCTTGCAGCCTGGAAAGCCAACTGTATCCTGGGCTGCACCCAAAAGAAGTGTGGCCAGCAGGTCAAGGAAGGTGTTTCTCCCTTTCTACTCCACTCTTGTGAGACCCCACCTGGAGGACTGCATCGAGTTCTGGGGCCCCCAACATCATGACACGGACCTGCTTGAGCATGTCCAGAGGAGGCCATGAAGATGATCAGGGGGCTGGAGCAACCCTCCCTTTGAGGACAGGATGAGAGAGTTGGAGTTGTCCAGCCTGGAGAAGAGAAGGTTCCGGGGAGACTTTATAGCGGCCTTCCAGTACTTAAAGGGGGCTACAGGAGAGATGGGGAGGGACTCTTCATCAGGGAGTGTAGGGATAGGATGAGGGGTAGCTGTTTTAAACTGAAAGAGGGTAGTTTTAGATTGATACAAGGATTTCTTTACTATGACGGTGGTGAGACACTGGCCCAGGTTGCCTCCTCCCTGGCAGTGTTCAAGGCCAGGTTGGACGGGGCTTTGAGCAACCTGGGCTAGTGGAAGGTGTCCCTGCCCATGGCAGGGGGGTTGGAACTAGATAATGTTTAAGGTACCTTCCAACCCAAACCATTCCATGATTCTATGATCTGTTGTGCAGTTTTATTACCATGCCTCTTGTTGCCTGTTTCTTTGTGATTATGTACATGTATGTGCCAGAAGAACATTTTTATGCTGGATTTGATGTTTGTAATAAGGCCTGGCTAAATATGACTGGCAATTTTTCCTTTAATCACTACAGCTCTTAACTTTAAAGATATGGCTTTCTTCTCTGGCAGCTCCTTTATATCACTCCTTGTATCACTGGTTGTTTCTGTTACTGTTCTTGAGGTATTTGGAGTAATTTCCTATGGACATTTTTCTGGCTGGGGGGACAGGTTGTCAATTTTCCTGCAATACAGAACAAGGACGTCTGAAGCCTTCACCATAGTCCGCTCAGATTCTCTGAAGAAACAACCCATCCTAACATATGAAAGATATGTTCTTGAAACAACGAAATTTAGTTGCAATGGTTTTTTGCCTTATCCCTCCTTTTAAATTTATTGACCTATATTTAGAGGTGTCCAATGTGTTTTTTAGGTTTCCATCTTATCAATGCTGGCTGTACTCTTCCTTCTCTTCTCTGTTACAGTACTCTCCTCTACTTTCCTGCAATATTTGAGACACCTTCTAACTCTAGTGCTAGAGTCTCAGGTAGTCTAATGCCACAAGAAATCTCACTTCTACAGGACAAAATCTTCCTTATAATGTCATCTTTTCTAACTAATGCCTTCTCAGGGTAATTGAAACTAGGTCAGCACTGATTTTCTAATAGACTTCTCATAATTTTTATGCTTTCACCTTGGGACAACATAAAATACAACCATAAAAAGTTGAATTCTCAAACTCTGACACTGGAAATCTAGCCTTAAAAAACACCTTCTATGTCCATAATAAATTTAGGAGTACTCTTGTGCCACTGTGACCCCTTGGAGGAAAGCAAGAAGAAAATGTGTGTCTATGCTTTACACTTTTTTTAGGCCCCTTCTTCTGTTAATATGATGAATTGTCTAATGGTGTCTCAAATACGTGGTAGGCTGTTGATAAGGAAGTCTAGAAGATCATCGGTAAGGATGTCCAGTTAATACTGGAAGACTGAGTGGGATTCATGTCAGAAGTTAAGGCATCTATATTCAGGTGTCTGCAGGTCTGTATTTCTTTGTGAGCACTATGGATAATCCACCATCATAGTCTGGAAATTGAGTCAACAGATCCTAGAAATCCATCCAATTTACACTATGGTGCACATCCATGTGGGATTCACAACTCTAACAGAATTGTCTAAAGGTTCTGGAGATGCCCTAACATACTGTGCCTGACCTCCAAAAAGTGGTGAGACCCTTTCAGGTCTCCTGCTATATCTATCTGCACCATACAGACCTCACAGAAGCCTGATGCTTACAGCTAGACAACTGTACATTTGTTCTGCTGAATCACATGAAAATCTCCCAGATGTGAAGACCTTTGGTTTACATTATTGGTGGATCAGCAGATGCTTGCAGCTGGAGCAGCTAGGAAGTTTCTGATGGCATATGTTGATTTTGACATGCTTTGTCTGAAATGAAGGTGAAAAAAAAAAAAAAACAGCAGCAGCACTACTCCTCTGGCAGCCCAGTGCTCTCAGAGTTCCCAGCTCTTCAGTTGTAGGAAATGCTGGTAGGAGAACAAATGGGTATAAATTGACCACAAATACATTTAACCTGGAAATTAATCAGAAGTTTCTAATTATTAGAACTGTAATGTTCCCACAGCATTCCCACTGGAGCAGTGCTGAATGCTTTTGAGATAGATTAGTTTATTAAACTGATCTGAAGACAAGGTTGTTATGACAGTCAGGGAAGGAGCTTCATGATGTGGGAAGACTCTTTAATGTCTTTGCAAAGTGGGATACACAGGACTTCTAGGTTCTGTGTTTTACAGGGCAGTCTGGGGAGTCACAGGGTCAAATGGCAAATATGTTTGGGGTTTTTTTTTAAATTAATTTTGTTCAGTAATTCCTACCTAGATAGAAAAATTGAAAATTTATCTGCTTTATGAATCAGAAGAAAAAATTATCAGAAGTGACAAAGGTTTTATGTAGCAGAAACTCCAATATTTAGCTTGTTCTAGCTGTAACCACAAAGAAGAAAGGATGGGATATTTCTGTGTTTTCTCTGCTTTCAGTGTAACTTGCTGGCAAAGCATTGAGTTGACTCGTTCTTATATATCTACTTGATACTTCTCTGTTCCTGTGAGTAGAATCCACTACTAAATACTAAAAATGCATAAATTAAATCAGTTATTTTTGTGGTTCACACAACTTGTGAGTCTTCTGTGGTGTCTCAGAAATCCTTGAGAAGGGCTTGCTTGAAGTGGACGTAGTGGAAAGAACATTCTGAAGGATGACACTGGCAAGTGGTTGTACAGGCGTTCTTTGATTTCAGTTTCTGGGAGTACATCTCATTCAGATGAGAATGGAATTGAAGATGAAAAAAAGGAAATTATGTTGTTAAAGAGGTTCTATGGAAAGTATGAATTCTACTGTCAATGGAAAGGTAAATAGCAAATGCTTCAGTTATCTTCACTAAGATTTTTCTTAAATGGAGTTAACTGCAAATTTCAATATTCTTTCCACATCACGCCCATTATAGAACTTTTTGAACACATTCCTGTCTGATTCCTGTGGTATTATTGCAGCCCACATAATTTTCTTCCTTGCAAGGCTCGTAAGAGGTAGCCAGGAACATTTTCCCTGACCTTTTTGCAGTACCATGCACCTGCTATTTCAATAACATTTAATAGCAAAATGTGTTGTTTAATGCAGTCATTGATTTCAGAAAGACCCCAGACAAGCAGGAGTCCTGCACTGAATGTAAAATTGGTTAAATATTTTTTCATATGGAGATACTGGACAAAAATTAAGGTGTTCAAAAATTAAGGTGTTCAAACACTAGTTCAACTAAAAATTATCAACATCTCAGAAAAAGCAGGGACCCCATATCTCTAAATTTCTCTGTTTTTTAAAAATGAAGGAACACAGGCTAAAAAGTGTTTGAGGAACAGCTTGCAAAAGGTATCAAAATAACAACATATGATAATATTTTTTTAAATACTTCAGGACAGGAGGCTTGACCAAGAGGGATAAAGCCTGTAGAAGACTAAGGTGTAGAATGAGATCTTAGATAAGGCCATTACAAAAAAAAAAAAAAAAAAAAAAAAAAAGGATTAATTTTTTAATATATTCTCTTCTTAATGTATCTTGGGGAGCAGCTTTACTTGGGACTCATTAGAGACTTCATCCCAAACTGAAGTGTTGGTAGAAAATCTTATGGAAGAAATCTGCAATATGAAGAGTAACACTCAGGTGATATTAATCCAGGACCTCAGTGGTCCAGGAAGAAACAGCTGAACTGCCAGCAATGGTGTAATTTCCCTCCTTAAATATGCCTCATTATCAGAAAACTGAGAGCTGGTGAATTTAATACCAATTGTTACAAAGGTTGCTGGGGAGGCCAATGCAATAGTAAGTTTAAATCTGAGTGGTGAAAGTTAATAAAAACTCACAGTTTCTAGCAGTCCCATGCCCGCTGTGTCCTGAAGGGCAGGTACATTACCTGCATGTCTTCTTCAGAGCCATCTGCAGATCCCTGGCAAAACCAGCTCAAGCCCCGCAATTTGTCTGCAATATCAGGGGCTCAGTGAAGTCTCCACTTGCCCAGCTCATGGCTGTCTGCTGCCCCTCTTCTACCTGCTGCAACAGCATCAGCCCCGGCACCCATCTTTCATCCTGCTGTCCTTTGCCTTGCACGCACACACCTTGAGCTTCAGATGCCAAGAAAACAGCAAGCCTGGGAGAAGGTCACTCAGTTTTGGGAGCTACAACTAGCAGAAATATTCCTGCAAAATAAATTTTAATTGCTAAGTATAAATAAGTGACAGGGTGTGTGACCAGCATGAATATTTCAAAATAAATATTTTGGGGGCATAAAAAGCAAGTATTATACAGAGATCATTTAGAAAAATGCTGATTAGTTTCAGAATATTAGTGAAGCAGAAAATTGGCTTGGAACATGATTGTTAGCAGCTATCTTGAGAGCTTTATCCATTTATATCACTATTTTCTTTACAAATGAGCTGAGGGATTAGCTTGCTCTAAGTGAACTAAGGACACAATAAATTCCATTCAGGAAGGAGCAGAAGAGTTTTTCGATGTCTTAAAGTGGACTTTCTTGTTAATTTGGCTGTTTCCAATGAACAGCTTCCTGGAACCGCACATACTCGTCTGCTCCCCACAACTCTTCTCCCTAAGAAAAACTTTACCTCCCAGTGGGGAGTTTAACCAGTGGGATCTGCAGGAAGGATGTAGGAAAGGCAACCCTTCCCACCATGTTTGGTTTGACATGTCTATCTACACCCTTTTTTCACTCCGTATCCAGACACTGGTTATAAGTTTGCTGTCTTCCCCTCCACGTGGCTCCAAGTACAACGTCTGTCACATAGTGGCTGTGTACTCTGTGCATGGCAAGGTACAGCTGCCTTAGAGAGAGATGCGTGGGAATCCTGTTATATCTTTAGCCTTAGAGATGATAATTTGCAATCACAGTAACATCCCAGCCAAGGAGCTTTGCAACATTCATTTGGAAAGCAGCCGTGCTGTAGTTTGTGAAGATCACTCATCTTCTTTTAATTACTATGTCAAATCCTTGAGAACCTTTTAATAATTCTTTGTTTACAGTTGAAGACAAGAACATTTGGGCACAGAGTCCTCTTTCAAGTAAACAAGCCACTAATTAAGTTTGCTTTGAATCTGAAGGCACAGGTTTTCCAACCTGATAGAGCACCCTCATCACAACTGTTGTATACTCAGACCCAAAGCAAGCCATTGCGGTGTGCATGGCACAGGACAATGCTGGTATGTAAGAAGGGGAAGGCATGAAGGGAAATCTGAGAGCTTTTTCTAACTTCACCATGTGTTTGCCATGTAAGCCTTGACTATCACTTATTCTGTGCTTAGTTTCTTTGAAAATTGGCATTAGCAATACTCACCTGTTTTACAGGGAAGCATGAAGCCTGTGACTTGATTCAGTGGCCTCAACACTGTTGGGTTGAAATGACTTGGTCATCTAAAGCTTTCCCATGGAGACCATGGCATGGCAGATATAGCACAGGTCCTACAGGAGTCCTGCACCTTTCCAGAGGGGAGGTAAGGCAGGACACTGAGGGTGTTGCAAATGGTGCCTGTGTTAAGGCAGTTGAGGTGACAGTGTACTGGGTTTTATGCATGAGAGATTTTCTAATATGAATTATGTCACCATATTATCAGCCTACCAGCAACTGCATGAAGCAGTTTTCACCATCTGACACAGTCCTATTCAGAAATTACCCGATTGCATCTCGGATGACTACAAATACAAAGCTGTATACAGTTCAAATGCTTTGCTGTCATTTTCCTCTGTGATTCTTCATTCCTGCTCAGAGCCTGCTGTACTCCTCTACTCTTCATCTGTAGGGTACATAAATTTAATTCATTTGTTGACCCATTGACTTTTTTCCCATTGACCTAGAAGCCTGAAGAGCCAAGACGATTGAATAACTGCATGCATGTAAAAAAGGCTGATAAGCAATCAGAGCAACGTATAGAATATGCAAGTAGCTTCTGAGAATAGCAGGGGGAGACTTGCTGCCTTTTCACTGCAGGTTGAACTGTAAACTCCAACTCCTCATGTGCCTTGGTTTTTAGGATGCAAACAAAAATTACCATCTTCAAGCAGAACAGCTCTTATTATTGTAGCCTCTGGGTCAAACAAGACCACAGTGCTGAGCTATATGGCTCCAGCTAGTCATTCTGTACCGTGTATATGTCTATATTGCAGAATTGACTGGGTTATGTCAGTGTCTCCAAAGTGGATGGACCTTCTTAACAAAGGGTAGCATATGAGAAGGAGCAAGGAGAGAGGTGGTTTGCAATGTGCTGTGAAAGATGCATTTACTGGAGTTGGTTCACATTATGATACCCAGGGCAATAACTTCCACCTGGAAACAATATAAAAATAAGCATATTTGGGAGCCCTGTCAGGCTGCTGATCCTAACAAATAAGAGGGAGAGGAGCTATACAATTTCTGTAGGAGGGGTTAGGGGACATAAGAAGTATTACGCTGCATTATGTTTTATGGGATATGAATAGCTGTATTCATGGTCTAAATATCCCAAAAACGTAAGAGAAGCTAAATTACATTAGACAGCCCAGCCCAGCAACCTATCTCAACAGAAGTCAGTAGTGAACACCTCAGGAAGGGCAAAAGAACCATACATGTAGTAAGACTTCCTCAGGGTGCTGTCCTAGACTCCAGTTAGTTGTGGCTTGTGGAGCTGCTGGACCAGAGATGATGACCTTAATAAATACTGCTTATTATTTTTGAGATGACTGTCATAGATCCTCTCAGTTATTTCTCTCCCTGGTCAAAGAGTCCTTGTCTATCCAGAAATTCTTTATGCAGAAACCTTACTACATATTTGATGATATCATCACCCTTCTCTTTAATTCTTCCATTTCTACAGTATTAATTTTATGTGATACTAATTTTCAGCAAGAGGATCAGATTCAATGTGCTAGTGTAACATGTTTTCTTTATGTTCTGTTTTCTAACCATTCCCAATGCACTCTTTGTCCCAAGCTGATGGTTTTGTAAAACCATGTATTATAAACCCAAGATTTTTCTCCTTGTTGGTAATACCTCACAGTCCATCATTATACAAGCAAAATTAGAATTATTTTTCCATTTGCATCACTTTACATTTATTTACACAGAATTTTGTGTGTAATTTTATTGCTTGGACACCTAACGGCACAAAGTGCTTTTGCAATTTTTCACAGTTAACTCATACCTTCTAGCCTAAATTTGTCATCCTAGTTATTGATCTAGATCGCCTTTCTAAGATTTGATTCACAAATATCCAAAGCATTTTAATTTGGATGTGGCAGGTCTGATAAAAGAGAACACAGATGGGTCTGTTCATCACTTACACTGATCCAGAGGCAAAATGAAAAGTCTCAAGCTCTTAAGACCTGTACCTCACCTCTGACACTCTAGATTTGTGCTTCAACTTCAGTATCTCATGATACGAACAAGATTCTTGTGATCAACATGTGGCTTTTAGACAATAATATAAAAGACCAAAAGGCTTGGACCAAAACCATTCCAACAAACCCCGTGTGAGATTCACCTCCAGCAGAGAAACTTTTCCACTTTTCTCTGGATACATCACAACAAACATGCTTATTTTTGACACAGCACATATTGTCCCCTTATTCCCTTAGATGTGTTCATTTTCTTCCTAAAAAGCAGTAGTTGCTCTTTTAAAGAAAAATTGATTTCAGTAGATTTTTTTCTTCCAAATCTGTCTTAATCTGTTGTTGTCTACAAAATAAACTACTTTAGCAGTACTCCCCTGACCTCTGAGATTGAAACCTCCTGTGTATTCATGGCTGCCCCAATTCAATAGCTGTCAGTTACTCCAGATGCATCTCTTGCTTACTGTTGTACTCGGATCATGCACAGCCTTGTTGTTTGGTTTTTTTTTTTTTCACCTAATGGTTGGAAAAAGCTTTGTTTTCTCTTCTGACAGGGCTTAAACCATGTCAGTATTTATCCATCACTCCACTTTTCTGGGAAATGTAATATGAATCTTCCTCTCCTATGTAGTATCTTCAGCCAGAGCACCAGGGATTTCTGGGTCATAGCAGATCTAGGATACATTTTTTGGCTTCTCTGCTATTCTTTGTGGGATGTGAACTACTGCTGGTGATAAATGCACTCTCTCCTCTCTAGATATGAGCAGTTTGATATTTGAACAATGGAGTATGTTCTCTTGGTCATTTCCTAAACAATTTCTCTGATGAAACTGTCAGGTCTTAGCCTCTGTTACCTCTAAGCAAACAGCAGCCTCATTCAATTTCCACAAGGTATTATTTTCCTTCCTTTGAAATGCCTTTCTTTGCTTACTCTCATCCATCCCCTTTCTCATTAAATAGACAATTTCTATTATAATTTCTCATCCACTGTCCTTCCATGCATAATGACAATTTTATTACAAGCCCCTATTTCACCCTGCTTGCTCCAGTGGCTTGTCATATGGTTTTGAGGTTGCTGAAACAACTCCCTTCTCCTGCATTATGATCATGTGCTGTATTTCATTTGTCTGAAGCCTGGCACATCCTGGTGATTATTCTTAACTGTGTATGGATGTAGGGTTTGTACAAAGTAGGGCAACAGATGTCTAGAATGACTGTAATCCCTTATAACTAGCAAAAGCAATGCAGGAGATGTGTATCACTTACGCAATGCTATCGATAACTCTCAAGAAAGTAGTGGCTGAGTCCATTGAAAACGGTCTTGATTTTGCATCCTCAGAGACCTGCTGTGGGGAAGAGTGGTTCCTCCCTGGAAAGAACAGAGACAGAGATATTCGAGACCTATGTAAGGGCTGTGTGCGATACAGAGATGTGGATCATAGGGCTGGAATTGTCTTCAAGAGAGTACAGAATTTTTCCCACTGCCCTGAAAATGGATCAGCTACATATAAAATACTGGAAGATGTTCCTAAAACCCTCCAAATGGGAAGACTTCACTGCCTCCAGGCACGCACCACCCTGCAGCACTGCCCTTGCCACTTGCTTGTTCTTCCAGAGACACATAGAGCTGATAATTATCCCCTCTTGGCATTTCAAGTTGCACTTGAAAATTTTGTACAGTCATACAGTTTTGTACAGTTTTCCAGCTAATGCCTTGCCAGTGCCTCTCTGTAAAGTGATGGGCACTGGCTGATGTGAACATTGCATCATTTTCCCATAATCAAGGTATGTGAGATCACTTCATGGCACAGAAATACTGAAGGCAGCACTCAGTGCTCTGGGTGGATGTTTTCTTCTTCCAGGAGCTCCTACTCTGCCAGATTCTAGCTGTCCATCCTGCACAGCTCAGGGGCTCAGACTCAAACAAAAGCTTTCTTTCCTCTCCTTTCAAGCCAGATTGACTTTTCAAAGCTGTCTCTGGAAACTCGTGGGACAAATTCTGTGATTTTTCAAGCAATGACTATGAGTAGGCTGATGAAGTGTAACAACCCCAAAACTAAAGATGATGAGAGCATCAGTAACTGCTTATGCATTTCTTCAGGGGGTGGCAGGTTGGTATGTCTGTGCACCTTGGACTGTATTGATACCCTTGGACGATGCTAAAATGTGGCAAATCCCTCAAAAAAAAAAATAAATAGAGGAATTCTCTTCAGAAAGCCCAACACCTATCAGAGAAGATGAATTGTGCTGCTGTCTCCATGGGGGCAACAGTCACACTGCTGCAGAGGTAAAAGCTATGAGCTGCAGTACCAAGGCAGAGACCTGTACTCCTGTGTCTTCTAAGGCCCCTGACTGCTTCTGTCTGGTTTTCTCTTCCCATCTCCCTTATTTGGTTTAATATTGATGAGCTATGCTATAGCACAAGGACGGATAACAGAATTCCCCTACTAAGGGAGAGAAACTCCTTGTGGTTCTGCCTAAAATTGCTTTCTCTTCCTAAGTTCCCATGAGAAATGTACAGAGGTGATTTACGTCCTGTTACTTCATTTTAGCTTGGAGCTGAGGGTGCTGATAAAGCCAGGAGTGAGATACATGATGGCAGCACTTTGTCATTTTGGGATGTGCTGCTCTAATAAAAGTGCCTTTCTTGTGTGCGAGCCAGCAAGTTTTAGCCTTTGTGATGCCACCAGTTTGCAAGGCAATCGGCCATGCCAGGTGGAAACCAATAGCCCCACAAGTTTATTAAATTGTTCAGTTTGGGGTTTAGAGCTGGTCTAGTGTGGGTTCAAAACCCCACCAGATACCTTGCTCCAGTGTGCACAGAGATGATTGGATGGACTCAATGCTGCTTGGGAGATGGATGATGTCCTGGAAAGGCATCCACCTGAGGGCCACCAGCCGAGCATTTTGGTAGGTATTGTTTCTCTGTCATTCGCACTGCTGTTAGCTGCTTTAAATATATTGAACCAGACATGAGAATGAGTCTGCTGTCTGCTGGTTAGGTCATCCCTCTGTATGGCAAATCTCCTGTCCAATAGGGTGTGTGCCTCACAGGCCACCAGATCAATGAAAATTTGAATCTGAAGATGAATGAGGGAATCCACAGAATGCAGCTACTTATGCTATAGCCCAGCTCCTCAAAGCATCTCAGCACTGTGCAGTTTCTCCCCTAGGTCTTGTTGTACACAGCATCGGTACAGCCCATTTGTGCTGCAGCAACAGCTGGATCTTGGTCGACATTTCATCTTGTACTGAGCTGCCCACTAGTTTTGCTCAAGGGACAAGGAGCATTTCAGTATCTGTCATAACTGCATCTCCCTTAGTGAGGATGCAGGTAGATTTTCAGTAAACACTCCTCCAAGTTGGCTTAAGTGACTTATATTAACATGCTAGATGATTTTCAGACAAAAGTTCAATAGCACAAGGTTCCTTTTTATGCAGAAGATTTCAAGTGTATCTGAATAAATTTTAGCTCAAGAGGTGCCTGTGTATCTTTCTTTGGTCTGTCTGTGGCAGAGCTGGGAACTGAGTACAGGCCTTCGAAGTCTGAGGCTAACTATTAACTGTCAATTTCTCTTTTCACAGGAAAGCATCTTTCCTCCAATGACTGCCTGGCTAGATCATGCTGGCAATATTTTCAACAGAAGTGACTTTAAACTGAGTTTAAAACTGTTCTTAGAAACACACCTCAGATCAAAATGCAGGTAAGTCTTTAGCAGATATAAAACTGTATGCATGTTTTATGAAACTGTGGTGAGGAGCCTTACTGGACCCCATCAGCAAGAGCATGAGCAGAAGACCTCTTCTCCAACCCCCCACTCCCACCACTGCATTCTGTCTTCTCATGCTGCTCGACTTCATCACCTTGGGGCATTATTTTTAACTAACACTTTTAATGCTCCGATTTCTCAGGTTTCTGGTATATAATTAGAAGTCCTGACATCCTTCTCTTCTTGCTCCCTCATGTCATGGGCCTGCCGAGAGAAGGAGAGAGGCTTTATTCCCTCTCTTGTAACAGAACCAGTGGCAGGCCCTTTGTCAGGACAATACATCTGTCAGACTCTGTCAGCCTCCCTGTAATTAGCTCCAAAGTTAACTGCTTTCCATCTCCCAGAGAGGCCAACACCTTTGTGTTTACTTCTCACTGGAAAAATTCCTCCCACAGCCACCTGAAAGTGTCTGCAAGGTGCCTGCGAGCTGAGAAATGTGCAAATTCACAGTGATGTGCAAATCTCCCCTCAATATCCCTCAATCTGAGATCGTGACATTTCCTAAATGAAGCCTGTCTTTGGCAGGAAAGGCAGTAAGCTGTGCAGCATTGCCAAGACAAAGGGCAATTAATTTAGATGAGTTTTTGAACAAAGTCACAGCACGAGGGCTGTGTTTTTAAAATTCGTGTCTTTCATTTTTCTCTCCATGGAAGGAACTATTGCAATTGCGTGCAGTTATGAATAAAATGAAAAATAATTGGGGAGTAGGAGGAAGTTTCACACAACAGAGACAAATTTTCAAGCTGAACTCCAGGCGCTGCACAGCCCTGGTCTGGAGCCCTCAGTTTCTGTTTTCTCCCCTTCTTTCTGCGAACGGAGTTAGTCCAAGTGGCAGAGCAGTTTTACTTCTGCCACCAATTGCAGGAGATTGTAAACAATGACTATGGTTTTCAGACATCCATAAGACTTGGACAAAAAGGTTTTAACTCTTTTTTTTATTATTTTTTTTTATTTGAGGGGGTGGGGTGTGGCTGCTGTAGGACAAATTATTTACAGCAGTTACTACAGAGCAACTGAGCTCCCATCAGAGTTTAATGAAAATTCTACCATTGACTTTAGGACAGCAGAACCAACCCAGAAACAGGAGCCTTGTGTCCAACGCCTACCAATGAAAAAACTTCCCCTGACTCTGAAGTGACCGGATTAGACTGCACATTTTTATATTGTAGTTCTTAACAACATTTACTCACAGGATAACTTATTTTTGTTGTTCTTAATAATTGCCTTTGTTATTGGGTTTGGGGTTTTTTAAACCCAAAATGACATTTCTTCCCTCATGCCTCTTTGTGTGTATAAAGCAGTACAATGCTGCCTGGGACAGATAATAGTGCTGTTTGGAGGGGCTATAGTGACTAGAAAACAGGTAATATAAGGAAGAAAGTGAAGGCTGGGTTTGGGATTTAAGGTTTAGGGATGCTCTCTGTGTCCTGTGCATAGGAACAGGTCTCAGTTTGATGAGTGTTCTCTGTGCCAGATGCCTTACAGGACCAGCACAGCCATGGGGTTACGAAGTTTATGCCTATTTTGCCCTTGTAATACCAATGACTGTGGAAATGAATGACTTGGCTTTCTCCAACACATTTTTCTTGAGCCTGGTGCATTAATAATCCTTTTTGGCTATAAATCTGAGCTATGCTGAGATTTCAGCCCTGCTGAAGATCTGCGTGGAAAGACCTGTCATGCCATATCTACAGCTCCTCTGAAGAAGACTCCTTTACTTTATTTGAATTAATGAAAGCTTTGTGCATATTTCTTTTAATGATTGGGGTTTATATTGACTTTCCACTGTGCTTCGGAAACCCTATTTTCTGTGTTTATCTGTAATAGGTTAGTGGGTGAGAGGGTGGAGGTGTAGGACCACATTTGTGTGCATGTGTGCCTGAGAGGGAGGAAAAAATAGTTATGATGTTGCTGGGTAACTTGATCTAGCATAATTCATGGGTTCACTGGTAGTATATTTCCCAAGACCATCAGAAATGTCAGCATGTTATACAGTAATTTCTCTATTCAAGTATCAAAATCTAAATAGCTGTGAACTATTTAACAGTGATTCATTATCAATTTCCCCACTTTTCCAAGGCTGGCTTATACTTCTACACCAGAGATCCTTCTTTCCCATGTCTTGTAGAAATAACCTTAGTAAAGTAATCTTTTTTGGAGCTGTGAACATTAAAAGACCTTTGCAGAAGAAGACTGGTTCTATGGGCACAGCAGCAGCAGCTTGGCTTTATAACTTGAAATAGCTTATCTTCTATTTCTATTTATTCCCAGTAAACAACAGTCCAACTTTCAAGGGCTTTTAGAGATAATTACTATTATTACTAGAAAACACAGCTGTCCCACTGAAGGACTGATTAATGCTTAGTTAGATTCCTGGGAATGTTCACTTTGTATTTTTAGAGGAAAGCTATGTATCGGGAGCATGTTTGAGTTCTTCAAAAAGAGTGAATGAGTGTAGGGCAAGATGGATAATAGACAATATCTGAATTTCATGAAGCTTTTGGCAGGACTTTTCCCCTAAGGTTTTTAAGGAAGGTACACTAGTCAAAAAGGACGCTCCTATGGCCAGGGTTGTTAGAAGAGCCTGGATGCATCTGGTGCCACCTTGATATCATAGGTGCAGTAGGTCCTGATTTTACATGTAAGCACAACAAAAGTGGATGGTACACTGTGTGTAAGAGTTCTGGCCACCTGCACAACTTTGGACCTTGGCAGAATAATGTATGGACATACTGTCCTTGGGTATAATAACTGTCTTAGCAGTGAGAAAGGAATGATAGGAAGAAATGCTGAATTTTCACAGTAGAGGAACACTACTTGTGCGATCTTGTGCAAGGGATCTGTGGGATCTGTGCTGGGCCTTGTGCTGTTCAAAATCATAAATGACTATGAAAAAGGGAGCACAGGGGGAGGTGGCAGTGATGACTAATGCCAAACCACTGGCATTGCAGTTTGTCTCACCATGTCCTCCTGAGTGGCCAGGTAGTGAAACAGCCGTTGAACTCAGCATCACTAAATAGATAGTAAAGCACATGCAGGGAAAAGGCATAAAAATTTGCACAGACATGGGTAAATAACATTGTTAAATAAAGCAGAGGAGTTGTCACATAGGGAGGAGGGAGCCCAATCCTGTCCCTACACCTCCTGAGAGTGGTTCCTGGTGCACCCTGGCCCTGGCCCGTGGCAAGTGGAAAATTGCACCCTTGGACCCTGTTGTATTGGCTAGCACAGATGAAGGTTTGGATGGGCTCTTTCAGTTCTACACTCAATCTAAGATTGTTTTCCCCTAAAGCATAGGATTATATTTTAGCTTTCATGTGCTTTTACCAGTCAAAATTCAGTCCCAGCCTGAGCAATTCTGTAATGGGAGAGCCTAACTACAATTTTTAAGAGAACCTGGGTAATTTTGGAGGCTAGTTCCCATCCTATCTTCTATGCTTTATCCTTGAAGTGCAGATGATCTTCATATATAAGATGAGTCAATATTCCCTACACTGCTACTCAGCAAACCCGAATGCTCTGAATTTCAGAATGAGTCCTTGTGTCTAGCATGTGTTTGATCATAATAAAGGTGCCAAAAAAATTTCTGTATTATCTTGAAGTTTTGCCCTCCACTTGTGTGATTCCATTGATTTCAAGACCGCTAAGGCAAGGGAGGAAAAAAATCCATCAAGCTAATTCTTGAAAAAATGCACTGAATATTCCTAGGCAGTAGCCAGCCTAACAAAGCTGTGCCTGCAATGTAATCAGTATTGAAATTTTGTTCTAAAAGTGGATTTTTCTTTTGTTAAAATAGCAAGATACAACACCAAGTACACAAAGGAAGTTAAAACCACTGATGAGCTGAAGATTTTGCTGTGAGCCTTTGGGAACACAGCACTGAGAGGTTTCTGACCTTTATTTCAGTGCAGTTTGGATCTTCCAAACATATATAACCTCCAAGAGATGGTACACAAATGGTGGTACATTTACTCAACATGTATCACATAGTTTAAAAATCATGGTCCTTTTCAGAGAGAAAGACCAAAGAAATGTTAATAAACTGGACATTTAATTTGTTTTTCAGTCTTTATACAAAGGAGCAAAGGAACAGGAGGGACCATCAGCCAGGAGACATCCTGAATATGGGGATAGATTTTCTTTTCTCATTTCCACCTGGCTCATTCGCTTCCGAACTTGATTCTAAATCTAGAAAAATGCTGCAGAGGCAAAGACTTGAACATATGTGCATGGTTATAAAACAGGTTGTGTTATTACCTTTTGCATGGGTATTCCAGGCAGTGACTTACCTCACAGGCCTGTTCATGAGTGGGGAGTACTCCAGAATAAACAGGAAAATATTTGTAAATAGTTGCTTTAAATTAGTATGTGTGACAATTTACATGGGAAACCCAATTTCTACTTGGCCATGACGAGGCTGACTCACTGCTACTCAAGGAGTAGGGTGGGGAGCTCTCCATGCTCAGGAATCTGGCCTGTGGAGACATGGCAAGAGGGCTTTATGAATGCTTTACAGGCTGTCCTCTCAAAGAAAAACATATTTGGGTTCAGAATCCCAGGGTGACTTTCCATAGTATAACCAATGCCCTGAAAAACCTCGTTCCAAAGAACAGAGCTGTCACAGGGCTTCTTCACCTTTCAGACAATGGGGGACTTGGTACTCAGCTTATCCTCATCCCTCTGTTCTGCTCCTTATGGCATCACATTGACCTTGGCTTAGGTGAAACCTCAGGCCCGATTCCATTGGGGCTGAGACTCAGTAACCAGCCAGAACTGCTCCCCGCCAAGAGCACTGCAGCTATCAAGCACTGGAAACAAGTCGTCAGCATTACTGACGGAGCTACAATTACGGGTAGGAAGTAGCTGAGAAATAATGTCAAATCAGTGTGATACTGTTTGTGCCACACTCCAATCTGCAAACAAAACAGGAGAGTAATTCTTCAAATAAATGATTTATTTAATGAATTATTCATCCAGATTTAATCTACTCAGTCAGTCAGCCAGCACCACGGGACATAAATGGACTAATGTTTTTTCACACATCCGTATGGAAGGTAACTGCTGGTCAGCAGCTAGGACAAGTACTTACTGTTTCAGGCTGTGAGATGTGTTCCTGTATGTAGCTGAATCGATGTCTTAGTAAAGCACATTTCAGCTATCCTATATTGAAAATAAACCAAATTCCTTCTTCCCTATTTATTTATCTACCCTATTATATCTCTATAACATGTGGGCAGCCATACAAGGGCCCGTTGTGTAACATCAGCTTGAGATTTGAGGATGTGCAGACAGCTGAGCTGTTTTACACCATCCACCTGAGAAGGTAGGTGAGAGGCAGAGTCCATCATTCCCTCCTTGCTGCAAGGCTCCAAATCATTCCTCATGCTTAGCTTTTGTTTTGCAGGAACTTGCTATTCTCCCCTACCACAATAACCATGCACCATCTCATCATTTACAGTGATATTTACATCCCACCATGAACTTTCTGGAGAACAAAAAGGTTCACAGCTGCTCTGTTTGGAAATGGCTTCTCCTTTTCATTAGAGACTGAACAAGCCATCTCATTTGCTCCTATTTGCATGGCACTTTCAGTGTGATAAATTACCTTGGCCATGCAGAACTTAGAAAACTATCCCTCCTGCTGCTTAACACTGAGGCTACGCCAGCTCCAAACACCATTCTTAGTCTGGGCTTGTGGAGTATTAGACCTGCAAAGTGCATTTACTGTGAACACAACAACATGACTGTATTTTATGCAGGCATAGGAAAAACTTTACGAGGGTAAGAAACCACATCACTAGGAGTGCAATTTTACCAGGATGATGCATTCACTGCCACATTTCCCTGGCAGAGTGCTGCCGATAAGGCTTCAGGGAGGTGTAATGATGGGCTGACACAGATGCCAGCAGGGATTGGTATGAACAGGTAGCCAGGTTTTGGGTTTTGTGTTACACCTGGAAACTTCGGTGCAGCTTCAGTAGCTCAAGCCTGCTCAAGCGCGCTGCTTAGTTACAGGAGAACAACCTCATTTTAACACATGAACAGTCCCGGTGTGAGGGATGCCTGCAGTAGCCAGACAGCTGTTGCTTGTTCACCTTCACAAAGCCAAGAGGCATGTTGTAATCTTATGTTTACCTGGGGATTAGTTTGGGTATTGCAGCTATTTAGGAGAACTCAGCTCCAGACGGAGATCCTTACAGATGCTCATAATGGGCCCAGGGTCTGCAAGTCTCGCTCATTTTTCAGTGAACTGAGGATCATGGAAAGATATCAGGCTCTCCTGAGCATTGCCGTGGGCTTGGTGCTCATTGAGAAGCTCATTAAGTGATGTCAGCTGAGGACAGACTGGCTGGGTCACTTGCAGCCTCAAACCTTCAAATGACTCACATTCCTCTGCCAGATTGAGGGGTGTTCATTGGCTTGTTTTTGATGGTGACAGTCCTGGGTCTTATTACCTAGGGAATATTTTTATCAGCTCCAAATTGTGCAAGGACAAACCAAAGAGAAAAGCAGCCAGGAGGAAAGAATGATCAGAGATGGTATCTGAAGCATGGAGATGTGCATCTCTGCCTTTGTGATTGTCAGCAAACCCAATTACTGATTGACTGGCAGTGAATCGGGGTAAATCCTTTTAGCAGGGATTAGATGGAGGTGGTTAATGAAGTCTCTGAAGGTAGATGTTAGATGCTGGTGTTGACTGGACAGACAAGGGTGCAGTTGGCTCCTGGCTAGGGGTGTATATCTGCCTTCCCTGCATCTGTAGAAATTACTGTGGTGCTTCCCAGGTTGGGCAATGGAGATATGGAGGACATGCAGATGGAAGAAATGGGGCCAGGCAGACTCAGCAGCAGTGCAGGAACAGGGCAATAGAGGCAGAGCCACTGCAGCAACCAGGGTCTGAGTGCTGCAAGCTGAGTTTGTGGGTTTGAGGGAAAAGAAGGAGCTGAGGAGCCTTGTTTGGAGCTCATCTGATCACTGCAAAACTCACAGGGAATATAAAATACAGTCATCCTGCAAACAACTCTTCTGGAGCTTGGAAGAGATGTTCCAGTTCCCTCAATGTTAGGAGCACCAGTGGATGAACAGCCTCTGACACTCCCTCTAAAGAAATTTTGCAATCTGAACCTGGAAAAAATGATGAATTTCAATTGGAACTTGTAGTTTCATTTATAATTGTGCTGAAGCAAAATCTCTGCTATAAACCCCAAAAGAGACTTTTTTGTTTATAACAAATGGGGCTAGATTCTCCTCTCTCTTTCACTAGTACAAATCAATAGTTACTGTATTAAAGCCAGTGAATTCACATGGTACAAAATCAATGCAAAGCAGAAAGCAAACAAAAGCATGTGTTAAAGCAACAAGTGGTATCTTGCCTCTCTTCATATTGTGGGTAGTATTCTGTATCAAAGGTATTTTTCCCCTGCTGCTAAGCTCACTCGAGTATTCATGGTTTGCTTCTCATAACCAAAAAATGTATTAACCTTTTAGATTTTCAAATGCAGCTTTTCAAGATGTTCCTGCAAAACAGAATTTAAGAACTTACAAGTTATCTCAAACTTCCTATTTTTTTGTTGCTTAGCAGGTAAAAAAAATTGGCAAAACAAGATGCGATGCTCCACAGTAAATATAGAAAACCATTCATTGGTACATGATGTGCTCTCAGCAACATGAACAAAGCCATTGCCTCTCTTTATTGCTCTCAAACATTCTTAAAATAAATAAACTTTTATGTGAACAGTTTTCCCTGTCTGGAAAATAGGTGGAAGAAAAGGGAGACAGCACAGAGAGCACAGAAATGAAAACAGAGAGGGAAATATGTGTTGCATCCGGGGCATGTTTTATTTAGTTATGTAGAAATGACCGGTGGCTTTGGGACCTGATTCATCTTCTGCTGAAGTCAGTTGCGATTTAGCCATTGCTTCTAACAGGATAATTCAGTGGTTCGGTGCTGGTGATACACTCAGAGCATCCTCCTTGCAGCCACTCTGTTGTCTCTGGCCATGGCAAATGCTGTTGTGCTCTGCTCTCCCACAGTCTGGTCTGTGGCTTTGGTCCCCTTTGTCCATCTTCATGTCCCTCTGCTGCCTTCTCATGTGCGTAGAGCTGGTGCCTCTAATTTTCCTTCACTTTTTCAGCCCTTCTCTAGCACACCTGCCTCTTCTCACGCCGGCAGGCCACTGGCCAAAGCTGAGCCCATCAGCGATGGTAGTAGTGCCTCTGTGATAACATATTTAAGAAAGAGTAAAAACTGCTGCACAACATCAGCTGGGAGAGGAGTGAGAATATGTGCGAGCAACAACTCTGCAGACACCAAGGTCAGTGAAGAAGGAGAGGGAGGAGAGATGCCCCTGCAGCCCATGGAGGTTAACAGTGGAGCAGAGATCCACCTGCAGCCTGTGGGGGAGCCTAGGCCAGAGCAGGTGGATGCCCGAAGGAGTCTGTGATCTGCACTGGAGCAGGCTCCTGGCAGGACCTGTGGACCCATGGAGAAGAGCCCACGCTGGAGCAGGTTTGCTGGCAGGACTTGTGACCCCGTGGGGGACCCGCACAGGAGCAGTCTGTTCCTGAAGGACTGCAGCCCGTGGGAGGGACCCACACTGGAGCAAGTGGAGAGTATGAGGAGGAAGGAGCAGCAGAGATGAAGCGATATAAACTGACCACGGCCCCTATTCCCTGTTGCCCTGCACTGGTCAGGGGGAGGAGATAGAAGAGTGGAGAGTGAAGTTGAGACTGGGAAGAAGGAAGAGGTGGGGAGAAGGTGGTTTTAGATTTGTTCTTCTCATTATCCTACTCTGGTTAATTTGCAATAAATTAAATTACTTTCCCCAAGTTGAGTCTGTTTTGCCCATGATGGTAATTGGTGAGAGATCTCCCTGTCCTTATCTCAGCCCATGAGCCTTTTGTCATATTTTATCTCCTCCTGTCCTGTTCAGGAGGGGAAGTGATAGAGTGGCTTGGTGGGCACCTGGTATCCAACAAGATCAACCCAACACAGTGCATTTTGTTCAATTTATTCTTTTAATCAGATGTTTCTTCATAATTACTACTTCCAACAAGAAAGAGAAGCAATGGCAAACAGTTTGTCCCGTAACATCTTGTGGCCCTCTGGACTCTTTAACATATACCTGATGTAGACTGAAAGATTTGGATGTTGGGGGAAGTTTGTGCCAGTATGAGATCATTAGACAAATATTTGGACAACAGGCATGTCCAAAGTGGGCTAGAGCTGAGTCTCTCAACCATCAGGATCTCCTTTTCAGTAAAGAGGTGTTTTGGTCACAGTCTGTGAAAGATCAACATCTTTGATGTAGCAGAACAGAGCTGCTCCCGGAACCTGCTGCCAGGAACATCAAAAGATCCTGCAAATAAAGTGAGAAGAATAATTAAGAACCAGAGAGAAAAGGGTAATGTTGGCTTCTGCATAGTCTTTCTGAAGAGCTATGGGTACAAACAGACCCAAGTCCAAGCACCTTTCTCTTTCTTAACCTGTGTATAAGGGTTAACAGCAGGCAGGCGTATGCTTTCGTTGCCTCTAATGGGATGTTTGAGAGGTACCAGCAAATGTTCAGAGGGATTGGGAAGATGAAGCATGGCTGTTGCTCTGCACAGAAATCTCTTCTCTTTAGAGAAGATGCTGCGTAATTCATGTGGCTCTTGCACATCAGCCACACATTTCTCAGAGGTATTGCATGTCTTTCATCTTTGTATTTTTAATAAAGAACAAATGAAAAAACCCACAACCAGTGAACTCTTTTAGTCTCCATCATTTTTATCTCCATTAGATGTTTTACCTGGTTACTTAACCCACATTCACTTTGATTCCTTTACCATTATTTTTCCTATATTAGTCTACAATCATTCAATAACAAGCCAGAAGATGAGCCCCAATCTCCTCTTAAAGTCTGGGCAGCTTTAGTTCTCTGTAGTGCATATATGTATGTACTGAAATGGCCTTTTCATCTCTGGGTTTGCATAAGGAACAGGCTCCTGCTTGCTCAGACAGTGATTATCCACCAGTGTGACAGTTTCCAGCATTTCCACGCCCAGTTATCTCTGAGCTACTCATGGTTTTAGCAGCAGCTCACCACTGTCAGTGCAGAAGCCAGAGGGATTGCATGGTCCATGCTGAAGTCCAGGTTATCCCGTGCTCAGGCAATGCAAAAGGGATTCGTTTCATGGAGGGCAGAACAAACACTCTTCAACAGCTCTTTGCTTAAGCTATTAGAAATTGCAATTTAAGCTCTGATTCTCATCAGTAGGATGATCCCTCCGCTCTGTTCCATCCCTAGGCATGTTCATGGGCTTTATCTCTCTTCCAGAGTGCTTTCATGCCCCTCGAGTAGCACATGGGGGAGGGACTGGTGCAAATGCAATCTCTAGCCCTGAGATTTGTGGTTGGGCATCATCTATATGAACCACTGCTGGCTGACCATGCTCATTGCATGTCTGTAGGGTGAAATTCAAAGCCATGGACCTCATGGTTTTTACTTTGCTTCTTGTTCTACAAGCAAAAAAAATTACAAGTTAGGAGAGGAATTAATCTAAGCACAAAAGTTGTTTCCCAGATGGTAAAAAAATACACAATAAACCATGCCTGCCTGCTTTCTACAGATTCAACAAACTCACAACTGTTTCCCTTGGTCCTCTCACAGTGCTTATTTCTTGTTCGTTATTTCTCCAGAATCAGTTCTCTGTTTGCTTGCCAGTGATTCCACCCACCTTTACATCCTGTCCTATGTGTGATGAATTTCCTTTCATCTTTTCTTCTTAGATTAAGCCTAATAAGATGTGGGACAGAGATGTTCCTTGCTTCCCAGGAGTAAATTCTTCTTCCTCTCACTCCTTGAGCTGTCTATACTAGCGTGCTGCAGCTAAAAATCTCCCCATTTGCAACTGACACACATCTAGAATTTCCTTAAGAATATTTAATGATGCACAGAAGCATTCACTGAGCACATCACATCAATTCTGCAGTAATTATTTTCTCACAATTATGTTTGGTTTGTTTTTTTTTTTAGAAAAAAAGGCAGATAGTCACTGAAAGTAAATCCATTTCTGAGAAGACTTGAATGTTCCAAAGTAAAGACTAGAAGCATCATATCCTGAGCATTTCTGCTCTACAGTCTCTTTGTTCATTTGAGTTCTTATTTAGAAATTATTTCTAATTTCAAAATGCAGCAGTGAGTGAAAGTTCCCATCTGTTCTTGGCTTCATGGTTTCTGCTTCATGAGATCATTTCCAGAAGTGCATTAGTTATACATTCTTGCAGAGCAAGTGTGGGTACTGTCTGCAAAAGCACTTACTGTAGCAGTCACTGAACATTAATAAACATGACACCTCTCCTGTTTTCTTTATGCAGTGAGGTTTCTGCATTAAGTCATCCACCAAATAGGATCACTGTTTCACAGGTACTACTATGCAATAATTATCGGGCAAAAGCATCAGTTAATGAATTAACCACTCTTTGGAACAGCTGATAAAAATTGTAATGCAAATCCCAACCCTGCATCCAAAGTCAGTTGGGTACTATCAGGCATACTTATGCATGGCACCCATTGGATGCCAGTACAAATTTAGCAACAGGAGCTGGATTTCTGAGCAAAGACCTTGTACCCTTCCACATCTGGATCAGCATGTGGGCTGGGATTAACAGAATGATGTGCAGATGACTGAGGCTTTATTCTTTTCCTTTACTTTTCTTTAGGACCAATGTCATGGGAAAAGATCTAGTACCATCTGCTGAATGCAGAAGCAGACCAAGAGATTTACTCTTTGATGAGATTCCTCATTTCTTCCAGTTTAGAGCTATAAAGCCTTTTCACAGCCTTTTTCCTGTGCAGAGCCAGTAGGTGGATACACATAATGACATATTTGGATCTGCATGACATTCAATGGCATGCAATTTTGTTTGCCATTTTAGAAGTAGCAGCTGTAACTTCACCCTCCAGACCTACGGCTCTTCCCAGATGGGGCTGGCAGAAGGAACAAGGGTGCTAGACTGAGAAGCAGCACTCAGACGAAGAGCTCTTTCCAAAACAAGTTTCAGCTGCATTCCTGAACTCAAGATCCTGATGGGATCAGAAAGGAGTGATGCTGTGTATATGGGACAATGCATAGGTGAACTCCAGAAAAACATGGTGGCTTTCACATGAAGATCTGTGCAGAGCTGACCCTGGAGCTGAAGGGGCTGCATTTCCAGTGGAAAACTCTTTCCTGGTCATTGTACATGTGCTACCGCTCTCTGGAAACTCATGGTCCTGAGCAGGGATTTGTGATGGATGCACAATCTGCTCCTCAAAAACACAACCAGTGTAACACATTGGGCCAACCTTGGTCAGACAGTTAGGTTGCTGATAGCTTTGGATTCACACTTATTTGCGGTGGTATGGTTGATGGCACCATGCTTTTAATATTAAATCACATGTTATGGCCTGGAGTTCACTCATTAAAAATTTAGGGTCTCTTGCCTGTTTTTCTAAATTAAGATAGTGAGACTTCTTAGCCTGGAAGGCTCTTTTTTTTTTTTTTTTTTTTTTTGGCATCTCCAGCTACTATGACAGTCTTACCAGGTGTTTGGGTCATGGAGAGGAAGTGACTAAGTTCTGTGAAGCAGACTGAAGGGTCAGAGCAGTGGTGCACTCAGGACACTGCTGGTCACTGTCTGTAAGGTCTGGTGCTGCTGGGCAAAGCCCTTCTCTGATTTCAGCTGTATCGAGTTCTGCACATCTGCGCAACGTTTGCACAACATCTCCCTTCTGTTGTGTGCAATCAAGAGCAGGAAGCTCAGAGATTTGTGGGAAACCAAGAGATGCACATGTAAGTGACAGTCATCAGCAGGACTTCACCTTGGTCACTTACTTTGGAGACTGGATAGATTGTTATGGTTTGCATAGGTTATTGTTTGGTTTGCTTTTTCTTTTTTTCCCCCAAGCATGTAGCACACACCGGCATGGCACAGAGCCATGGTTCTGTGAATAGCACGGGGTGATTTCAGTGACCTGTAGCTCTCATGTTATTTCCACTTGCATTTTATGTGTTGGTAGAACAGCAGGTGTTGATTAACAGGAGAATTAATTGCTAATGTCTTCCAGGCTTGTGCAGCTTTTTCACCTTCAATACACAGACTGTCTGACTGCTCAGCCCTCCTGGCACAGTCCAAGCTGCCTCTATCCGAGTCTGGAGTTTGCAGGGTACTTGTAGTTTTGCAATCAGTGAACCAGGATCTTTCAATGCACAGGAGGAGCTCTTCAACACAAATGTAAGATTCCTGTTTTTTTCATTTAAAATGTGAATAGAGATTTAAGTAGTAAGAAGCATTTAATTTTGCAAAATTTGAAAGTTACTTTGTTCTTTCTGCAGGGATCCTCAGGATCATTGTGAACCACCATACCTCTTGGTGGCTGCACAGAAGTCTCAGGAGCTGGGTTGGACCAGCCTCAGCTAACTATGAGCTCCCACAGGAGAGGTAGGTGTTTCCCTGGCTAGGTGGAAGCAGCAGCAGCAAGGTTTAGTGGTAAATGCAGCACTCTCACCTGAGTGAGTCAGAGGATGTGGGGTGGGTAACCTTGCATTTGCTGTACATGCTGCTGGCCAAAAGAGAGGAGGATGTGAGCTACTATTTTGATGGACTTTCCTCTCCAGCAATAACATGAATCTGTGACCACCACCAGCTGCCTGGGTGTTTCCATTCCTTTATCATAGTCTGCTTGACCAGTACAAGGCTGCGCTATGCCTTCCTTTCACCCAAGCCTTCTCCACCAGCTTTCCACCAACTGCAAGGTTGCTCCTCCCAGGCACTTCCCATTACAGGGGCTAAGAAGGAGAGACCTTCTTAGAGACTTTCATTAAGTCATTAAGTATCTTCTTTCCATCTGCCCACTCTTTTCTTTAGCTCAAGGTGAAGAGCAGTTAGTATTGGTGTCCTAATGAAACGAAACTGTTCAATTTCTATGGCTGGACACTGAAACACTGTTTTTTCACCCCATACTTCTGGCATTTAATTCACACTTCTTCCCAGTTTTGGGAGCTTTTGGACCTAGTGAGTCCTTTTCTATAGATTTTTTTTTCACTTGTCTTCTTGAGCTGTAACTCAGGGAACTTCAGCTCAGCTGAAGTGGTTGACTGTCCATAGCACTGGCTGTGCTGCATCAGGGCTTTGCAGGGTTGTAGTTTATATTACCAAGTCTATGCGACGCATCTAGTTCGGGCACTGATTAAGAGTATCCCTGGGACATTGTGGTCATGAACATGTTTGGCTTCCACATTTTATAGAGTGGGAGGCTGACCTGGGTTATTTTCTGAATTTCCCAGTTGTTGATGTTCTTGAGAGTTGGATCTCTACTTGTAAATGCAAGAACTATGATTCCTGATGAGTTTCAGTGAGTGTTTGTATTTGCTCTTCCACAGGTTGTCTGAATACTGGAGATGTGTCCCTTGTTTCTGCAAGGTGTTATCTCCAGATAGACAGCTCATCACTGCAATATGGTTTTCAATTTACTAAAACATATCAGAAGTGGTTAAAAAAAATCTGTCTTGATCAAATTTATACTAACGGCTGCATATATTTCATCTGAATGAGTTTCCTGCACAACTGAACACGCTGTGTACTTTCTGACAGAGCTACAAAATGCTTGGCTCTCAGACAACACATCTTGATGCAGTGTTAGTTATTTGTATGAGGAGAGCACAGCCAGTGTCCAGATCTGCCATTTTATCTGCAAACCCATAACATTCAGTGTTTCCAAAGCACCAGGTCTTGAAGTAGTGGGAGTGTATGAACAACTTATCTCTCCCTCCTGTAAAAACCTCAACTTAATAGACATAAAGGAAAACTTCACAGGAAAAAATACAGGTTAAAATTTAAAAAGGAGAAATGACCCACAGCCAAAATTGATAAAAATTGATTGGTGTATACATGCTCTGGTTCTGTGAACTGCAGTACCTGTGTATAACACTACACTGGGCTAAGTGACTCATCATGAACCACGGTCCGTGATTCAAAATGTTTAGGTACTGGTTTTTATTTTAAAACTCATTTTAAGCAATTGCTATGATTTTTGTCTACTTGAGGTAGTTATCAATGGTGATGCTAGTACCCTCAGTGGAATTGGGCTGCTGCTGACACCTGGAAGTCCTGAGCTTGATATCCCACGATCTCATGCTGAGGTCTGCCATGACAAAAGCCCAGCAACCAGGCAGTGAACAGCTTTGTACATGTATTTGGTGTGCTAGTTCATAAGATGCATCAAGGGTGTGAAGGAAAAATCATTTAAAGTTGAACAAAACCACTGAAAATGTTTAGAAAGAGAATAGAAATAACAACTCCATTAATTTCTTGAGGTTATTGTAATGAAGTAAAATTTAGAAATGTCATTTAGAACTGCAAAATAGAAATGTAGCAAATGTAGTTTTGTGGAGATTTTCCCTACCAATTCACTCTCCAGTTTCATCAGTTGATTACAAAGCATTGTCATCCCCCCAACCATGCATGACACTGTTTGGAACGAGGATGTTGTGGCCAGTGCTGTGTTGCAGGATGTGGTGTTGAGTGCTAGTTCTGGACAGACAGGCAAGGACCCTTGGAGTGGCCATGGGAAAGAGTAAACCTACAGTTATCTGGCTTTCCCCTTCATTCCATTGTGTGCAAAAGCCACCTCACCTGTGAGTGAGCAGGAGGGGATTCATCCAGGTGCCTGCTGCAGTGGGAATGGCAACTTTGATGCGCAACTGACAGCTATCTCTGATGGTCACAGACCTTCACAAGAAATATTTATGGGTTCAGGGTTCATTTGGGGTTGCATAGTGTAAATTGCCAGTCAAATCCTCTAACTCTTTCCTCCAGAAATTTCTTTTCTCTGTTGACTGCCCAGACCCCACTTCCCTCATCAATGCAATGTGTGGGTGGAGCTGCTTTTCCAACCTAAAAGAGAGAGAAAGAAAACCCTTTAAAAATAGCCCAAGCATACAAAACACATTGTGGACTTAGTCAGTTTGAAGAGAGGCTGCATGGTGCCTGCCATGGCACTGCTGGGAAGGGCTCTTCTTCATCACAACAGTGCGGGAGTTCAACTGGTCAACTACTTCAGCAAGAGTTGATCCTAACAGGAAGATTATCCAGAGGAAAAAAGATTCAGCAGTTGTGCCTGGTCAACTTTTTCACAACTTTAAGTAGGAAGGTTGTTTTATAAAGGGCAGGAAATTAAGCTTTTTATGCTTTGACCTTCTAGTTTGGGGATTTCTGCTAGTGAAGAGAGATCCAAGTGAGTAGCCATGGCAGAAAGCTGGCATGATACAATGGCTCTGAGGGTCCCAAACTCTGTATTTTGTGTGTCAATAATGCTTTCATACTAAGGCAGGGCAGAAGAGAAAACTTATTGCATAAGTGATCCAGGTATTGTGAGCTGGGCTGTAGGGGGAAGTGAAATCAAACTTGGACATCCTGTGAGCTGTGTAGCGATGGCAAACAGAACTTTCTCCTTTGTTGTGGAAGTATGTTGGGAAGAATCGTTGCAGAGGGGGTTGGGAACTTCATTGATAATTTATAATTTTTCTTAAGAGGAAAGCAATCAGAACTTGTTCAAGTATTAATTTTTTTTTTTTGTTAGATATTCCCTTGCAGGACTCTTAACATCAAAAGAATCACCTTGAGAAGTTAGGGTTGCCACAATTGCTACATATGTTACACTATAAGTCAACTTTACCCTAACTGTCCCTTGCCTGCTTCTGCTCACGTCGGTGTTATTTTTCCCATGGTGACAGAGTAGTTGAAGGAGTTCAGTGGAAGAAGGCTGCTGAATAAAGGAATAAATCCAAGAAAGTTGTTACAGGGATGACTGAAGATTGGCTTCTCCGGGGAGAAAAGTCAAGGTCGCTGGTGCTGTGCTGTGCACTGACTGTGGCAGTGGTATGGCATGTGCTTGGGGGTGATTTTTTTCTAAGATGGAATAAACTTCATTGGAAGTGAGATGTTTAATCAGCACCTTTAATGTGAGACAGTGTTACAGACAATTAAGCAAGAGCTTATACTCATGAAATCAAATATGAAATTACTCAGGAGTGCCAGCAATTTGGGAGGAGATTTGCAGAGTGTGGCATTGGAAGGAGCATGAGTCGGTGATGAGAAGCAATGCAGGTAGCAAAGAAAGCTTTAATGTCTGCTGCAATACCATGCACCTTTGAGACTGATGTTTTGGACCACGTGCTGGATGAATGGGAAACGGTGAAATTCTTTGTGGTTGTTGGTTCACTCCTATGCTCAGCAAAGTAGTGCTCTGGATATCTCTGTGCATAAACACAGTGATGTCAAGGATAGATGACTGTGCCTCTCCTTCTGCCTTGCAACCAGAATACCTTGCAGGACTCCTGATTTATATCTCACTAAAATAAAAAGAGGTGATGTATAAGACAGCAGAGGTAGCCAGCTTTTTAAGGAGAATTGTGAGCTGGTCAAGGCAGAGAATGAAATAGAAAGGGTCACAAACCTGGACGTGACAAAAAGGATTTAAAGCCCAGAGGCTTTGCCAAAGGAGATAAAAACAGATCTCTGTCAAGAGGTGTCAGTTTTCCTGGAGAGACTAAACAGCTAGTAAGCATCTTTCTATGAAGAACAAGTGCTGAACATCTGCACATGTTGGGAGCCCATCTGCAAATCCCTCTTTTCGGAATGGTGAATGAGCTCAAAAAAATGACCCACAACCAGCTATAGAAATTTTCCCATAATGTGGTGGAAAGCAAAGAAATATTTGCTGACCTGGCATTTGATGACAGATGTGAAGGGCAGCACAGAAGGCAAAAATTCATCACCAGAAAGGACTCAGTGTGAGCCAGAGGTTTGGCAATGAAGTTGGTCCTGTTGGTGTAATTGGTAGAGACATGACTTTTACAACAGTTCTGTAGAGCTTTGGGTCAAAAAGGACCTCCGACAATCAGAAGTCAGGTCAGGTTTCCTACAAGCTTTCCTCATTCCCCTTTGGGCAACATGGGACCTCACAGAGTTTGGGGGAAACACAGCAAGAGCAGCTTCTTTCCATTTTCTTTTTCTGATTTTTGTTAGAAAGCAAGTTGTTAGTAGAGCATGAGCTCCCTGTACAGCTGTGTTTAATATGCATGAGGACAAAAGTGATCCTCAGCTGGCTCATGACATTACTGGATGCTTAGAAAAAGTCATAAATCCAGTCTGCAATACTAGGGAAATTAGTGATTGTGAAAAAAATAAGGGAAACTGTTCAGTTAACTGCGGGAACAGTGGAAAAATTGGCAAAAAAGGACTACCACAAATATAAGACTACGCAGGACAAATTAGTTTAAAATTGAAATTACTCCTCCATTCTGTGAAACAGGGACACAGAACAGAAGAAACAAATGTTAGAGGTAGAAATATCACCTCTCCATGTGTGGTTTCCATCTGGGTGGGTTAACAACAACAACAGGAATTTGGCTCCTTTCATAATCAGATGTGTGACGGGAATGGCATGCTGAATCCCAGATGAGCTGTCTTTGAGATGAGATGAGCTGAGCTGAGCTGAGCTGTGGAGGTCAGTGAATGGATCTGATGGGCAGCCACCTCCGTGATGTCCACAGGGAGGACAGGGACTACCATTCCAAAAGAGGTGGAGATGGGGCTGCGGGAATTCAAGCAAGGAGCCTGGCTCTGATGAATGCCTGAGCAAGTCTTGGTGGGGGATTCTATTCAGGCAGATACAGGAGGATCTCTTAAACACTGCTGAAGTGTCGTCCAGCACTTGCTAAGGATTCTCAGCAAATGGTCCAAGAGGCATTTTGATCGGGAATTGGGAGATGCTCTCCTACTCTAACATGGATACAACTTTGTTCGATACAAGTTGTACTGCACTGGTTCAGACAAAAAATGGTAACAGATGGCAGCAAACAAAATTAAGTCACTTTTAAGATTCTTATCCATTAACACAGACATATGGCTCCCTGGAGTTTATAGCAGGTTTGGGTTTGTTTTTTCTGTATTAGATTTTAAATACTGCAAATAGAAGTGAATCCAGAAGATGAGGGGAAATCTGCCTTTGGAGCAGGACAAAGACTGTGGTGCCTTAAAATTATGACTTTCAGCCTGTGCATTGTTCCTGGCACATTGGGGAAGCTCATGGAGAAAGCATTACACTGCATGCTTATTGAATTTCAGATAAATATAAAGCACCTAAATTCCTCTCAATTTATTAATGGAAAATATCTTTTACATTTTCTGCATATCAAACCCACTACAAAATTTAGTTATATCAACTCTAGTTGGAAGTAACTGCATTTGCCTATTGGATGCTTTGGTGTGCAGTATTTGAACACTTTGGAGGGATTGAATAAGTGTCTCAACAGGCAAAAGCAGCACATACATACCTGAGAGGCAATGTAAATTGAAATTTTGATAGAGGGATAACAGTGACACCAGGAGAGTCACAGATATGATGGGTAAACCTAAATGTGTTCCAAAAATGGAGATTTGAGCTTAAAGAGCGGCTATTTTCTAAATTACTACTGTCTGCTTGATTTAACAAATGAGACTCTTATTCCCTTGATTGATTGTATCCCTAGTCCTTGAAAGGCCATGTGTCCATGTTGTCTTTGAGTGTGCTTGATTCTTGTAACTGGACACATGCAAACATTCAGAATTGAAAGCATCCTCCACCTCTTTATTGGCTATACATTTGAAATTTGGCTTGTTTTCTGAAATTAAAATTTTGCTCCTTTTTAGTGAATCCTCCCCTTGTCTGAAAACAGTTGAATTTGGAATCCCAGGGTTCAGACAAACACCCATCTGCGCATCACCAGGCATGCATACATAAGGCTGTTTTATATTATTTATAAATGTCAGTAACATAGGAGTGCTTTCTAAACAGCATAGCATTCTTGCCATGAAGAGCTCGCACACCAGTTGGGCAGTGTTGTATGGAAACAGTAATGGGCATTACTATATATCTTGTTCTGAGGTTTATGTACTTTGCACGGCTTTCAAGGCAGCCCTCCTGTTAAAAAAGGATTTGGGGAATGAATATATGCTAAAAAGAGCAATTTAGAACAGACGAGTTAAATGCTGCACTGGGTTTACTAGTTGGCAGAATTGTTCTGAGGCAGTACTTCATACGACAGGTTTAAAAAGTATTATTTAAAATGTATTTGGTTAAAATTATGGATATTCAGCACTATGAAACACCCTCCAGCAAATTTGATCCAAGGTTTTTTTTGTAATAGCTTTTCACATAATAGATAGAGCCTGCCTCAGAATCTTCAATAGCTGATTTTAAATTGCCGGCAAACTGTGAACAAAGCGGATACAGCATGCAAAAACCCACACACTCCTTACTACAGAGGATTTCAATCCTTTTCTGTCAGAAGATAGCTGCTACTATGAGCAGTTCTGGACAAGAAATTACAGCCCCTAGGAAAGCAGTGGGATACAAGGACAAGTTGAGTGAAACGTGCAGAGTGATCTCTGTGATATTTATCCAGACTATCCGAAACATTTTATGAGGACCAACTGAACTAGTTAAAAGGGTTGCCACAGATGTATGTGGACTGTTTCATGTGCCTGGGGAAGGTGGTCTCAGGCAGTTTCCTCCTGCAATGATATGACTCTTTCTCATTCACCAGGTAGGTTAGAAGAGTGTAAACAGTATGTACCTTTTCTATGTTCTATGCTATTTCTAAACATGAATGGAACTTAGATACCAAAAAAAAACCCCATGTAAGGAAACTGATAGTGCCATTTAAGTGTCCATTGCTTCACAGGACCAGGGCTTGTGTACAAATGACTGCATGTGGATGGAAGATGTATGTGCAAGCGAGCATGAAAACTCAGAAATTTTAGGTGTGTGCAGATTCCGTAGCCATTAGAGACAGGCAATAAGCACAGAGGACCACAATCTTGGTCTGCAAGGCTCCTTCCAGCTGAACTGGCCAGCCTTCTGCCTTCCCGAAGGTGTGGCAAAAGCTGCTGGATTCTGCAGTTTCCCCTGGAGAATTACACTGCAGAACAGGAGGCAAGGCTGTCTGGCACATCTTCTGCAGACGTGGGAACTGAACCCCACCGGCCTTGATCATGTTTGTAACACACAAGTGTGTGTCGTGCAACCTCGTGTGAAAGCAGACCTTTCTCGCAGTGAGCACAGAAGATGGTTTCCCTTCTGGAAGGGAGGCAGGGGAAACATACTGCTGTCTAGATCTGAGAAAAGAGCTCAGCCAATGTGCTATAAATTGCTCTGTGCTGTTCTTACTGTGCACATTTCTCATAGCAAAAGAAGACATAATAAAACTGTTTAAAAAAAGATGAGTGTTTAGGAGAATGGGAAGTGGGAATTGCTTCTCTCCCTCCTCAGATGACAAATTTGATTGTTGATGTGAGAAAGTCAGTTTTGTAAAAGCAGAGTGCAGCTGAGAAACATCACACAACTTGAAAGGCAACAGATTTCTCTGAAGGGCCTTCCCTACCTCTGCTGGCATTGGGATTTGGGCTGAAAACCCCAGCACTAGCAGCACTCTGCTCCAGTTTGGACTGCTTGGTCATGTTTATATTAAAACTGATTTGTTTACCCATTCTTTTTTAAAAAAAATATTTTTTACATGAATCTGATAAAATCACACTAAATGTTATAGCCTTGAAATTGCTGGTGTGTGATGTTGGGAGTCGCTGCTATGAAAAGGCAAAGTGGAGGGATGGGAGCTGCCAGGTGTGGATCTCAGTACACTTTACAACTAGAAGGGATTCCTATTCCCAGGCAGTCCTGTAAGGGAGCAGGCAGGTGGAAACAAAACATGTGCTATGTTTTCCCATTGTGCCAGTCCTAAAGACAGCACCAAGGACATGGGGCAAGCTGCCTTGTGCTAAACTGCCATGGACAACTCTGCCCAGCCCTGAGCACAGTCTGATGGAACAGATAGGAACCTGGCTCAGGTTGAGAAGCCAACTATCCCATCCAACACCCAGAACACATGTCCAAGCAAAGAGCTGTCTGACCCCACCAGGGCCAATCTGTAGACAAGTTTGATGAAGAAAATTTTAGTGCATTTAAGTCCTTCAACTCCCTTGTACAATAGACTAGAGTAGACTAGACTAGGGTACTTCAGTTGGAAGGGACCTACAATGAACATCTAGTCCAATGGACTGACCACTTCAGGGCTGACCAAAAGTTAAAGCATGTTATTAAGGGCATTGTCCAAATGCCGCTTAAACAGGCTTGGGGCACTGACCACCTCTCTAGGAAGCCTGTTTCAGTGTTTGACCACCCTCTCAGTAAAGAAATGCTTCCTAATATCAAGTCTACTGTACTTCTCAGTATCCACAGCAAAAGGTCATACATACCACAGGAATGTAAGTTATGAACTGATATCCCCTCTCCTGCATCAGTACTCTGCCCCTTGTTCATCCTCTGCAGACCTTTTACTATAGAGACAGCCAGCCCTAATTAATGAACTTGCAGAACTGCAATGATGCTGGTTTCTTCACAGGGATCTGGAGATGGCCTTCTCATTTATCTAAAATATTCCTGAGGTGGTCAGAAAGATCAGATTTAAAAAAAAAAAAAAAAAAAAAAATAGGAGCTTTTGAAATGTTCCTTACTTCCAATATTGTTACCAAATGCTACAGAGCCTAGTTCAGAGTGCTGAGGGGCAGGTCTGTGGCTGGCATCAACCCATCTTTCTTTGGGTGATCCAGACTGACTTTCTGTCTAAGGTGACTTGCTTGAATATTTAATTAAATGTCTTGGTGCTTTAATTTCAGTCTGATTAACAACATTCTATTCCTCAAATTGTTGCTTATTGCTGTTAAATTTAGGTGATGATAATCAAGGAAGAAGAAACTTTTATCACTAATAACTATTACTTAAAGGAAAAGTCAACTGAAATGTACTCTAGAATATCTCTTTGGTATGTAAATTTTCTGAAATGTGTTTTAGAATCAGAAACGATTGCAAAATGAAAATGTGTTCATTTGGAGGCAATATAATTGTAAGTGTATTCAGAAAGATAGTGTACACAGACTGATGGATCTCTTAAATGGAAAATTCTTCTTGCTGAAGACTTTACACTGGAACAGGAAAGGAGACACAAACCACAGATTAAAACAGCAACTCATTGCTTAATTGAAGAAAGTCATTCTTTTGCAGACATAGCGTATAAATAAGAGACTTCTAAATATTTGATCTCTGTTTTCACCAGGGCTTCTTAGGCATCAGCTGAGAGCCACAGTGATCACTGTATATCTGCAGTGTAGGGAAAAATGCAATTGAAAATGCCAAGAAATTATGTTCTAGACACTTTATTATTTTTAAAGGTAATTAGAAGTCTGTACCTGGACTGGTTTATGTGTGATAATGACCTAAGTGAATGCTATTGAGTATTTCCAGACAGGCCTATAAATCTATAAAGTTCATGCTTCTTCAGGGAAGGTTTGGGAACACAGCACACATTCATCTTGACTTTATTTCTCATTTAAACAAAAATAACTATTTCAGATAAAGATACTCTTGCTCTTACATAAAATTCTAAACTCAGCCTCTGGTTCTTTTTACGGTGTGTGTAATTTATCTAATATGCTGATAAATGAAAGACATTTATCTTATTAATCTCTTTTCTAACCAGGGTAACAAGCTCTGACAGTCTAAACCAGCCATCTAGGGTCCCCATGCAGATACAATGATGGCCACCAGGCAGGTCTCCAGCAGGTCCCCAGTGACCAGGCAGATCTGTGACTCAGACAGGAAGGTGAGGGTCAGCAGTAGAGGAAACCCATGGTTGGAGATGAAGCTGCAGAGCCCATGAACCTCACCCCACCCCTGACCAGGGAAAAGATTTCAAATGAAAAGACTCATCCATGAGATGCCCACACAAGCTCATGTTTTCTGGTGTTTTCCAGATTTGTATCTGCTTTTAAGGCCACTTCTTCTGCCGCTCCAGCAGGACAGTAGCTCTTCCAAAGAATAGTGAAAGAAATTGTTCTTTTTTTCCAGTCTTTTTCCTCTCTCATTAGTCTTATCTTTAGCACAATTCTGAGTGCATTTTATTTCTTTGTGGCCAGAGAAGAGCCCACAACTGTGGAGCTCCAAGAGCATCTCAGATACAGCTCCTTGATCATGGATGCAGTTCACGTATCAGGACGTAATTAAGGGGAAAAAAGGTGATCCCTGTTACGTCAACGGATAGTTTCTCTTTTTTTTTTTTTTTTTTTTTTTTTGGTAAATCACCTATTAGCAGTGAGCTAATGTGCCAGTTTTCATCTGTATCCCAGGCAGTAGCTGACTCTGTCACAGTGCTTTGGCTTAACACAACCTGACAGGCGTCCTTTTGGGTGATTTGTGGGGAGTGCAGCCAAGGCTTAGTGATTAATTGTTCTAAATGGAGAGTGAGCTGTAAACGAGTTTCCTTGGCTCCTACACAGCAATGAGCATTCCCAAATTTTTGAGTTGGATTTTTTTTAATAGTTTTCTTAACTATATCTAAATTTTAGTAGCAATCTGAATACTGACATTTGGATTTAGATTAGTATCTTCTCTGTAGCTTTCATACTAACATAATGAACAGTTCGTGGACCACTGAGAGTTTGTTCTGGGCCTTGAAACTATGTTTCAGGGGCAGATAAGATCCTGTCAGTCTTCAAGTCTTTAATACATCATCTCTTTGTAAGAAGCCCCAGACACTGCCCAAATCCAAACATTGCTGTGATGTGGGTTTCTACTCCTAGCATTAACATGCCTCTGGGCACTTGTTCACCCTGGGATGTCTCACTGCAGTTTTCTCAGTGCATATCATCAACCATTTGGATCAAGTGAGTGGTTTATTGTGGGGTGGGTTTTTTTGGATTAGCAGGCTAGGAGTCCAAGCATTAATGTTAATGTGAGCATCTCTCAGATTCAGTCTTCAGGGCAGTAATTTTTAAATATGAGGGAGTATCAAAGCCAGTAGTATTTGAGGGAACTAAAATCAGAACTATTGGGATCATCCCACAAGACACCCTCATTATAATTTCTATAGGTTTTCACCCGGGTTTCCTTCACCAGCCTCAGGCCGTCTGCTTCTCCTGGTCTGAATCTTTTAGAAAAAACAGTTATTTGTTTTTAAGTAAGGGTAAACTGCTTGGATAGCTCTTCCCACGGTTAACTGACCTGGCAAAATTTGGCTTCTTCATATGTGGTTGAATTTGACTTCGGTCCCTACTGAGGAGGGTCCTTGTTGTCAAAGCCTCCATGTGAGAGAGAAAACAAGAGAATGTAAAGCAGACAGTGGGAGAAGCTCTGGTCTATGGTTTGCTACATGAAAGTGATGGCAAGAGCTTCATGAAGCTTCACAGTGACCCTCAGGGACCTTGTATGAAGAGAAGGTGATTTTTTTTCCTCTATCAACCTTGTATCTTGATGTGCAAACAGGGCTTCCAAATTGCAGGATGGCAGTGATCTCACTGTTCAAACCCAGATCTTCTGGCTTGCAAACAACCATGGCTGACACACGAGGAAGGGCAACACAGATCCTTGAGGAGGCAGGGAATGTGTTGCTCCACTGTACTATACTTAATCATTACTTGCTGGGATGAAACTGTGAATTAAGTGATTCCACTCAGTGTAATTCGAGGAGATATAAACAGCTCAACACAACCCCAACAGAGCACATGCTGCAATACGTCTCCATACCAAGACTTCAGCTCATTTCCCACTGAAATCCAGCGTCAGCCCAGAGCAGGAACATGGATAAGTTCAGCACTGAACACTGAACTCAGATCCTTAACTAAAACTGCTGCAAACTCTCTTAATCTTTCAAACTTTTCTCCTAAGAAAGGAGCCTACTAAGTTATGGTGACTTGTTTTTCCGTTCAGCCTGAAGGTGATGTAATGAAGGTCCTTGCATGAGAAATATCCACAGCTGGTTTACTTGCTGCATGCTGCTCTGGTCTGACTGGCCACGTGGGGCTGTTTTCTTGTCCCAGCACTTTTCCAGCTGCACTTACAGAATGGCAGGAGAGGTTTCTTGCCCCAGTTTCCCTGAAATCTGTAGAATGTTTTGAGATCTCAGAGAAATTAAACAAATTCAACTGGGTGTTTCCTTTTTAGGATGCTTTAAAAATATGAGCACAATTGTTCAAGTCCCTCCAAATTCTGTATTTGCTGATTTTTGAAAATCTAGATACTGGACAACAACTTGCTAGTGCTCCTGTCACTGCTGCCTACATTTTTCCTCCTGCTGATTTAGCCTCAGAAACCAGTGGACCATTCAAACAGCTCTGACTACATTTTCTCTTTGACTTCTTATGTCAGAGTCCTTTGGGGTTTGCAGCCAAGAGCTGATTCAAAGGAAGACCAGCACAGCGCCTGACCGATACTCTTGCCTCTCCACCATTTCCTAAGGCCACATTGCAGGGATACCTACGGAGCTATGCCCCCTCACGATGTGTATGTGGGTCTAAAACAAACATTTCCAGGCCTGAATGAGAAGATCCTACTTCTTTAAGAATTAAAGTCCTCTGGCATTAGGACTCACTCCCTCTGTGTCCATTTTATTTCTGTGTTTATTTCTGAATTATGAGTAGGACCAGGCTCCACCAGGTCTATGGGTGGGTGAGTGCCCAAGCTGGGATCACCCACTTACAGGTTATTTCCATTCCACAAAGCCACCACTTCCCCACTCTGGGGTGGGTTCAGTGCCCTCCACTCTGGTTAGAGGGCCAAGTCCTTGATGACCTTTACAGCTTCCCTCTTTCTTTGTCCACCCCGCACCTTTGTCCTTTTCCCCACTTTTAAAGGCATTTCAGATGAGTGGGTTTAAAAAGCATTTATATAATAAAATTTAGAATTATGAGCTCAGAACAGCCCATGGAGAAACAGCTGTGCTGAGAGCTCTTCTTGTTTGTGGGTTTTGGGCTTTTTTTTTAAATGGAGCAGTACCTACCATGAATCTGAGCAGTATACCTCAAGTGCAAAAATCGTCTTCAGAAATATTAAAGGCCATCTGCTAAGTGTGTCAAAAGAGGACAATTAATATTCTGTAAGTCTGCAGAGCTTGCTGGAGTATTACTTCCAACATCTATACTACAGGACAGAAAATTTCCCGAAAGAGTGACCCTGTTCTGCACTGAGACATCGCTGCTTAATGTCAGTGTGTGCTTCAGAGATGCACACAGTGGTGACTGCAAACTTTGGGCAATGGGAACTCACTATTTTCACAAATAGGTTATTCCTCAGAGAGGAATACAGTTTTGCTCTGCCCCTTCCCCACTGGTCCAGCTCAGAGAGACAGGTCTGGGGCTGCACTGAGGAGAGGTTACAGCACCATGAGTGCTGGGAGATGAGCTCCCAGCTCTCATTTAATGGAAACCTGAACTAAAAATGCAAAGACTGTTTTGTTCTCCAGCATTGCCAGTCCAGCACTAATCACTGAAAACTGTCTGCACTGAGAGCTCCTCCTCTGAGCCTTTTTTTTTTCACTTTCACCTCCCATAAATCCTTTTGGCACCTGCGGCAGGGAAGCAGCAAGAAGCCCTAGCTGGGATCACAGCCCTTTTGAGGGAAGAATTTTACAACAGGTAGTAAAAGAGTAAAGGACATGGTGCATGTGCACAGATCAAAGGCAAGATCCGCACTGCCTATCTGCATACTTTATGCATTTAACTGCAATACGTAAAACAGAAGGCTGATGTCTGGGTATCTATGCTTGGTTCAGCAGTGATGGAAAGGGAGCTCAGAGGAGCAGCCCGTGTCAATGGCCAGTGGGGAATTGCAGAACCTTCAGGAAGCTTCTGAACTGCAAGCTTTGGCCAGCAACTTAGAACTTGAAACTATATACATAAATATATAATCTATACTGTATATTAACCTCATGGGAAGTGGGAAACTCAGTTCTAAACTCTCCCCTCATTCAACAGCATTTTCCTAGCAAGTGCTTTCAGCATCATCCCAGTGACACTGGGCATCTCTGTGGGAATGGGCTCAGCGATGATCCAAGGCCAGGTGGGTCAGGGTTGGGGTGGGGGCCCATATGAAGCCCATGGCCAGGCAAAGGAAGAGCTGCAACAGAAGAATAGCACCAACCCAATGGACATTTTCATGCTTTCAGACCATAATATGGGCAATAAGGTGATTGCTTCAGCCAGGTACCTTCTACCACTTTGCTGTGCAGAACTTCTAGGGAATTACCTGACAACAATTAAGTGTTGCCAATAGAGAACATTTATCTAGGTGGTGACTTCCTGCTATTTGCCTGACGGATTTTCAAAAACCAAATGAGAACCACATATGACCTATTTAATACCAGTTGATAGCAGGCATGTTTTGAAGCACTGTTCCCACCCATGAGCAGGGTGTATACATGTCTCACTTCTTGAGAAGATTCTCAAAAATACAGCTGGTAAATCCAACATCCATTTCCATTGACTACTGAAGGGAAAAAAAACCATAAACTCTGGAATATTTAGGATGGGTGCTTTTGACCTGAAACTGTGGATTGGAAATTCAGCCTACTGTTTTGTCTCCAGGCTCAAAAGTATGTGTAACACTTGCAGTTGTCAGTGGTAAGGTTTTCTGTATTTACTGTAATACTCAGCTGCAAAAGAGTGATTTCTTTTCCACGGGAACCATCACTTAAACAGTGTCAATATTTCTGCCTTTGGACATTCAAGTTCTTATTTACAAATAACAGCCAGTAACCAAAGAACTGGTGCATCACCTGTTAAGAAACATACATTTCCCTGTTGTCTGGTGATGTAGCTGTGGTAAGTTTCCTATTCTACATGGATTTTACAAATGTACTCCAAAGAGCTATTTGACTAGCAAAATCTTGGGCTAAAGAAGAAAATCCCGCTGTGCTCCATCCTATCCGGTCAAATGAAATAACCCCAAGTAATTAGTGCTTGAACTATTCCCAAAACAATGGTTTATATCATCTAAGTCTCATCTTGGATGAAGAGATGCTTGTATTTCCCAGATCCTCTTGTTAACAGATTTATGGAGTGCTTTCTCATGCCTGAGATGTGCACCTGAGCTCTGTATCATTGCAAAGTCCATTTTAGCTGCCTCAGGCAGAAGCACCATGCAACAAGAAAAGCAAAGCTCTGCCAAAAACTCTTCCTGTCTGACTGGATTAACCTTCATTTCCATGAGCCAGCACTGAAGTGCCCCAAGACCCACGCAACTGTTGGCAAAGATGCCACACAGCTGCTGGGTACGTGGGGCTGCCTCCTTGGTGGTGCACGGGCGTGGCTGAGCATTTTTGAGTTCCACAAGGCATGAAGAGCATGAAGGGTCTGAATACAGAGCAACCCGATGGCAGAATGGTAGCTTGTCATCTTCCCAGACAGATCAGCCCTACAGCAGCAATCGCAGAGATACATTGCAACATTGGCCACAGCTGAACATTACTGTCTGTCACCTCCACATTTCTGGCTTTTCTTTAATCCTCAAACCCTTGACTTTTTCTAGAAATGCCAGTCAGATGAACAATTTAAAGTGATGTTTAAACTGTGGGCAAAACTCCTCACTCTTCATTAGCTTCCCCATGGTGTTTGACATACACATAATACACCCACACACCACCAAACACTTCCATGCAACTCACAATATTTTTTTCTAAAGGAAGAAGAAGAAGAAGAAAAAGGCTATTATATGTTTTTCTACTTTAAATACTTGTGAGACATGTAGCTACAAGAATTCTCCAGATGAGCCTTGAAGGCAATAACAAAAGAGAGAAAATAAAATTTTTTCTCTATTAAAAAAAATAGTTTCATTAATTCCTACAGTGCCATAAGTCAGAGGCCAGGCTATATCCCTGCTTCCCACATGCAATCAGACACTGGAACAAAGATTTAACTGCAATAGAGGATATGAATGTGAAGAGAGAAAGTTAGCTGTCATATTGCTGTCCAAATGATATGCTAGTCCCTGCAAGTTTTTCTGCCCTGTTAGTGTAAAGCTAAATACCTTTCAAAAAAACCCCAAACCTCACACAGGTCATTTTGATAGGTCTGGATTAACAGTCAACTCCAGCTCTGAAGTCACAAGCCACTGAAAGTAAGAGTGAATTACACAGGTTACAGAACAGGGGATGGAGAAAGCAGCTTTGCAAATGCAATACTTTTACTAATACTCGTTTCTGGCTCAGAGTAGAATTTGAAACATCCGTGGTCCAAGATACTTTTGTTTTTAGCCAATTGCTCAGACAGGAGCATTATGAATACTTGTTCAAGGTGTAACTAGAGAGCTTAAGACTCAAACCACATGAGTCAAAATATTTTCCTAGAATGCAGTCGTGCATGGAAGCAAAAAAGATTAAATGATGAAAGTTTATAATGGCAAAGAATAGATGTGGGTACCACAAGTTCAGTAGTGGCTGCTACTTTATTGCTTCTGTGGCATCATAGTTGTAATATACATTGCTACCTGCAATGATTTGGAGACATGGCAAAATTTGAAGATGACAAGTTTCTTTAGGTTAGCTGGAGCCTGAGGAGCCTCAGAGAAAGCAAAAAACTTGGAAAATGGATGGCACAGCAGCAAACATGATACAGCAGTAAAAATTGGTTTTCACAGCCCAGATGCCCTAGGCTCACAGGACCAGAACTGACCCTCCACCTACCTCCTTTTTTTATGTGTGAGAGGAGAATCAAAAGAGGGAAGAGGAAAAAAAGCTCTGCCAGCCTCCTAGATTTATCCAGTCATCAGAGACGAAACCAATGTAAACTAATTTTCTGTACTTCTCTTGGTTTTAAATTAATTCATACCCCAAGCAAGATTTATCTCACCTACCTAGAAAAGTCTTCAAGTTTAATGTTTAAACGTGAGCTAGTCTCTGTAGGCTTTTTTCATACTCAGTGGAAAAACATGTATTTTTAACAATACCTCAATTCTTTTGAATGGGAACTTAGGCATCAGTATGCTGCAGAAAATATCACTTGGTGATGACTGTGTTCATCAACTGTAGTGTCTACCTGGACTTCAGTAAGGCCTTTGCCACTGCCTCCCATAAGATCCTCACTGAGAAGCGGTTGGTGCATGGACTGGATAAGCAGATGATAAGGTGGATTGAAAACTGGCTGAATGGCCAGGCCCAGAGAGTGGTGATCAGTGGTACAGTCTACTTGGAGGGCAGTGACAAGCGGTGTACCCCAGGGGTCAATACTGGGTCCGGCCCTGTTTAACATCTTCATTAATGATCTGGATGATGGGGCAGAATGTACCCTCAGCAAGTTTGCAGATGGCAACTGTACCCTCTGCAAGTTTGCAGAGTGGCTGATACATCAGAGGGTTGCGCTGCCATTCAGAGGGACCTCAGCTGGTTGGAGAAATGGGCCAACAGGAACCTCATGAAGTTCAGCAAGGGCAAGTGCTCAGAGAGGTTGTGCAGTCTCCATCCTTGGGGATACGCAGAAGCCATCTGGACATGGTCCTGGGCAATCAGCTCCAGGTGGCCCTGCTTGAGCAAAGTTGTTGGACTAGATGACCTCCAGAGATTCCTGCCAACCTCAGCAACTCTGTGATTCTGTGAACTCCTGGTCGCATTTCTTAGCTCTGTCTATACCAGCCTCTGACTATAACGTCAACCCTTCATGCATAATGATTAATAAAATAGCACTCAATCCTTAGCAATCAGAGTGATTTCCAAAACATTTTGCTAATCTCCTCCAGAAAGAGTTCTGTAAATGTTTTATCTCTTCCAATCACATATAATTGATGCAATAAAAAAATTCATCAAGCTAAACAAAATTTTCCTTGGTGAAAAATAGTTTACCTTTGATTCACCTTTCCTTTTATCCTTGATCAGAAAGAGGCTTTAGTAATTATTTTTTTGCTGAGAGAGATTTTTGTCCTTCATACATTTGCACAGTCTTTCTAGTCAAGAGCAAAATAACCAAAACCCAGATAAAATGGTTGATGCAGCATGAAAAAGAAGCGTGCGTGTGTTCGTGAATGTGTATGTTTTGTAGGAAAATTATGCATCTGTGTTGACATTTTCCAATGTGTGTGGGCTGATCATTGTGCCCAAGAAGAACATATTTCCCTAGGTATGCAGTGCTGTTTGCTTGGTGGGAGCACTCAGAGCAATGAATCTGGGAAACTGATGTGTGTATGTGTTCACATGTCTCTTATGCTGCTCTGCTAAGGAAGCAAAAAACAAAAGAGGTTCCCATACTCACATGTCTCTTTAAAGTCTTCTAAGGACATTTGGGCATTAAAAAGTTGCATCCTGGCCCCATAAAATAAATCAGCTGGTCTTCAGAAACAATATCACCCTACAATCTATGTAATTCTGTTTTTCTTGCCTAGTCAGTGCTCTGGTGTGTTTATGTAGTATCTGGGGCAGCAAGGCTTGAGCTGCACAGACATCGTGAAGCCCATGGCTCTGAGCAACATGCATCACCTGGGACTCTGCTGGCAAGAGCCAGGCTGGGCAGCTTTGCCTTTGCATGCAATAGAAATGTTAGAGGGTGTAAAGCTGGATAAAGGAGTCTGCAAGCACAGTGCTAATCCTACTCTGAAGCATCTCAAAATTCAGAGCACTCAAAGGGGAAGGGGGACAGTGGATTGATCTGATTCAGAAGGCTATTATAACAGCTGTAGAGGGTAAGCAAAAAAGATGTTTTCCACTTACAAAAGGCTGTAAGAAGCTGAGCATCCAAGTGCTGAACAACATGTACACATAGCTCATTTTGCACAGTATTGACACATCTTGCAAAGCTGGAGGATACTTGCTCGGCAGCAGAGAGTGCACCTTTCCTTTCCTTCCACTGTCTGCACTAAGGTTTGGGTTATCTGGATTATTTAGGTGCTTCATTGTCATTCAAATGAAAAAAAAAAAAAAAAAAAAAAAGAAGTCTAAGCATCTCACCATCTCAAAGGACCACACCTGGGAACAATAAAAGGGATATTGCGCCTTTTTCCCCCCTGCATGGCAGCTGGCAGAAGGAAATGAAAAATAATCAGTCTCCTTCTGCCCCATGATGCCACCCTCAAGCAGATAAGAGCACACTCAGCCCTTGACCTCATGTCTTGCCAAACAGACTCTTATCTTGCCACAGAGGAGCAGAAAGGTGAGCAGGCCAGATGGTGCTTTTGACCTCATCTCCTTCCCTGCAAGCTAGCAGAGTCATCTTGCTGTCTGCCTGCTGCCAAAATCCACGGTGGCAGAGCCAGGCAGAGTGTGCTGTCTGTCGCCTGCTCCTGCGGGGCACAGCCAAGCCACAGAGCCTGCGGGAAGCCAGCCACTCTCTCCTTACCCTTCTGCCATGACTCCAGAGCCGCCTCATTTCTTTCTGGCAGGTCCACATCATTATGTATGAGCTGGGGTAAAAGCACGATGTGCTTCATCTTCTTGGTGGCATTGATGCTGGGTGCCTGCGATGATGGACAGGGGGCCTGCTGCATTGCACAGGGTGCATGCAAGTCCTACTGTAAGAAAGGGTGTCCTAAAAGAAACAAATGCCTCTGCCATTAACAGCATTGGAGAGCTGGATTCTGGGGCTGAGACTATTCCCTCTTTTCCTGAAAAAGCATCCCCTCTGTGAGGACCATGCCTATTTCATGGTTTTGAAATGCCTAGAGCCCATTGCAAACAGGCATTTTAGAGGGATACTAGTGCAACTCACCAGCTTTTTATTACCCCATTTGATCTGGGGCATGGCTCATTCAGTTTATGGCGTGATTATCTTCACTACACGCCCTCGAGTGGAGAAGCAGCCCTGACTCCAGGAGCACCACCATGACATCACAGAGGGAACCAGGCTCTGCCAAGCCATCAGAGATCTCCTCTGGGCATCTCCGAGAGCAAGAAGGGAGCCAGGAGAAGCAGTGTAGGGTGGGAGCTTCCACTCAGCTGGGGCTGCTGGCTGGAGGGATGAGAAACAAGAGGGTGAAAACCAGCCCAGCTGCTCCACACCCAGATGAATTACCCAGTGTAGCCAGCCCGACAGCCAGGCCATCTGGGGACAGCAGTCTCCAGGGCTGGAGGTGTTGCCTTGCACCTAAAGCTGAGGAAATCAGGGCATAGCCCCGTGCAGGACAGTTACATGCCAGTGATTCATGAATCACCCAGGGAAGATGCTTTAGTGCACACACGGCAGGTGGGTACATGCTGTCTTGGAGACATGTGTGAATAAAAGTGGTGGAGAAGTTGATCTGAGGAGCAGCAGCAGATCTGCTGTCAAATAGGTTTAATTTAAAAGTTATTTGTTGTGTTCTGCATGCAAACATTGGCCACTTCTGGGGTTTCAGAAGGAATTTAAAGGGTTTATGCTACTTATAGTCTTCTCCAGGTGCCTTAAATGCTCATTTTAATAAGAAACATCCCTGACACTCATTTTGGTTGGCAACTATTAACAGCTTATAGAGTAGCCCTAGGGCTTTAGTCAGGGTAATGTGCTCTGAAATCCCTGGTAAGGCTGAGGAATGTGCTGCAAAACTGCGGGAAGCAGAGGAGTGTGGCTGAGTGCTGCATCATCTTGTCTCGGCATCTACCTGCCTCTTTTTGAAAAGCCTCAGAAAAGCTTAATTACTTAATACCGTAGGCTTGCAGTTTCTTTTTCCATTCAAATTCCAGATATTGAGTAACCCCTTGTGCCAGCAAGTGTACTTGCACTTCGCATCTGCTGTACTCCTCCTGTCTGTTTAATATTCACCCCGACGCCGTGATGTGCGGGTAGAAGGTCCAAGACGCACGGCGGGGGCATTCTGCCTTAATGCACCTGGAAACTTTGGCACCAGGAGAGCCGCTGAGAAGAGAAAAAACATCGCAGACCTGCAACTCCCAGGCAATTGTGCGAGAGGCTCCATATGCTTCGGTGCCCGCCAAAAGAGCTGAGTTTGGCATTGCATCAAAATTATTTCTCCTCGCTCCTTGAAAGCAGGTCTCCATTTAAACTGTGAAACTACGTGACCATGAGCTCTGCTTTTACCCTATGAAGCCTGCCTGACAGGAGCGCAGGTATCCTGTGGGGCAGGATATAAGGCTCTTAGAAGGGGGCAGCAAGGCGATCGCACTAGTTTCCACCATGGTCTATGTGCCACAGGCTCTTTTTGGTTGTGCCATGTCAGGGAAATGTTGCAGAGGCAGCACCCTGACCAACGTGTGAATGGCCTCCTGATGTCCAGAGATCCAGTGCAGCATCACTGCATGCAGGAGAGCAGTAGAAAGGTGGGACATGTGATGGAACTCAGCAAAATAAGCCAGACCAGGCATGGTTTAAGCTTTGGCTGCCCAACCAGGTGTCTTGTGAAGAGCCAGGTGATTCAAACATTGAATCATGGTAGCTCAGGCAAGAGGAAGCAGATCTTGGGATTTTGTGACACCTCGACTGTTGATTTGGCACCTTGAACCCAAGATGAGGGGGTTTTCCTGGCAAGTAAAGATGCTAATTTTGAAGGGTTACCCTCCTCTGTACCAGCAGTTGAGGCTGATCGGACACGTGCGTAACCGCAATTTGGTGATGGAAAGGCAGAAGGAAGAAGCACTGACCTTAGGTTGCAGCCCTGAACTGATGAAAAATGTAATGTTTCAGGCCAGAGCTTGAACAAACTTGGGGACCTGGCCAGCAGCAGATAGCTTTGAATAATACAGAGATTTCCACCCTCTGCAGCTAGCAGTGGGAAGGGGATTGAACTGGGCAGGGTGGATGCCTAAACCATGCAGAAAATGTGTCCTCTCCCAGAGAAGCAGTTAGGGCTGGGGAATTTTTTTCCTGAAATTAGGGCTGCAGTGGATTGGGGAAACTTTTTCCCCTCCCTTTTGCATTCCTGCAGAGATGACCAGACCCATGACAGGGGCAGTCTGGCCAGGTTTGGTCTCACCAGAAGCAGGGAGGGCAGCTAGAAGCAGGATTAGGGACTGGTTTGTCAAGAACGGCTTCAGCAGAAATCTGGGATGAGGGTATAAGCTCCTGTTTTCTCTTTCCCCATCCTAGTCGCTCTCAGAGAACAGTGGTGGAGCAGCACCTGCTCCACAGACCAACCCCTGGAGCTGCACCCAGCCCCGCTCAGTCCCATCCACTGAGCAGGCAGCTGGGGTTTGGCATTGCAAAAGCTGATATTCCCATGGCTGAAACTGTTAGTTAGACAGAGGAACAACAGCAATGCGCTGGGGGATCCAGAGAAAGGGCCCATCTGTCTTGCTTTTTAGGATGATTAGGGAAAGTATTTGACTTGGCCAGCATGGGAAATTACACGGCCAAGAGAATTGCAATGCTGAGGCTGACTGCCTGGCAGCAGCATGGAGGGGGAAACAGTGAAAATGAATTGAAATCGTAGCCTCCCCTCCAGTGACCAGAATAAAATCCATAGCTGGACACAGACCATGCAGAGGTAAGAAATAAGTCTACTTGTCCCCAAAATGCTGAACAGTCCCGTATGTTCAGCTCCTGATGCCCCCTGATGCGGCAGTGCCTCCCTGCCTGCAACAAAGGTCCCATCCTGCTACTCCTGGGTGCGTGCCTTTCCTTCACACTGGGTTAAATGCCCCTGGCTGGTTTGCAACCTCATTTCTCTGTACAAGTGACTTAATTTTCTGTATTTATACATTTTCTAGTCCATGAGTCATTAGCAAATATTGAACCATTTGAACCTCATACTGGTTTCTTCTTCACTTTTTCATGGAAGTGTTAAGTGTTGTCAAGTCAGATTCATTATTGAGGAGTGAACACTTTGTATCACCATCAGCAATGAACCATGCGATGCAATCAAAGAAAGACATCAATGTGATTTATTTTAATTATATTTATTTCCTGTAATTTTTTATTCATTGAGTTCTTTATCAGCTGTTCCACATTTTTGCCAAGGACCAATTTCAAGCTGTAAATCAGTAACAGCATTAGCCTTATAAATACTTGACTCTCCCAATTTGCCCTTTTAAAATACTGGCACAACTTCAGCTCTCTTCTGCAACTTCCTCAGCACTTCAGTGCTACTGAAAAGAATGGTGATTTAACGACCTCTTTGGCCACCTCTTAAATTCGATGAATATTCTGGAGGTTTTGTGATGTTCAGCTGGGGCGTATCACAGTGGGGATGCAGATTTTGCCATAGATGTTTTACCCCACTGTTCCCACACAGAGTGTTAATGATGCCCATATCATGTTCACCATGACTTTGCTGGTGTCCAGTTTTGCTGCTGTACTAATGCAGGCAAAATAAGTGATCCAAGAATAAAATGGTGATGAGCCCTTCACGAACAAAGCAGGAAAATCACTACTTTGCAAAAATCACTTTGACACTTTATCAGTCATACCTCACCACAGCAACCACTGGAACTAGTAGTTATGAATTACCTTTGTCAGGTGAATTTCTTTAATCGCCTGCAACTTTACTTCCAGGAAACTCCTACTTTCAGCTGCTGCTGCTAGTTTAAAGGCCATGTCTCCTAGCAGTAATTTTTAGGAAAAGTCCAGGAAACTTAACAGGGGATGAAGGCATGCGTGGCTCACTTCTGGCTGTACAGGATTGGTACGTGTCCTAGAGTCACCTGCCTGACCTGCCTGCATTGAGAAGAAAGGTCAGTGGGATGAGGTGGGGGAGCAAGGTGGTCAGCCAATCTGTCATGTAATCCAAGGGCATTCTTTTGTGACCTTTTCTCCTCCCTAAAAAATAAAGGGAACACGGTAGCAGACTGCCTGGAGAGCTGCTGCTCCTTGAACCTTGACAATACACATTCAGCATTGCGAGGAGGCATTCAGCAGACAGCTTGCAGCATGCGCTGTCATTGCCCTAGCTATCAAGCTCCCATACAGATGTTCATTGAACTGTCAGAGCATCGAGAGGAAAATAAATTAATTGTAAGTGGAAGAAGGTTACTTAAATCTTTTCTGGAAGTATTATATAGCCATTAAATTGCATAGGAAACTCAATTATAATGGGTAATAATGTTCTTCGGAGGAATTAAATAGAAGCCCAATTTATAATGCTGCTCGGCATTCAAACCAGAGTGTTCCACCTTCCAGGTACATGATAAACATTTACTAATTAATCCTCACAAAGCCTCGATGAGGCAGATCTCTTCACACCACTGATTCTGTTTTATAAATGGGAACACAAAGGTACAAGATACATCCTTTGAAGCTGGGGTTGTGCATGTCTTCAAACATGATTTGGGTCTCTGGGAGCCCACTCAGCACCTGTGTTTGAATAGTGAGAGATATGTAAAAAGCCTGGGAGCCAGGATCAGAAAACAAGGTTTCTTTATGTCCCTTCACTGTGCTCAGACCTTTGATTCTTAGGCAGAATCTCCAGAATACTGGTATTTTTCCTTGCACGGTCATATTACATTGCAGGAATGGTATTTAGAAGAAAAGCCAAAGGTCTTAAGTCTCAGGTAAGAGCTGTAGGAAATGGCCCATAACGCAGCAGCTAATTATGTTGTTATTCAAAAGAACAAAACTTATGACCAACTGGAAGCTGCTATTTGCAGAAGATCAATACGGATGGTATGGGATGTGGGTTGTCAAATAAATGTGGATGTAATTTACACCAGGATGGTGGACTATCCATGACTAGAGACAGATCAGAATTATCTAGTGTCATTTAAAAATTCTCTCTTGTTTCTCTGTCACCGTTTAAGGCATAGCATGAATAAACACAGGGTGTAATGAAAGGGAGCTTCATCCCAGCACCAAGCTGTAGCAGAATTAGGATCTTTCCCACTGATTTCAGTTTAATTTTTGTCTGCTTACACAGGATACTAATTTGAGTTTTCAGTTGATTCCATAGCTTGCAGGGATTCCACACAACACCGGTAGAGAATTTGCAATACTCATCAAAGAGCAAATAAAAATGGGGATGGACACAGCCAGGACTGAAATGGGGTTTTGCAGACATGATGTTACGTGTTAAATGGTGAACTAAAGACCAACTTCCCAGTTAATCCATGCTTCAGTGTTTAAACTGTTGCTGTGGTGGCCTAACAAGTAGTCTCCTAATTTCAGGCACCACCAAGCTTAGCTGAAGGTCTGGCTTGGACAAGGAAGCATCTTTTCCAACTCATTTGTGACTAAATGGTTGAAGGCCATCTAGGGTGCAGTGATCATGATATGATTGAGTCTTCGATCCTTGGTGAAACAAAGAGAGGAGTTAGTAAAACTGGCACCTTAGACTTCCGCAGGGCTAACTTTGACCTGTTCAAAAGACTGATTAACAAAATCCCTTGGGAGGCTGCCTTGAAGGAAATGGCAGTCCAGGAAGGCTGGACATACTTCAAGAGAGAAATCTTAAAGCCACAGGAGCAGGCTGTTCCCATGTGCCGAAAAACAAGCAGGCGGGGAAGGAGACCGGCCTGGCTAAACAGGGACCTTTGGCTGGATCTCAAGATCAAAAGGAGAATCTATTGCCTTTGGAAGAGGGGGCAGGTCTCTCATGAAGACTATAATGATGTAGTGGAGTTATGCAGGGAGAACATTAGGAGAGGCAAAGCACAGCTAGAGCTCAACTTGGCCACAGTTGTTAAGGATAATAAAAAATGTTTCAATAAATTCATTAACAGCAAAAGGAGGATTAGGGAAAATCTCCCTCCTTTGTTGGATACAGAGGGAAACAGTAACAAAGGATGAGGGAATGACTGAGGTGCTCAACACCTACTTTGCCTCCGTCTTTAGCAGTGGAACTGGCTGTTCCCTGGACACCCAGCCTTGTGAGCTGGGAGATGGGGAGGGGAAGCACACTGAGGTCAGCACTATTAAAGAGGAAGTGGTCAGAGACCTGCTGCACCACTTGGATGCACACAGGTCGGTGGGACGGGATGGGTTACACCAGAGGGTGCTGAAGGAGATGGCAGATGTGCTCACCAAGCCACTGTCCATGATTTACCTGAAATCATGGCTAAATGGGGAGGTCCCATTGGACTGGAGGTTGGCAAGTATGACACCCGTCTACAAGAGAGGCAAAAAGGATAATCCAGGAAACAACAGACCTGTCAGTCTGACCTCAGTGCCAGGGAAGGTCATGGAGCAGGTCATCTCAAGTGCCATTAAAAGTCATATAATGGACAACCAGGGGATCAGGTCCAGTCAGCGTGAGTTTATGAAAGGCAGGTCCTGCTTGACAAACCTGATCTCCTTCTACGACAGGGCAACCCACTTATTGGATGAGGGAAAGGCTGTGGATGTTGTTTACCCTGATTTTAGCAAGGCCTTTGACACTGTTTCCCACAGCATTCTCCTGGCAACACTGGCTGCTTGTGGCTTGGATGGGCACATGCTTCCCTGGGTAAAAAACTGTCTGGATGGCCGGGCCCAAAGAGTTGTGGTGGAGTTAAACCCAGTTGGTGGCCAGTCACGAGTGGTGTCCCCCAGGGCTCGGTTTTGGGGCCACTCCTGTTTAACATCTTTATTGATGATCTAGATGAGGGGATCGAGTGCACCCTCCGTCAATTTGCAGATGACACCAAGCTGGGTGGGAGTGTTGATCTGCTCGAGGGTAGGGAGGCTCTGCAGAGAGACCTGGACAGGCTGGAGCCATGGGCTGAGGCCAACTGGAGGAGTTTCCATAAGGCCAAATGCCGGGGGCTGCCCTTGGGCCACAACAACCCCCAGCAGCGCTACAGGCTTGGGGAGGAGTGGCTGGAGAGCTGCCAGTCAGAGAGGGACCTGGGGGTGTTGATTGACAGCTGGCTGAACAGGAGCCAGCAGTGTGCCCAGGGGGCCAAGAAGGCCAATGGCATCCTGGCTTGTGTCAGCAATAGCGTGGCCAGCAGGAACAGGGAAGGGATCTTACCCCTGTACTGGCACTGGTGAGGCCGCACCTCAATTCCTGTGTTGAGTTTTGGGCCCCTCACTCCAAAAAGGACATTGAATGACTCGAGTGTGTCCAGAGAAGGGCAATGCAGCTGGTGCAGGGTCTGGAGCACAGGTCGTACGGGGAGCGGCTGAGGGAACTGGGGGGGTTTAGTCTGGAGAAGAGGAGGCTGAGGGGAGACCTCATCGCCCTCTACAGCTACCTGAAAGGAGGCTGAAGTTAGCTGGGGGTGAGTCTCTTTCATCAAGTAATAAGTGATAGGACAAGAGGTAATGGCCCCAAGTTGCGCCAGGGAAAGTTTAGACTGGATATTAGGAAGCATTTCTTTCCAGAAGGGGTTGTTAGGCGTTGGAATGGGCTGCCCAGGGAGGTGGTGGAGTCCCCATCCCTGGAGGTGTTTAAGAGTCGGGTTGACACAGCGCTGAGGGATCTGGTGTAGTTGGGAACTGTCAGTGTTAGGTTAATGGTTGGACTGGATGGTCTTCAAGGTCTTTCCAACCTAGATGATTCTGTGATTCTGTAAACAATCCTTGACACAACAAAAGGATTAACTTCCTGAAAAGAACAACTTTGCATTGGTGATGGACGGCCCAGAGAAAGCCATGCAACCTTTATATCCTCAGTAAAAAAAGTGGCTTAAGAGTTTATTACAATTTTTGATACATCAGATATGTTACTAATAATACTTTAAAATACGTAACAAAGAAAGAAAATGCTCTTTACTAGCTATAGAGAGACTGGTTGATGGTTAGCACAGATCAGACTCTTTCAGGGGAGTTAGAAGATTGCTCCCATCCCACCTGTCTTCTTGAATTAATTAACATTAAAACTATGGTTTTACAAGATAAGACATGCTAGATAAAATTCTGATTTGCTTGAAAACACTGCGCATTTGTCCATTGCTTTCAATGAGGGCTGAATTTTACCTAATATTTCTAACAGACTTTTATAAAAGAGTGTCAAAAAAGATCTCAAGGGCCATCCTATTTCTCGTCCTGCCGCAAAGATGGATGTTTGTCTAACTGGTCCTGAAAGAGCTGCAACACTTGATAGCACCTTGGGCTCTGCTTCCATTTTCACTTGTCCTGAGATATTAAAAGCAGAAGGACTTTTATTACCTAATCTGGGAGGACTTTTGACTGGTTTAAAGGACAAGCAACAATTTTAACATCTGATGTCTTACAATCTGCTAAGGATACAAACTAATCCTACCCACCCCCAGGGAGCTTTCCCATGATTTATCAACATTTTTCCCTTTTATCTTTTCTTCATGAGATTTCTGACATGAAATCCTGTTGTTCTGATTCCCATCATTTCAGTTCTGGTCTAATTTTGGTGGCTGCCCCATACAAACTGATAGTTAAAACTAGTGCTTTTCTTTATCTGAAGGCCTGTCAGTCTTCCTGTGGTGCAGTTTAAAGTGCATAATTCTAATTCTAGGAGTGAAATGCCAACTACCATAATTATGTTGGCAACATGGAAAGGCAGGGAGGCAACAGAGCAGTAATGACCAGGCAGGACAGGAGATGTAGAGAGGAGGAAAAGGAGGACGGGTGGGCAATAGAAGAAATAATTAAGTCTGGTCCTTGCAGAAGAGCACCTCTACGGTTTGCTTATGCTTCCAGAATGAAACACCACTGGTCATTAGCTTCCCTTTGCCTGCAATCCAGTGCTCACAGAATCAAAGCAGGGTCTTTGGTTTCAAGAAGGCCTGAACTGCACTCAGAAATAGTAAAACACAGCTCCTCATTGACAGGCAATTTGAAATACACTGCTTGCATCCCCTGCAACTACAGGAAACCTGCCCCACAGCTGCCTAAAATACACTTATGGTTTAGAAAGGGAAACATAAAGATTGACATTTACAGCTGGTATTTTTGAAAGTAAAGGTCTGAGGCAGATGGTCATACATAGCAGTCAGAGAACGAGAGGTGGACTTCCCATGCATTCTCTCTCATTCCAGGTTACACCATGCATTAAGCTTTCACAATAAATATATATTTTTTAAAAACTTGCTACACAGAATCCAATAGCAAATAGCACAATTTATTCTTGCTAAAGCATGTGAGAAAAGACTTTGTACTTGGAGTCTGCTCTTAACCCTTACTGAGGGTTTTATTCCCCAAATACAAACACTTAACAATCTCTATCAGCGAAAGACAAGGCAAACAGTCTTTTCAACCAAGCCATAAAATATCTAATTTCAAATATAATCACAGAACCTCCTGACATTAAAGTGTCCCAGCTTTGCACATGGGGCAAAACTGATGAATACTTTGAGAGACTAGCAGTGGCCAAATCAGAGTTTCAGATATGCCTCTTTGCCAGAAGACTCCTCTGCACCATTTTCTGCCACCAAACAGACCATCACTAGGAAGGCGGGAGGAAGGCAGTGGAGAACTGGGGGAAGAATGCTTTACTGCTGGCCAGAGAAACCCTCACATGCTGTCTGCAGGAAAAATAACAGCGGCTGGGATGGAGAGTCTGCGTAGGAACCAGGACTGTTGCTGGCACATACGACCCGTGGGGATGCGCCTTTAGCATCACCTCTATATCTGTGGCTTTGAATTTCCTCACGAGTTTGGTAGGCTTCATTGAGAGTTGAAATTCCTGGGGTAGACAGGAAAGATTTTTCTGCTCAGTGTTGTCTAAAGAACAGGTTCCTGAAGGCATTGTTGTAGTTTTTGTTGAAAGCAGTGTAGATGAGTGGATTAAAAAAGGAATTTGAATAGCCTAGCCATAGAAAAATACTCTTCCAAAGGGGTGGGATGTCGCACGAGCAGAGGGGGTTGATGAGCTCTGTGATGAAGAAGGGGATCCAGCAGAGCACGAAGACCCCAATAAGGATGCCCACCATGAGGGCAGCTTTCTTTTCCTTCTGCTCTCTCCACGTGTCTCCATCCGTCTGGAACGTAACAGTGGCGTGACGGACAGTGAAGACCATCTGTGGCTGCTGGGCAGCTTCTTTTACCTGCCAAACACAAACACAGGTTGCACCATATGTGCCTCAGTCAGCTGATCCCACACAGCAGGTACTCAACCAAACTATGCAAGTGATGGCCAGAGCTCACGGGGAAACGCAGGTCATCTACGTCACGCTCTAATTGAGGGGAAAGTGGTTGTATGAACCTCTTCTGGGTAACGGAGATGATTTTGAAGTGAGGCTAGAAACTAAAGAGAGTAGTGACATATGGACACATGGAATTGCTCACACAGGATCTCAGAAAGATTATTTCCCCATTTACAAGCATATCAGTAGCACAGACACACACCCACATGTCATGCATAGAAGTCTCCTTGCTTCCTCTGAACCCATTGAGTTTAAGAGTCCTTGGTAGGAGAGGCAAGAAAATGAGCACACATTTCCTTCCTCCCCCCAAGTAGTCTTTACAGCGTGCAGTCATTGTGCCTGCGATGAACTGGCATGATGCAACCATGATGAGGAAGGATTTACAAGGACGTTCTGCACGTGTGTCTCCTGTGTGGGTAAATTCACAGCCTCCCCAAAGCCACAGCTGCTTGCCAGGTTATCGTCTGCAGCGGAGATGGGATCCCATCCATTCACACCCCCAGACGCCTCCCCCCGGGAGGAACAGTGACCCCTTACTCACACTTGCGAGCACTGATTCAGCATTCCATGGGGGGACGTCTGTGAGTCACCGCACGCCCACGTGGAGCTCAGGCTCGCAATCTGGCCCAAAGTTGCTTTAGCTACACCTTGCGTGCTCACAGCTGAGGACTCGGAAGGAGTCAAAACACTGGGCTTGCAAAGCTTTGTAGTCAACTTTCCCTTGAAAGCTGCCGGGATTCACAGGGCTTTGGTGGGATGCACACTTTAGCTCTAAGTTTCCCCCACTGCTTAAAGGGCTTGGCTGCTACCAGCAGTTGCCGAGAGCAAAATACAACTGAGCTGACCTACCTCCAGGGCTTCTGGTGTAATGGGGGTGATGGAGTTGCTCTTCCGAGATCCAATTCGAAACTTGGCGGCCTTGTAGATCTTCCAGTATACAAAGAGCACCACACAGAGGGGCAGGTAGAAGGCGCCAAAGGTGGAGAAGATGGTGTAGGAAGGCTCCTGGCTGACTTGGCATGCCTCACTGTCCTCTGAGTAAGTCTCTCCCCAGCCAAAGAGCAGCGGGGCCAAGGAGATGAAGGCAGAGAGTGCCCAGGTGAGGGCAATCATGATGTTGGAGATGCGGCGCCGGACGCGGAGCGTGTACTCCAGGTGGCGCGTGATGGACCAGTACCGGTCGAGGGCGATGGCCGTGACATTCCAGATGCTGGCGGTGCAGCACAGTACGTCAAAGGAGATCCACACCTGGCAGAGCGACCGGCCCAGGCGCCAGCGCCGCCCAGACAGCTCGTGCACCAAGCTGAGGGGCATGACAAGGGCGGCCACCATCACATCAGAGATGGCCATGGAGGCCACCAGGTTGTGGGGCACCCGGTGGAAAGTGCGTACCCGGAGGATGGTGGCCAGGACCAGCCCGTTCCAGAGGAACGTGGCCACCACCAGCATGGCCAACAGGGTGAGGACCAGCACGCTGAAGACGGAGAGGTGCACCCGGCCAACGTCCAGCCCGGCGGAGGACCCGCTCCGGTTGCCGGCGTTGGGCGTCGTATCGGCAAAGCGGCTGAGGTTGAGCGGGCGCTCCATGCCGGGGGGCTCCGGGGCACTCGGGCTCCTCCGGGCGAGGCGGCGGTGCTCGGCGCTGCCCACTCCCCGCGTGGGGTGGGGTGGAGTGGGGAACGCCGCCCTACCGCGGGCGCGGAGGGTCCCCGGCCGCCCCCAGCGGCGCCGGGCGCGGCGGCTCCTCGCTGCCCGCCGCCGGGGTCTTCATCCCCGGGAGGAAGAGCCCTGCGTCAGCCGCCGACTGACGGCAGCCCCCGGCCCGCCCCGCCGCGCCAGCCCCGGCGGCGGGAGGCGGCGGCTCCGCGGGCGCGGCGGGGTGCGCGGCTGCGGAGCGGCGCGGCGCGGCGGGGAGCGGGGCGGCGCTGGCTGCGGCCGCGGCGGCGGAACCCGCGCGGAGGAGCGGCTGCCCCCGCGGAGGAGTCGGCAGGTGAGGGTGAGGGTGAGTGTGTGCGTGTCCCCGCCGTGCGCGGGTGCGGAGTGAGCAGCCTCTCGGCGGGGAGCGGCGGGGCTGGCGAGTTCGTGCTTAGTCATTTCAGTGCGCGGACGGTCCCTGCGAGCCAGCGCCGGCCGGAGCGGGGCGAAGGCAGAGCCGGCAGCCGCTGCCCGCTGCCCGCACCGCGCGGGGCGCAGCCCCGGCGTTGTCTGCTCGGGGTGGCTTCTCCCCCGTGGAGCGCGTTCCGCATGAGAAAGTTAGCATCCCTGTGAGACTGTGCCCGGGCTCTTCTCAAAACGCGTTAGTGAGGAGCCACGGGAATTCTGTAGGTCCCACAGAGGCTAGGGTCCGCGTCCAGCACACCCGTTAGGAATTCTCGTTAATCTGCGTAGGGGGGATGTGGCAGGGGATTATTTCTCTGAGAACTTCTGCTCTGACATTTCCCAACTTGGTAGCGATTGGCGGGCCTTTTATTAGAAATAATCTATCGTTTGGCTGCTGTTATTAATCATTAAAGCAATAACATTAGCCATTAACGATACGTTTGAGCATTTCGCCCGGTTTTTATTATGCTGCTTGTGATGAGAAGTGGGATTCTGGGCCTTATAGCGGAAGGTGGAATTTAAACCCACCGAGCAGCAGCTCCACGCAGGGATGCCAGCCAGCTCCAGCCTGCCAGCCTTGGACGGCGCTCAGGCAGGGCCGTGCCGGCGCTGGCACCCCGCTTCTCCCGACCATCCCGGGATAATGGGTCCAAAGAGCTCTGGGGCTGGAGGTGACGTGATGTGAGAAGCCGGCAGGCACTGCCATAGGGCTCACGGTCTGCATCTCTGGAGGGGAGAAGGAAAGAAGGAAGGGCATCAGCGTTAAGAACCGGTGACAATGACACTTGTCGGTGAACTGCACTTTCAGAGAGTTGGGGGAGAAAACACAAACGAGAGAGACATTCAGGGGAGCACCCGGTGCAAACTGTGCTCACAGTTTAGGGAGGGTAAAACCAAACTGGGGCTCTCTGCCGTCTCTTCCGAATCTCTCTGGACTTCTTCATGAAGCACAGCAAAGGAACAATAACAAGGGCTAAAGAAACAAGGTGTTTTCTAGTGCTGCTACTTGTTTCTCCATGCTACCGAGTGAAACACAACGCAGCATATCCAAAACAGGTCCAGGACCTTGGTTTGGTGGAAGGGGAATTTCCCCATACGGACTCATGCTGTGCTGTGATATCTGTCTTCAGAGCCAGAGGACAGTCCTTGACCTGTTGTAGTTACTAGAACAGATGTAGTCTTAGAGACTAGAACATCATTTCGGAAATATACTGGCATCTTTTGGGGGGAGAGATAATTATTTTATCTTTTATACACATGAATGCTGACAGTTTTGGAATGGGTAGGTTTTTTATTTACAACTCAAAGGACAAATGAGGTTTGCAGGCTTTCATAAAGCCTCCTGATTTAAAATTCCTGGTTTGCAAGGTGCCAAACATCCTTGACTGCCATTCAATTGATCAAAACACTTAGCAACTGCTAGGACTGAGAGTTTTTTGTTGCGTGGGCCCTCCCCAGAAAAGTCTGTGAAGCCCAGAATTAACAGAATCAACCACAAATTATGGAATAAATGATGGGATATGTGCTCCTGAAAAGATATTATTTTTTGCTTCAGGAACAAATAGACAAAAATTACATTTAAAGGGAAATGAAAACTCAATGTATTAAATCTGAAGAAGCAAAACTAGATTATGTTCTAATGAAAAAATTATTAATATTTTCATTATCTTACTGGACTTTTTAAAATATCTATTAGCAGATTCTGGAGTTGTATGGGTCAACTAAGCACTACTTGGAGACAGAAAATGTAGACAAATACATATATATATATATATATATATATATATAACCTATATGGAAATGCAAAGGTCTGCACCCGGAAGGGAAGAACCCTGTACAACAGTACAGGCTGGGGACTGACTGGGTAGACAGCATTTTGCAGAAGAGGACTTGGGTGGCCTCTCGGGCAAGAAGATACTGTCTGCAACGTGCCACTGCACATCCTGGAGCATCCTGGCCAATGTGAGCAAGAGTGTGGCCATCAGGTTGAGGGATGTAACTATTTCACTCTATCCTACAGCCCTTGGAATTTTATGTCCCATTTGGGGTTCCTCAGTACAAGACACTGACATACTGGGGGAAGTCCAGGGGAAGGTCATCAAGATGGTGAGCAGACTGTCATATGATGTATAAAGAGAGGGAGAATGCAGTTGATAAATCTTAAAAAGAGAAGGTTGAGGGCAAAATCACACTGCTGTCTCCAGCTACTTCAGGGGAGGGTGTAGAGAGGGTGGAGGCAAAATCTTCTTAGAGGTGCACAGGAATAGGACAAGATGAAATGAATGCAGGTCACAACATCAGAAATTCCGATTAGAAATTATGAAAAAAACATTCACCTGGAGAGTGGTCAAACACTGAAACAGGTCCAAAGAAGCTGTGAAATCTCCATCCTTGGTGATGTTCAAAATTCACCTGGACAACACTGTAAGTGACCTGATCTAACTTTGATGTTGTCACTTCTTTAATAGGAGTTGGCCTAGGTGATCTCCAGAAGTCCCTTCCAACCCAGAATCATTTCACAATTCTGATTCTGCAATCTTTAAGCACACTGGCTGAACGCACTAGATTCTGGAGGTGACTGAATGTTGTTATTTTTAAGGACAAAATGCTGTTTACTTTGTACAGATCAGTAAGCCCATTGATTTCCTTAGAACTGTTGATATTTATAAAGTGAGTGGAAGGCTGGGATCTGTAGTGAGTGGGTAATGTTTGTGGAATGATCACATCTATGAAAGTCTCCGAGAAAAGGATCTACACTACAATGTCAGGGTTATCTCACATTCTCATTGGTGGAGACAGAGGAAGAGGAATTAAAAGAGACAGGACTTCCCTAGATTTAGCAGGGTCCCTTCCAGCAGAGGCATTAAATGCCGCTTGCTACTAAATACCCTTTACCGGAGGTACCTTCCAATTCAAAATATGTAGCTGATAGTTGGAAGTTAGGAGGGCATTCCCAACATAATCAGTGCCACTGCCTACGTGCACGTTCAAGTAGAATCTGCTCTGGGGAACAGAGTGAATGGACTTACCCTGTGAATCTGCATGCAGATCTTCTGAACATCTGCAGAGGTGGCAGAAGTGGCAGAAAAGGCAGAGGAGATGGATCAGGAGGTGCTTTTGCTGGGCATACTTAATGAATGAATGAGAATTTCAGTCTACAGGGTAGGTGGAGCTGCTAGCTTAAACAAGGATTAAAGGAACATGTATACTCACTGTATATACACACCAACAGTGAAAGCTCTGCTCAGTTGCCAGGCAGACTGCTCAGTAAGTGTGCATCCTGTCAAGGCAATTTCTAAAACTCAGGTAATCATCACTTAAATTGCATGTAACATTCATCAACTGCAGCTCACACTTTTTACATGCAGACATGCTTTTTGAACACACTTGCAGACCAGATCACCCACTCCTCTCCTATAACATCAAAGTGTTCAGATATGAACACAGTTAAAATGCACAGACTGTGAGGTTGTTCTCACACCCTCAGAGCCCATCCACACTTCTGAGTCTCACTCTAGTCTTCCAAAATCAGGGGTTTCAGGGGTGGACAGTATCTGCCCTGTGATAGACTCTCATGATGCCCCACCTCTGACTCAAGTGTCCCGTGGTGTTAGGACTGTAGTTTTGGGAGCGGAGAGGGGGAATGCTGAACCAGAGCTCTTCACAGACACACACCAGCTTTTATGAAACTCATCTCTTTCTCTAATTCATCCCATAAAAGCTGTCTCAGGTGCAGGGTAATAGCTCTAGCTGGGAGGAAGACTGAGTGATTCCCTCTCTCTCCAGGGGTCTGTGAGAGCATGTATTTGGGGCATAAGGCAATCAAGGCTCAAAGCATCCCAGCTCAGGCTACGGGCTTGAATCATGATACCTCATATCCCATGTAAGCATTTGAATTGCCAAGTGGCTGAGTATTCTGAGTAGCCCTCTCTCAGGTTTCTTATGTTGAAGGTGGTTAATAATCACGTATTTACAGGAGCATGGATTTACCTAAGTTTTTCTAATATCCCAGCCAAGTGCCATACAATGGAAAGATGGAATCAGCCTTCCTCTCCCAGTAACATGTAATTACTTACTTCAAAGTGAAACAATTCCTACTGACTGAGAAGCAGAGGTTAATCCTGCCGTGTGTTAGCAGGACACTCGGCAAGACTGTCAGAGTATGTCAGATCAGGAACAAGGAGGACCTGAGTGCCCCACGTCCCCAGAATGCCCCAGTGACTGACCTGTTTGCCAAAGTGGGTTCTCTTGCTCCAGATGCATATGAGGAACTTTGAAAAGTCTCTCTGTTCTGAGGCAGAAATGAAAACAATGAGTTGAAATCCTGTTGTCTTTTTATTTTTATGGTTGGAAAGCTATTCCTCAACCAGCCTCTAACAGCAGGTCTCATTTGGTTTAGGGCATGCAAGCTTTCCTTTAGGAACTGTCACCAACTGCGTAACTTCAGTGACACAACTAAAGTATTGTTTAATTCTGCAATAGGAACAAAGCAGAACAAGGATAAAAGCCGTTCAACACAGCAGCCTCTTTGAGTGTGTCTTGCCTAGAGCATAGTCCTCTCTTCTGTAAAGCCTGTGGTATCTCAGTCCTTGTGTCTCTTGAATTTGGCCACAGTCTATTACACAGCCAGCCTAAAGGGAGGATGGACTCTGTTACCTCACGTTACTGTGTATGTCTCAGTAAATGGCCTGCCAGAAGTGTTTATCTGTCTTCTTCCCAACATGAATTAACTCCTACTGGAATTAAACCCTTCATTCCTGCATAGCCAAAAACATGATCATGGTCAAATGACCAGATGGAACGTAACTTAATAAAGTCTTAGGGCAACTCTGGCATCATTCACTGCCACAGTTAAAGTTGCACTCTCTGTAAAGAAATGAAATGTAAATAATTTTATCACTTTGTTCATACCTTAAGGGACAACATTAATCATCTGTGTAATTTCAGGGGAGTCAGCAGAGTTATGCTAGGTGTCATATTGGCTTTTAGTCAGAAGTGCTTTTCAGTGAGTAGTTATGACAGTAACGCAATAACTTGGAGCCTCCCTCAGGGGGTAGTGCCCTCATAAGGCATCCACAGTGTTCATTTATTACTCTGGTGATAGCAAATACTTAACACATATATACACCAGCACCTGTGATCTTCTTTACTCATGGTCAGTCGCTGAGAAGTAAACCTTTCTCTGGCCTCTGATGGAATTGGGCTCTGCAGGTTGCTTACAAACCACAGTGGAAAATTATCCATGTTTCTGATTTTTTAAAAAATGTTTAAAAATATCAAAATACATTAGGCTTCTGGGAGTACATGGTATCCTGTAGTTCTGTCAATCACCTAGAATAGCAGGCCTATAGAAAAATAATAAGAAACCCTGTGTGGGAAGAACTAGGTAACTCTAACTTAATACATGAGCTTTGGCAATCAAAGCTGCCAATGAAAACTATCAGGATTCTGCCAGGGAGACAGACGGCACGATGACAGCAAATGGATGGATCTCTAAAACTCAATTACCATTTCACTTCAAACCCTTTTCCCACATGCCAAGTTGTGGAAGAGCTTTGTTTATCTTGAGCTTTATGCATTTTGGCAGATAATTTGCATAGGTGTGAAGCTATAGGGAAGGCTGTGATAGTGTTAGGCTGAACATGTTTTTTTCTGTTGTGTGTTGTTTTCCAGGTTACCTTTCTGCTTCCTTGCAGGTGGTAGGTTTCTGAACCTGTATTTACATAAATTCATCTGTAGTTTTGAAATGTTCTTTCAGAACTCCAGAGGCAAAATGTTTTAAGATCCATTTACCATAATAAGGAGAGAAATCACTCTAAACAGTTTTCCAGGCCAGCAGTTCTTCAACGTTTTTTCTTATATCTCTTTCCATACCCATTCTGCTCCCTTTGTCTCCTTAGCAGTGTGTTCCCATGTCCACGTCTTCCTTGGTTGGAGCACCTTATCCTCAAACCACCATTAACTTTAGCATTCAGGACTGGTTTTCTAATTGTAACTAATTGGCAATATGTGCAAAAATGAAACCACTGATGCCCGTCATCAGGTGATGTCTTCAGTGGGAGATTCTCTTTTCTTCTTCCACCCCAATAGCTTTGTTTCTTTATATGCTGTTGGTTGCTGCCTTCTTTCCATGAGATTCTGAACAGCCACAGCCACATCTCTACCTGCCAAAAGAAGCACTGGCATAGTTGTGCAGCCTTCTCAGCTTGGGTGTTGCTGATGACTGTCTCAAATTCATATTCGCATCTTGTTTCCTTCCAGCTGTGGAATTTTTTCCTCCCCCTGATTATCTGGCATACCTGTATGTTACCCTGCCCTCGCCTGCCCAGGTCATGCACATCAGTAAAACTGCGGTTAATTTAAGTCAGGTAAATTCCCAGTATTTTCAAACTGTGCAACATGGCAGGTCATTAGAGAAACTGGGAAAGCTGTGGAATTTTAGTTATTTTTATTTCATATGTGTGTTGCTATTTAAGCAAGTGAGAGGCTCATACAAATGAGAGGAATTATTTGCAAGTTAGAAAAATGGTAGGATATGACCACGTATTTTGTTTCTGCAACTAAAATGAGTCTGCTCCCATGCCTGTGCAAGAAAAGTGTCTGCAGACATCTCCCATAGGCTGACAAAAAGCCTGCTTCTTGTTCACAGGCAAGGAGGCAAACTTTTCCAGCTATTTGACCAGAGACAGCCACTTTTAAAGGACCCCAGACATAATTTCTCTAATAGAATTTGGCAGTATCATGTTACAAATACTTTATTTCTGTTCCTTCTACCACAGCAGGCACCTGATCATGCCATGTCTTCTTGCTACTGCCATAAATTCTCTGAACCCATGGGATGAAAGTAGTTGTATAAATGTGTTTAAATGTCTCTCTATTTTTCACAAGGATTTTTATTAGTACCATCATTATTTTTGACAACCAGTATTCACTACTTTGACAGCAAAATGTTGTCAGACCTTTCTTAATTGTCTAGCAATGCATTTTATTGTAAAATAGCAGATTTTTTTTCTGTCTCCTGGTCTGTGAGTCAAGGTTGGTAGACTGTAACTCTACAGGTAGTAGCCCAGAGGTTTGTGATCTGCAGCAGTTCACCAGCAGTTCATGTTCAGCTCCCACACCGGGGACATGACATGTGACAGTGGGAATTTGCTCGTGGAAGAGCTGGTGGTGGGAAAAACAATCTAGCAGGAGCAGCTGAGGGCAACATCTTCGAGTTACCCTGGGGTACAGCTGTGTGCCCACCCTTGCCTTGTTCTGCAGTGAAGTTACCAGGCTCAGAGGGAGCTGCTGGCATCTGCTACCAGTGAGTTTCTCCTTTCTTTTCAGAACACTCCTTTCCACCTTTCTTCAGGTGCCTCCAGGTAGACTCAATGTTATCATGTAATTCTTGTCCCTCCTCCTTGCAGAGATTTTAGTATGTAACCTGAAAGGAAAAGGACTTGGCTGGCCTTGTTAAGCTGGTGGCTTCTGTAATTCATTTTCTGTAGTTCCTTGTTCTACCTCTTCTATGATTACCTTCTACTTTCAAGTTCCAACTGTATCACAGTGAGTTCAAACTCAGCTGCTAAAGGAACCAAAAATGTGACTTCCCTATTGGAATTCCAGCGTAAATTTAGTAAAAGTCTTCCATTTTGATACCACTGAATTATTCAGGGTCTCATATGAGCATACTTCATAGGCTGTCTTCATTAAAGAAGGTGTTATCCATCTGCACAGAAGGTGGCTCATGTATTACTTTGAAAGTTGAATCTCATTTTGGAAACAAAGAAATCACGATGTTTTAAAAGGACTCCTCACCTGACCCGATACATCTTCCGAGCTTTCTGGGCAGACTGTCAGTGTCCTTTCTCCTCCACACATTTCACCACCTTCACTGTATGTTAATGCCTCTCCTTTCTTCTATGCTTTATTAAGCACTAGAATAGTTAACATGGTCAGCTTTTAAAACATCGCCACTAGCAACTGACTTGGCAGTAGAGTTATAAATTCAATTTTGTAACCATGACCAGTAATTCAATATAGAAATGAGAAAATAACTTTAACATCACTTAACATTTTCGTGTTTTAAAACCTTTCACCTATTCACACATACAGCATTTCCTGTCCCTTAGCTTTGACTACTAGCACTATTCTCAGTGAATAGCTGCCCACACATACATGCACTCCCCATCCCTCTTGTTCTGGTCACACTCCCGCCAGTCTAGCTGCTGGTGCTCTGTCCTTCTTCTGCTATCATCCCGTCTGCAGCATGGCCACACCTCAATGGGAGTCTGTAACTGGAGTCCAGGGCTTGATACATTATGAGGAAGATGCACAAAGACAAATGGTCTCTGCCACAATGCATGTTCTTAATTTCAAGGAGGTTTTCTTGCCACTCTTTTGTTTTTATGACATCTGTGACTGTAAGAAACCATAAATCCCTATGTCCTTGCCCCAGACAATCCCTCCTGCCCAGTGAGAGGCATGCCCCATTAAACACCGCATTACAGCCTCAGATTAATGACAAGTGTTACAAAAGAGCACCATGGGTCGTGGAGAACAACAGGGGTGTTCATTGGGATGCATCTTGCAAACAATTACTGATAAACATCCGGCTGGACTGCTTTATACAGGTGAGGTTTAGTGCAAGGGCTTGGGTTGTGTAAACAGAGTTAGCTATCAATATGCCTAGCATTTATTATAAAAATTTATGGCAGCTGCTTTCTGTGAACATCTGTGAAATAGGTAAGGAAATAGATTTTCTTAAGCAATCTATGGCTCTGGGTGCCTCTCTTCCATTCATCTCAGGGAGGGTTATTATTTTTAAATGTAATAAGATTTTTTATAGAATTTGGATGTCTAAGATGTAGGTATCTAAATCCTCTGTACTGCTTAGTAAATCTCAAAAAGACATACCTATCTGAATCAAGCTTTCTTTTCTTTATCTGAATAATAATATTATAGTAGCCTTTATATCCTTTATTCTTTCAGAGTCAAGCGAGACATGGTAGAGCTTTTGCTGTACAAAAGCAAGACCAAATAGTCTCCAAGGTATGTTCAGTAAGAAATCAAGTCAGCATATTATGAGAAATTCCCTTCTGCAAATTGAGATGCATTAAATGATGACATATATGCTTCTGGTTTTGTCGGCTTAATCTAAGGAGAGTTACATTTAACTCCCTGCATGGTGCTCTTCCTTCCCTTGCCCTGAGCCAGAATGGGAGTATTCAGACAGAACCAGTGAGAGCATGTAACCGCTTGATATTTACCAGCTGGATTATTTATGAATGTGTGAGTCGAATTCTGGTGTGTAGGAGACCCACATGGTAGCTAGGCTCTTCTAGGCAGGGTGGCTCTTCGTGTATTCTGTGATGGACCCTAAATATTTGCATTGATTAGATCCCAGTTTGGTGCTTTTATCATTTAATTTTTATGAGCACTGTACAAATCATAAGCATGTACATATAAAGCATAAAATATGTAGAGCATTACAACTAGCTGATGTGTATGTTAGCCATTGGAATGTGCCCAGTAGGTCATTTTTAACATGGACTTATTTCAGAAACACGTCCTCATTCACGACTGTGTTTAATTTCAAGTATGTGCTTTAGTCCTACCAAAATGAGCAGGGTTTGGGGATATTCTTAAAGCTAAGAATGTGGTTTTGGAGCATCCCTGACTCAGAGACAAAGCTTGGGAAAATTGTCACAAAATATAGGAAGCAAAAAGCTTAGACTGTAGAGAAATGGAACTATGGAAATGTCCCTTCCCTTCTAGGAAAAAAGAACAGAAATTTATTCAGTTCTCTGAGTGCAAGCAACGCTAAGGAAAATACTACACTACACATTTAGAATGAGTTAAATCAATTGACAGATATCCAGCCACAGAGAAAAATAATGTAATTGTAACTGTGAGCAGCAAAATGGTTCTGCCTAATAGTTAAACATCAGTAAGCGCCACTGTGTCGAATAAAATGCAGATCTCATTATCTGTTTGTTATGTGCATCGGGAGATAACTTTTCAAGTTGAAAAGTATAAAAATTTGGTTTAATTCACTGACATTTTGGATACAAGAGGGTCAGGTTGGTCTTGTAACAAGTAACAGCTTGGGGCATATGGAAAGGAGTGTAATTGAAGATAAGGCTCTAGCAAGATGAGTGGAAAATGTAATAGAGTTCAAGGATACATTAAACAAATATATCCTGGCCGTCACACTGTAATCACCTATGTGTGCCATAAGGCAAACAGCAAATGTAATTTACTCCCTGAAGGAAGATCATTACAGCTTTGGTGCTTGCTGCCTCATGCCACAATTTCTTCCATTTGCAATACTGAGAATTCAGAGTTGGCAAGTCCTGGGACCCTGAGGCTGCTCTAATTTATATAGGGAACTCAGAAAGCTCTGAATAAACCCAGAGAAGTTTTCAGTGGCTTCTTTGAAGGTTAAACCTGTATCTGTGAGTGTCTACCGTGGTATCATAGATTAAAAATGACCAACATTGACATGAATATGGCAGAAGCCTCAGTGATGAAGGAGGAGGACAGTCCTTTAAGGAGGAAGATGGTCCTTTAAGCCCATAGGAGAGCTAACACGTTCAGGCTCCAGTATACCAAAACCAAAAGAGGCAGCTTCTTTGTAGCCTGGTGTCCTGGAGAGGTTCAATACAGTCACATTTTCTTGTGTGTGGTATGTCAGTTGTTTCTTTTCCCCAATTCCTGGGCAATTTCAACCATACCTGACTGGGTTGTAGAGGCATCAGGAATATGATAGGTGTGAAAGACCTTGCTAGACACAAAAGGAGCCACACTGTGAACTTAAACCTTATTTGGGCTCAGCCAGTTCACAGAGGAATTAGACCTTGAGACATAAATCGATTGTTGTCTTTCTTCATTCAGAGAACTACTTGTTCATATTGAGGGAGCTTCAGCACATCACAGCATCTTGCAAGTAATCATAACATTTAGGGACTTATAGAGCCCTGAAAAACTCATGGAAACAAAAAAAGAGAGTTAGAGCCAGGACTGGCCTGAGTATAAGCAGTATGCCTGCATTTGTCCTGAGCTTAATTCTAATGAGAGAAGTCTTGAGAGTGAGACCTGTTTCTTTGAATCCCAACTCCTGGTTAGTGCTGAGTAGTTGAGATCATTAAAACAGACTTACTCTAGATGCCAAATCAATAATTCTAATTTTTTTTGCATTGAAGAGTGTCAGACAATTAGGGGCTTAAATAACAAATGTGTTACTTCATAATGTTTTCTGCTTGGCATACTAAAGAGGCAGAGAGTTCTAGATATCAATCTCTAATTAATTAAGCTGGCTCCAAGGTCATGTTAAAATTATTGATTGGCTAAGAGCAGCAGTGGATTCTTCATCTCTTGATGTCTTCAGATCAAGATTCAATATCCTTCAGGAAGTTCCACTTTGACTGACCAGTCACTCAGGATACCCAACTCAGAGCAAGAGTATTTTGGATGAAATTTAAGGGCAAATTATAAGAAAAGCTGACCAGAAGACCTGCTGATTTCTTCTGGCCTTAAGGCTGCTCTGAATGCCCTCAGAACATATTTTTCTAGAATGTCAGTGTAAGTTCTTAGTTTCATTTGAAAATATGTGACAAACAGAAATTAGGTTACTTCCACAGAAAAAGGGGTAACCCAACCCAGCAACAATAACTGCTTGTCTGCATAGTACAGTAACATCCACATGTAAGTACTGTGAGCCTCCCAAAGCTGCAAGCACCAATGTGTGACAAATGCAATCAACTTCTCTGTACTGTACCATAGGCAGATAAGTATGTATACTTCTGTGTCTGTGTTTAAGGATGTGCAGGCACATGTCTTTTGGCTAACCTGAACATGCTGCTCTAAGCTTCAGCATTTGGGAAAGCCATAAAGCAGAAATATGCTCCCAGACTGGGGCTGTTTTTAGAGAAAAACAATGGAGTGATCAATTCTGTTCCCTGTGCTTCATGTAAAAGTTTAATCTAAATGACCTTCTGGCTTTACACTGTAAGTTGGAGGAACTGCTCCAAAGATGATGGAGTTGCTGTGAATTTACGTCAGCCAGGGAGTTTCCTGGCAGAAATATTCTTCATTTGTGTTAGTGCTGAGACCCGATAGCTACATACAAATTTCTCTGGTGGCACAGGCGGCCGGATGGGCTTGTGTAGCTGTTGCCCTCTGTCTCCCACTCTGTGATCCCTGAGTTACTACCTATGCCAAGCCAGCACCGGGTTAACTGAGTCAGGAAAACGACCTGCAGAAAACCAGTCATTTTTAATAGTCTGTTCTCAGCAAGATCCGTGTGGATCACCCCCGAGGCTCTGAAACTTCTGTGTGAGTGTAGTGCTGAAAAAAGTGCAGAGGCAGAAACGAGTGATCAGAACCAGGGCAGGTTTTAGGGTGGTTTAAGTCAATTTAATTGAGATTGCAGGTTGGAGAACCTAAGTTAGTAGCGGGTCCTCCTCTCATCTGAACAGCATGGAGCTCTCCTTTATTCTGCTTCAGGCCTTGCATAAATCCAGGCTCAAGGAACTAGACCAGATGATTAGCTTTCAGCGACTTCAGCTCCGTGTTGGCAAGATAATAGACACAACTTTTTCAAGAGGAGCAACAGAAGTATGGTGAAAACCAACCAGCCAAACAGGCTGCCATGGAAAGGAGGGAGGAAACCTGCCCCTCTTAGCAGCAGCAGCAGCTAGCCAGCAGAATATACAGCTGGGTGTGACGCCGCATCTTCAGGCGTCTTCCCTCTGTTCCTCTTTCCACATGAGTAAAACAAACATTTAACTTTCTGGACAACATATAGAGAGTGATGTGGATGTAAAGATTTTAGCAGCATGAATTTAGGATTTTTATTCTACTCATAAACACAAAGTCATAAATGAATAATGAAGATCATCTCAGAAAAGTACCCAGACTCATTCTTCATATTGTCCTGTAACATGCTCTGGAGTGCCACCAACTTCAGTTGCCGCCTTCTGCATTTATGCATTAATAATGTAAAAATAAATACAAGTGTTAGCCTCCTTTGGATCACATAATAAAGATTTGGCACAAAAAACGTCAAATTTGTTTCTTTGTAGATAAACTCATTTTAGTAACTCCAGGTTTCATTAACATTTTTTCAAGCCTGCATAAATGGAAGGCCAGGCTTAAAGGAAAATTTCCATTCTCTATTGTTTGGCAGATACTAATTTACTCAAATGGAAAGCCTGTAAATGAAGGAAATCTTGACAAGCTACAAAGAAGGGCTATAGCAATAATTAACCTCCTTGTTTCACAAACATTTTTTCTCAAACTCAGTAAATATACAGAAATTGGTGGATATCTTAGTAGGAGCAGAAGCAAAGACTTCTGCTGAGATGCAAAGATTGGAGCCTATAAATTATAGTATCACATTTTATTCATGGCAGAATATTTGTTCTTGCCCAGAGCACTGGGAGGACTTCCGTTCTTCTTTCCTCGTACATTACAATCAGGTCCAGAACTCCTTAAGGAAGTATTATGATGTTATATAATTTTTTAAATATAGATATATATATTTATATATATATGTATATAAAAGTCTCTATGCATGTAGCTAGAAAATTAATATAGAGAGGGTTATTGGTAGTCTGAGGAAATATAGAAAGAAAGAATCAGCCTCATTTACAGAACAGAAGATTTAGATCAGGTATTAGGGAAGATTTTCTAATGATAAGGAATTTTTACAGCACTAGAACAAGGTATCAGGAAGGTTGTATAGATGTTATCACTGGAAGTTTTAAAGGAGAGGGATTAACTAGGGGTTCCTCCTGCTCTCCCCCATCCATGCTCGCGCCTCCTTTCAGCTGTACCTGCAGGAGACTCTGCAGTTTTGAAAAGCCCTGCATCAGTCTGCATAATTAATTCCTTTATTAGCTAAAAACTACTGCGCAGCCCTCCCAGTAGATCTACTTCAAGCAAGCCCTGTAAGGATGTGGTGCTATGTTACACTTGTTGGAGAAGATCCTGGAGCAGGAGTGGCTTTAGGCAAGTGTAACTAGTGCAATTACTCGGTGTACCATTCCACTAGCTATTTTGATAAAGGTATACCCAGCTGTAGCTTAGGGCTGTTTTTTTATCCTTGCAGTGTGACACACAACATCTCATTCACCTTTCCCTGTGGGCTAATATGCCAGATATATTCCTTAGAATGGAACAGAAAGGCATGTATCTCACCCTTTAATACTATGTCTCACTTCTGATAAAAAATGCCCCTATGTTAGATGTGCTAATGAGAGCATTCTCCTACTCTGCTCATTTATGCACAGCTACAGTAAAGGTACACCTTGTTACTTGTCACTTGCAAAACATTTTGTAACTATTATATTAAAAAACAAAACTGTCAAGCAAATGACAAGGCATTCTCCGTGCAGTTCTGGAACTGGAAGAGAATTGAAAATGGAACTACCAGTTCCAAGAGAGCCTTTCAGGATTCAGTAGTAAAGATATAAAGATTTTAATTATAAATTGTATCTGCCGTTGCAAGTAGGGAAAGAGGAAAAATGCACAGACAGTTCATGCCAAAGCAGAACCATCTATGTACTTGTTTTGCATATTTTGGTTCAGATTATAGAACAAGGTTCTTATTCATGTTAAGAAATCGGTATGGTGATAATGCAGGAAGCATGCCTTTTGTGACTTCTCAACAACTTTCCAGACACATTGAAACTAACATCAGCTTTCTGTATAAATCAGGTACTTTATGAAGTTGTATTTTATTTGAAAAGTAACATCTAGAGAGCCAGCTGCTACCAAACGAGTATGTATTGTTAACAAAGGACTCAGAAAGCCTTCTGCTCACCAGAGTATAACAAATATGCAATTTAATCTGAGCTCTGAATTTAATTAACTGCAAGAAAAAAAAAACAACACCACACAACAAAAAAACCCACATTGTTTTTTCACAAGCAATTATGCCTAAATATGATATCGTAGGTGCATATGAAGTTTTCATATAGTCATTTGTGCACACAAATAAGGCAAAGACTAATTGCACAAATCTTGTCAGCTCACTGGGCTTTCACTGTGTGCTACCAATGCTTGGTTCAAAATAAGGATCGCTTCACAACTCTTCTGGAAACATGGTCATAAACTTCTATGTACAGAACTCTCATAGTTAAGACATATTAGATACTGTGCTTGGTATGTTTATAGTATGGATAATGTGCTGTTCAGATCATTGTGGACTATGGTGATGTGCACAGTCCATGTTCAGTCTATTCGCTAGAGTAACTAAGCCCAGAAATAAATTCATATTAAGGCATAATTGGTCTCTGTGAGTGGCTGCTCCCATGCAATTACAGCATTGTGGCTGCATCAAAGCAGAGACTGTACTTAAAGTAAGAGTCCAATCTTGGATGGTTTTTGGATAGCTTAAGGTTCTGCCATGTGCTCAGCACCTCTGCAAGAGTAAAGTTCCTTTGAACTCATCTCATTCCTGTGTGTTGTGATCAGACCTGCCAACAGCTGCTTGGCTTGACACATGAGCATGCCGCCGTGTGACTGAGCATCCCGTGTTACGTGACAGGCACAACTCCAGCAATGTGACAGGGAAAAACTGCACACCCTTCTGAAAGGATGGAATGAATGGGGAGAATGAATACTGCTAGAAGAAAATGTGTCATTCTGGATCCTACAGCCCAAGAGAGACGAGGCTGCTGCTGCTCCACGTCTCCAGGTCCAACCAGTAGCAAGGCTGAACACGTATTCCCATCCAGTACACACACAGAAGCACACATATACACTACAGACATACATACACACATGGCCAGCCACACACATCACAGACACACTCAGAGCGCTCACACCAACACAGACAGCACCAGTTGCCTTATCCTGCTCCCCCTCTGGCTGGACAGTATGGAAGTCCACTAGTGAGAATATATATCTCTATCTATACACATACAGTGCAGCTCCCTGCAGCAGCTGCTCTCAGACACTCAGTCTGCCCAGTAGCTGGCCGCTCAGTCCCAGTCTCCGTGGTCGCTGGCATCTGGATGTACGAGCCCCAAGGCTGCAGCCCTACTCCAGCTGGTGATACAGAGCGTCAGACACACACAGCTGGCGAGGAATTCTCAGGTCCCACAGGTGACCCCCTGTGCTCTTGCCCTAGAGATACACAGGTGCTGTCACACTCAGAGCTGGCTCTTAGAAACCCACTCACACGCTATATTTCACCGACTGGTCCAGCTTGATCTGGGGCTGATGGCTCTGCTGGGACAGCCCTGAGAGGTGCCCGGACAAGGTGGTGGTACCTTGGTTTGTGTTCCCGCAGTGTGCCCCTGTGCTCCTCCTCTGGCTTGTGCAGATGGGCCTCTGATAGGCTGATGGCCCCAGGGATGGGCCTGGGAGCAGCCTGGCAGGGTATTATGTGAGTCCCCCTCCTGCCATTGTCACTCTGAGCTCGTGCAGACGAGCTTTATCTCATAATCTAACAACTCCGTATTGATGCTAGATATAGGTGAGCACTTTGTTCTACCCCTTGCTATGACTAACCAGTGGGACCAGATCACTGATTCGACGTAGTTCTGTGTGCTGACCTGTAAGCAGAGCCCAGAATTTATTTCTGGCAAACACAGGAGATATTTTTCTTGTTCAATAACATATTTTTTCAATCTAGTTTTCTGTTCTTATGGTTTGTAAAATAGATCACACACACACAATGCAGAAATTGGAGCTATTCATTTTTGTTAGAAATAGTCTAATTACTAGAATTTAAATAACTTGTTGACAGGTGACTCATGAAATACATAAAGAAGTAAAAAAATATGTTCGTTAATTTAATTCTACTGCTTATTTAAAAGATAATTAAGGGGAAGAATTTGTGACTCATGTGAGTAGTCTTTTCTCCTGGGAGTGGTCATCTTAAAGCCAACAAGACTGTGGATTAAAAAAAAGATACTGCTGTGTGAGAAGATTAGTATCACTGCTGGTAATACAACAGCCACTCTATGTGACCCAAAATCCAATACTGAGATTTACAAAATTACTTCTCAGGGGCCACTAAAAATGTTAGGTATCTAAACTTCTATCAGGCAGGTTTTCTGTAGACCTGTTGCTGCACATTGTTTCATGGCACATACAGAAATTCCTTTGCTTCGGCTGTGCTGCACAGCTGGTTACCGACATGACATCTCCTTCAGCTCAGGCAAGATTTTCCAAGTCCTTCTTCTTTCACCAAGTACAGTTGCAGGGCTCTGCTTTCAGGGCTAATTCCTTTGGTGGAAGGAGGACGTGATGGTCTCATTCTTCCCATTTTTGTCAAAAGCTCTGTGGTTAAAGAACATGCAGAGGGTGTAGGCATCCAGTGGCCATACCTACCTTGTGTATCCATGAAGTTGCTTCTACTCCATTCAGAGAGAGGACAGACCCAAATGTCCATGTCACACATCCCAGGTCAGGGCTCCAACAGGGCTCCAAAAACTCTATCTTTGATTTTCATGACTGAATTTATAAAAGAAACTTCTTTTGGTAAAGCTATTTCAGTTAATCCTTAACCTCTTTTTTTTTTTTTTTTTTTTTCCCCCCACATTGCATTACGCTTCCACAGTGTGGATGAAATAAAAGTTTATTCTTAGATTTTTGTCATAATTAGTCATAAATAACAATTCTGGTTAAGGTTGACACCTTATTAATGGGTATCTTTTTGTGGAAAACTGCTTTTGCAATGAATTTCAGTGATTTAACACAGTAATCTGACCTTGTATTACTAATATAGAGTATATTGTAGGGAATTTTCAAATTGTTGAGATTTAAAATACTAAATTTATCTCGTATTCTTCTGATTTGACTAGCTGAACAAGCAGAAGATCCAAAGTGACCTCACTTGATGCTGCAATAGCACAATTTCAGCCGAAGGTTTGGGAAGACATATTATTATTATTATTAAAAATCCCATTCAAAGTGTGCTGGTGGTTTGCATTATGCTTCTTTGTCAGTACTAGCATAGCACCTGGTTGAAATACTTGTAATCTTGGAGATGTATGGAGAACTAAAAATAATGTGCCTCTGGTAAATCCAAAGGATAGGAAGGCCAGGGGTACTCATTAGAGTAACAAAGAAAATAGGCTGAGCAGAGAAATCAAGAGGACAGATCACTTTTTTGGTTTTCTTTGTGTGGAGTGGAAATATGCAGCAGCATATGAGATTAGATGTAAGGAAAGTACTCTTGTGAGAAGGGGCAATTTAGCAATCCCACTGAGAAAGAAGATGAAGCCAAGTAATGAACGACATCATGAAGAGAAAAGAACTCAGAGAAAAATGTGGAAAAGAAACCTGAGCGACAGTGATATTTATGAAAGAAAAGAGGTGAGAATTACCAGTGCTGGAAGATGCAGATGATTACAGAGGCACGGAAATCCAAAAGGAAAGGAAACTCAGGAAGCAACGGTGTTAATGGTATCTGATAGATCAAGAATAACAAGAAAAACATTTCACTGCAGGTGAATGAAGATTTTGGTCAAAGTAGTTCTAATTTAGTGGGAAGAAGTCAAAATGGATCAAAAATGGAGTTGAAAAGTGTGAAAGTTACGGAAGAAAGAAAGTAAGGGCTGGACCTGGGGGCATGGACAGCAGCTATAAAGGAAGGCAAGGCTCAGGCAAGTATTTTTCAAAGACAGTCCAAAATACTTGGGGCAGAAGAAAATTACCTTAGATAAGGGTTATTAGAAAAGACAGAAAGTGAGATGAGGATATGAATTATTGGATGAAAGGGATAAACAGATTGAAAAACAGATGTTTATTTCTACTTTTTTTCCTGCACTATGAAAAAAAAAATATCATAGAAAAGTTTAAGGACTTTTTACCTTGGTTTTCATTAAAAAATAGATTGCAATTGGAGGGGCAATACAATAGAACCTGCAACCAAATGGTGAGATCTCTTTCTGAAGTACGACAAGAACAGGTGATAGGTTGGGTATTTCTTATGTAGCTGGAGTAGAAAGGGGTAGATGTTTTGTGGAGGTCCAGGAGACCAGAAAGGCAGATGAAGCACCTTTGTTGAAAAAAGATGAGTAATGTTAGGAACTTGTATACTACAAATTTAACTTCAACTCCCCCCAAAATACTGGATAAGTAATAAATTGCTTGTAAACAGATTAGTAGTTTCTACCCGTTGTATTTCAGGAATAACTCAGGTTAAAGAAATCTGACTTTCTCCTGGGAAAGTGTGACAGGCCTTGTAGATAGGAGGCAAACAATAGTTGTCCTGTATTTTAATTTCGGTAAGCCTTTTGATGCTCTTGTAAGTATGGAGGGAAACAACTGTCCGAAACTCCTTTAGAAAGAGTAACGTGGGATCAAAATTTATCTGACAGGGCACAAATGTTTAAAATACGTTGGATGAACCAGGCTCTTGAAAGTGCTCATTTCTCTCTGTGGACTGTAGTGGTCATTTATATAACGTGATTATTTCCGTTTCCTGATCAGTTATCTAACGTTAGGTAAGATACATCCCCCTCTAGGATTGAATAGTTTACCATCAACACGGAAGGATGCTTTGAGTAGACTTTTGAGGGAAAAAGTACGATTTTGGTAGTAGTCAGTAGGTTCATTAACAAGTTGGATGATGGAATAGGTATTACACCTATTGGATTTGCAGACTCTCCCCGCCGGAAGGGGTAACATGTTTTTTTGGGGAAAGGACTGGATTTCGAAAGGTTCTCGATGAATTGAGAAAATGGTTTGAAACTGGCAGGTGCAAAATATTGTCACTTATGTACAGCGTATATAGCGTATTGTTTGTCACTGCTTGCAGTGGTGACTCGCTGGCTGTTGCTCAAGTTCCCCCGATGAATAGAGATGAAAGCCTGAAATAATGAAGAAAATGGGAGTACCGCAGCCTTGACTCCTCGCTTTCACCGCGGTTTGGAGGATGAGGAGTGCGGCTGCAGCCTCGCCCGGGCCCTCAGAGCCACGCAAGGCCCAGCTCGGGGACCAGAACTCGGGGGGCGCACGGAAACCTGCCTCGCGAGGGGGCCGCCGGGCGTCACCCGCCGCTGGCCTCGGCCCTGTGAGGGCCCCTCCGCCCGCCGGGGTGTCCGCCCGCGGGTGCGGGGGGAGGCGAGGCCGAGCCGGGGCGGGAGCGGAGGGCGGCGGCGGAGCAGAGCCGTAAGGCGGCGGGAGCGGGTGGCGGCGCGCGGGGCGGCCCCGGGGGGCGGGGCTGGCGGGCGGGGCGCTCCCCTCCCCCCTTCCCTCGCCCGCTCGCCAATGGGCGGGCCCGGGTATCCCCGCTGCCCGCCTCTGTCGTTCGGGACGAGTCCACTGCGTCGGTGCGGGGGGGGCCGCGGGCCCGGATGCCGCTCCCGGTCCGGTTCGGGGAGAGCGGGAGGCGCGGAGGCGGCGCCCGCGGGTCGCAGCCCGGCGCCGTCCGGCGGCGGCGGGGGCGGCTGCCGGGGCGGGGGGGGCCGCGCGGCGCGGGCGCTGTCCCCTCCCCCTGCCCCCCCCCGCGCCCCGGCGGGGGATGGTGCGTCCCGCAGCGCGCGCCTTGCTCGCGCGGTTCGGCGGCTCGAGCGGGGGGAGGGGACGGGAGACCCGGGCCCCGGCGGCGTCTCCGCGGTGAGCGCGGGGGGTGTTTGGGAGGGGGCGCGGGGGGGCGGCGGGGCCGGCGGCCGGGACCATGTCGGCGGACGAGGAGGAGCTGAAAGTGCCGGAGGAGATGTTCAAAGATGTCAAGTTCTTCGTGGTGGGAGACATCGACCCCAAGGTACCGGGTCACCCTCCCCCGCGCCCCCTCCCTCGGCTCCCTCCTCCCTTCCCGCGCCCCACGCCCCGGGGGGGGCAGTGGCGGATCGCCCAGCTCCTCTCCCCGCGTCCCCCCCCCCCCCCCGCCCCGACACTTCCCGCGCGGGCTCGACGCTCACGCGCCGCTTCGCCGCACGCGCCCCGCCGCCTCCTGGGGAAGGCGCGGGGGGGGGCGGGCGGGGAGCGCGCGCGCCTCTTGGGGGGGGGGGCGGGATAACGGCCGGTATCGGCCGTGCCCGCGGCCAACGCGCCGCCACCCGCCATGGGAGGCAGCGGCCCCGGCGCGCAGGCCCCGCAGCCGCCTGAGCGGAGGAGGGGCGGGCCGCGGGACTTCCTGTTCCAGCCCGGGCCGGGCGGGCAGCCGCCCGTGGCGCGGGGCAGCGGCTCTGCCGCCGCTCCTCCGGGCCGGCCGCGGGCCGCTCCGCAGGGCCGCGCTGGGGCCCGTCCGCCTGCCCTCGGCGCCCCGCGGTGGCAGCCCCGGCCCCTCCCGTCCCCGCCCCGCCGCTGTATCCGGATCCAGGACGGGGACGGTGGCAGGCCGCTCTCGGCGCGGGGAGGCTTCGCACAGGACGGCTTGGCGGGCTGACCCCTCCCCACACGGACCTGCCTGCCCGCCCGTTCCCCTCCCGCCGCGGTGTGGGCTCAGCCCGAGACCCCCGGGGCTCTGGTGCTCGTCCCGGGACCCTTCGGACCCGTTGGGTGTGCAGAGGTGCCGGTGTGGTTGAGGCGTCATCCCCGTGTTTTCCCTGCCCTCACGCAGAGGAGGCAGGGAGCAGAAGGTGCTGATAAATGACCATCCAGCCCTCTGGCCTAGGGCAATGACCTGCACGACAAGGTTGGCCTAACTCTGGCTTAGGGCAATCCCCGATCTGATGAACCTGGCCTTCTAGTTAATATCATCCAGTCACGTTGGGCGAAGGTGGTTAAAAAAAAGTTTCTGTGGCATGTCCAATTAGACGAGTGTTTGAAGTGTACCGTATCTAGCTTTCGGACAGCACCTTCGTGCAGATTACTACGCATGTCACAGTCAAATGAAAGTCTTTGCTGCTCTGGTAGTTGCTGCAGTTGAATCGTATTTCAGCATCGGGTTCATTTAATCTCATGTTCTGGCATTCAGTGACTCTTCCAGGCCTTTAAGTGAACTTGAGACGTAGGCACTGACCTGTCGAGATAGTTTTTATTCATAGGAATAGGATTATATGCTAAAAGAAATACAGTCTAGGAATATAGTTAAGAACAAGAAAAAAAACCCAAGGTCTTCAGACACAATTTTTTTGACAGTGTGTTAGAGCTTGAATAACAATTCCTGTATTAAAAAAAAACCCTATAGCAGCAATATTACTGTGTGTAGGAAGATGAGTGCAACAAAACAATAGGACTCTCGTATATCGTTTATCATACAAATAGTGTCCCAAAAGGCATGTAGTTAGTTCTGTGTTGACATAGCAAGACAATCAGTGGTATTCCCATAGAGTGAGTAAACAAGAGTTCTGTTAAGCTGGTTTTCTTCCTTATGTTAAGTTTTAGTCTTCTTAGCAGTTAGTGTCATTGTCTTAAGGCTTTGATTTGCTCTAAATTAGGTACACTAAATTCTCCTCTGTTTGTGGATGGCTTCTCTGGGTCGAAGGCAGACACCTAAGGTGGCTCTGGTGGAGTTGCTGGGGTCAGGCACAGCACTGAAACAGAACTGGCTACGCTGCTTCCAAGACCAGGTCGTTCTGGGAGCTCTTTAGCCCCTTTCTCATCATGAGCAATGCCTGGGTCTCAGTCCTGTGGCTCTGAGCTGTTTCTGTGGCTGGCTGGCCTGTTTAAACACTGTTCCCTCCGGTGCTCTGCTTTCTGAGATGGCTTGCTGGCCTGCACAGTGTTACACGGAGGCCAGGGCTCGCTTCTTTCTGTCTGCACTGGTGCTTGCACTGGTGCTTGCACTGGTGAGCCCTCGGGAGCACCAGGCACCCGGGAGGCAGAGCCCTGCCTGGGCTGAGTTGGAGAGCCCATGTCGGAGCGAGGAAGTATGTTGCGCTGAGCTCGGGGCCAGCTCTTGGCCGGTGCCTTTGTCCTCCCTTCTGCAGGTGCCCTCTGTGGTACACTGGGAGCAACCTGAACAAGAGGAGTGTTTACCGGTTGTGTTTTGAACTGATAAGGCAGAAATTCTAAACTCCACAAACTGCTTTTAAAAGCAGTTCTTCTAGTGTTGTTCCATTAGTAATATAAAAATTAAAAATATAGTCGGGGCTCTTCTTCATATACAAGCTGATGCTAGTTTGATTTTGAAGTTTCCTCCTTCATCTTTTGGGGGAGGAGCATGCTTTGATCGCCCTAATTTTCCAAATGGTTTAATGGAAAACCAGTTATCTTAATAAACATTAAAACAGGCCTAGCACAAGTGACCACTCTAAACAAAACAAATCCAAGAGTAAGAAGAAAAAAAAAAAATTGGATATTCAGGTGGATGACTGCATACCGATTACCTACTAAAACATATGCAGCATAAACTAGAAGGGAAACAAAAGTCTGGAATTGTGCCTAGATGTTCTTTGGCAAATGAGAGGGAATTAGGATGCTGGCTCTCAACTTTAAATCCATTCCACTGGGATGTGCATTTGGCTGCTCACACTTTACGGGGGGCGATGAGTTGTTATCAGCTATTTATTTTTTTTTAATGAATGTTTTTTCTACTTTCCTAAAAGATGTAAACCCAAACCATCATGCTTTGGTAACAACAGTTAAAATCAGTATTTCATACAGAAAGAGATAAAAAATAATGCGATGCAGCATAAGGAGTTTGAGCAGGATATTTGGTTTCTGGTTATCTCTTGTTTTATTACTACTTTTTTTGTTTTTAATGCCTGTTCTTACTTCTTTGTTTTGAAATATTCCTCTTGTTTCTTCTAACATCTTAGTGGGAGAGAACAAAGATAAAATTTATATGCCCCAAAAAAAGAAATTTCATTTAATGGGTATGAGCTGACACCTGAAGTGCAGGATTTTTTACAATGATCATATTAGGGCTTTTCAGCATTTTATTTTCTAGTTATAGGTATATGGTTGATACTAGTATAGGTGAAGTTCTTTAACTGTGCCAGTACAACTTTTCTGTCCAGGCACTACTTAAACTGAAGGAGTTGTGTTCTAACAGGAGTTTTGAAGTTGACATGAGCTAAATTAGGAAAAGTCTTTTTCGTACCACTTCAGATAATCATATGAAGTTATTTATAGTGTTTAAACTTAGGACCTGAAACTAGAATAACTTTTTGTATAAGCAGACTCTGCACAAAGTCTTTAATGCAGCATTGTTTCGATATAAAAAAATTCATGCTTCCAGCTCATTAGTTTTAACTTCTGTCTTGTGCTGTCAGATTTGGGTGCTCAGCGTTCATTACATTCACTCCTGTCTTTTGCTTTCCCTTAAACAGTTGAATGAGGCTTGTGCTCAGGGAGAGCTATGTGAGACAAGAACCTTGTGTGGTGTGGCTGTTCTTAAATATCTACTATTTTCAAAAGTGCTTTATTTTGATTTAGCTTTTCCTATTGGAATTATAGCATCTTGTGTTACCTTGTGGTTAATGGGATTTCATGCAGGAAGGTATCCCATGGTTTCGGAGATTGGTGTGTAAAATGAAACATTCCCTCCCATTCCTGACTGTGCGGTGGCAAGGATAGCCAGCTTTCATTATTTTAGAATAATTCTTCTGTAATTTGATAATATCACATATTCATCCATTGCAGAAAAACGTTGATTTTTTAAAAAAAATGGTGTTTTAAAGCCAGGTACTTCAGCCAGGAAATGCTGAAAGTGCACCCTCACTGAGTGCCAATTTTTTCATCCTTGTTTTTCTGCTTAGCAGAGATGCTTCATAACAGCCTTACGCTATGTTTTGAGTCTTTTTTTCAGTGCCTTCTCTGTCCTGTTTAGTGTACAGAGTAATTGCATAAGGACCAATAACTTCGTATTCTGTTTGATGAGCGCAGTGCCTTGCTCTCTACTGTTCGCTGTTGTGGAGAGAACATCCTGTTATAAAGCGAGTATCCCTGTCCCCAGCAGGTTTTAAGAGATAGACATCTGTCCTGAGCAGGTTTTGGAGAGTGAACATCATACCAGTTTGGTTCTGCAAAATCATTATGAAGTGAAACTCTTACTTATTTCTGAATAATAAAAGGAAAGAATAGTCTTAACTGGCATTTTTAACATTTGAACTCTAGACCATAATATTTGAAGACGATTTTTCTCTTCCTCCCCTCTACACCCCACTATCTTCTCTGTTACTTTTATTCAAATAAAAGTGAGTCCTGTTTTGGGGGGCAGGACTGGATTCCTCACACAGACCTCTACAGTTGAGCTAGGAGAATGCTGAACTCTTCACCCAACATCTTCTCCCATGGGCCTTGCAAGAACAGGAGTAAGATGTGCTTTGTGAGTTGTGAGGTGTTTTGCATTTTCTGATGACAGAGCAATGAAGTGAGACATTTCAATTCCAGCTTTTTAAGGTAGTAACTTCACAAGCATGTGGCCTATTTTATTTTCTTCCTTATTTCTCTAAATCTCTTTGTCCTCTGTCACTTCTTTTCCCAATAAGTCAAGTCTTTACTAGAAGGTCTTCCCTTCTCAAGGCAGTGCTTGCAACTTTTTTTTTGCTTACAGATCCTTCTAATACCGAGGGGGTATTAGACATGTTCTTTCCTCAGCTCTTCTGTCTGGCTGCACTGTTTTGGAGCAGCTGGATGGCTTTTCCAAACTTAATCATATGCTCTGGGATGAGGTATATTGATTGAATCTGGAAATATTGGAACCAAATGCATTTGGTGAAGATGGAATTCTTATCTATTAAATGAACATTTACAGAAGATGCATGAACTTTCCTCCCCCCATCCAAGTAAATAACTGGCCAAATCTGGAAGAATTCCTATGAAGACTGCAATGTACAGTTACGATGTTACCTTTTCTAAGGTAATTATTGGGTTACCTTTTTTAAACTTCAGGCTCATCTCTTAAAGTATATTCAAATGCTTCCAAAGCTACCATAGACAAACACTGAGAAGAAGGGTTTTCTTACCCTGCCTGAGAGAAAATTGTTTTGAGATTTTTTTTGAGGAATATGTGTTTTGACGTTTTCCAGATTTCTGGCCCAGCCTGAATTATTTTGGAGAGTAAATCTTTAACTTGAATGATTAAAATATAGCAGAGGTGTAAACCATTGGCAGTCAGGTTTTAAATGGGATTAATCTACTAACTTCAAAAAGAGTGCTAGCCACTTAACAGGAGGACAACCAAGACAGGTCATATTCGTTCAGCTCACATGTTAGTGTGTTCTTGTGTTAACATTTTTTTCAAATAAAAGATGCTAAAAATTGTTGACTTCTTCCTCTTCTCTTTTGGGTTTAGGTTATTCAGCTTCTGAAAGCTGGGAAAGCAAAGGAAGTTTCTTACAATGCACTGGCTTCACATATTATTTCAGAAGATGGGGACAATCCAGAAGTTGGAGAATCTCGTGAAGTTTTTGATCTCCCTGTGGTAAAGGTGATGACTCATCCATGATATTGATCAAGTACTGGCATGGATACTTCAGTGTTAGAACAGAAAACATTCCTGTTAGGATGATGACCAAATAAAACATACTTTTAAAAATCTTTTATTCTTGTTACACCAACTTTTACCCTGACTGACAGACTTACATTAAAATTCTCTCCTTTCTTGCATTGCTCTGTATCTGTCAGTGGTTTGGATTTTTTGTTGTCCTCTGTTTTGTTTTTTTCCAGATTCTTCCTTCAGTCATCTGAGATGGTGTCCTATTAGCTGTACTTTAGAAATGTTTCTGATGGGAAAGTTCTTGCAAGCTTCTGGTGATGGAAAACCTCAATTTAGAATAAGAGTAGACTGCTGAGGGTTTTTTTAAATGCATATAATTGGCAAGATGCAAAATTATTTTGTTGATTCTGCGTATGTGTACTACGCTAATTTTAAAGAATAGGAACTTGTAGAAAAACAGATTTTTTTTTTTTTCCCTCTTGATTTTAGTTTTTCAAGATTGTGGGGTTTTGGTGTTTGTTTTTTTTTTTTTTTTTTTCCTTACTCATACCGGAATTACCAGTATTTTGTTACTATCTTGCAATACTGTCTTATGTTTTCCAGTGCAAGATTCTGGGCTTCATGTTTAAAAATGTGAACTTGTCACTCTGCAAGTCATGAGAGTAATTAGAAGAAAAGGCACCTGTATTTCACTGCCAATACCTTTGGATACCTGATTTTGTTTGGGTTTTTTTTCATATAATTGCTGGTAGCAGTAGAGAATTTGGATAGTTTGTCATGAGAGTTTAGCTGACACTGTAGAAGTATGAATTAATTTCAGAAAATAAAAGGTGTTTAGCTGGAGACCTTATAGTTATGGTGGGTATGCTGTTTAATTTTTAATTCCTTTTTCTGAAGTGTTCTATGGCATAACTTTCATCTTACAAACAAGAAGACTGCTGCCATTCTCATGTGAAGGAAGGACATCAGCATCGTAACAGTGCTTTCGGCTTTGTAATGCCATTTACTTAAATAATTTAATTTTCTAACTGCTGCTAGCTAAACTTTTTCATTTGCCAAATGAGAGCAAGTCTTTCAGTAATGCCACTTAGTTTGACCTGAAAACATCACAGCATGTTCTGTAATCAGAAAGATTAGACTCAGTATTAAGGGAATGGAAGTCAGAGGCAAAGGTAGCTTGTTACAGAGAATAAGGAAGAGAAAGGAGGAGAATCACCCATTTGTTTTTGCAGAGGTCTGAGGAGTTACGCATTAAATGGTTTTAGGTTTTTTCGGTGGGTTTTTTATGCCTTCTAAGGGAAAGAGAATAGCAGGAATTGGGCACCATAAACATGTTACTACAATATTTTTTGTTTGTGTTTGAGGAGAAGCAATTTCATACTGAATGTGATGCCACTCTTTTCCCTTCTTCCTTACATGCTGTATTGGGACCACTGTCCTAAATCTCTTCCGTTCTTCACCACTTCCCTTTATCCCTTTGAGCCCTTCTGTCCCAGAATGCTGTCAGTTAGGGGCCATTACCTGTGTGCTTAGCATCCAGCATTGCTTATGTGCTTCAGAACTTCTTTCTGGGTGAGGTTATGGTTCCTGACTCCTTGGTGATGAGTGTAAGATAGGAATTTCTGTGGCGTTTTTTTGTTTATTTCAGAGCAGGGAAAACTGAAAAAGGGGAGAGTATGAGTAAATACTGTAAATGGTTTTCCTGACACAGTAGAAGGAAGAGAGAAAGGGGTCTTGCTCCCATATCGCTGTATATCCTTTGAGCGGTCTTTATATTAACTCTTACAATTAAATCAAAAGGTTTTTTTGTAAAGACCTAAGTAAATGTCTGTGAAACACTTAGACTTTCAAAGCTGGGGGATATATTTTGAAACTAGCTATATTACAAACTTGGAAAGTAATTCATACTTCATACATGCAGACCTAGGTTTTTAATGTCTTGTGGTTTTTGTTTTTCAGCCTTCCTGGGTGATCTTGTCTGTTCGCTGTGGAGCTCTTCTGCCGTATCCTTTAAGTTAAAATTTGAAACAATTCTATAGGAAGCATGTTAAAATAGGTACCACTGAGGGATTAAAGACTGTTTCAAGTACATACAGCTTACATTTTTTAAATGACAGGATATGTTTTGCCTGCCAAGATTGCAGCGTGCTTGGAGCTTCTTTGTCTTACTTGAGTTTTCTTGTCCTTCTGGCTATTTTGGATGCATAATAGGCACTTGCAAGAAAACTGTCATCAAATGGACTCAAAACATTTTAGCTGGAAGTTGATAATTAACTGTGAGGATCCAGGAAACTTGCTTGAGTGCAGTAAGGGAGTAAATGATGGTTCAGAGTAGAAGAGCCTTATCTGCCTTTTCTAGAAGCAGAATTAAATAAGGGATAAATACACAATAACTTGTATCAACACTGTATCTGTATATAAAGTGTTATTTATATTAGTGTTAGTATTCCCATTTTTGGGATAGTCTGTCCTTGCCTTTGGTAGACCCTTGTTGTTTGTGTTTGGCTAGATCTACAGTTCTGAACTTGTTGGGAACGTATATTGCATATGGATGCCATATTCCTTCCTTTTCCTGTCAGTTACTGCATCTCTATTTGTGTTTGCCTCAGTTTTTTCTTTGGATCACAGGAATGGTGACAATGGCTGTTATTATAGAGAAAAAAAGTGCATTTTTTCTCAGGCAATTCACAGTAAAGATTCTGTATATAGAAAAGCTGAATCAGAGCAATACGTTTCAGTTACAGATACAAGTGGATGGTTGCCACAAAGAATGCCAGGCCTAGGGAGGTATGCTGTCAGGCACGAGATCTCATTTTGGAATGAGGTTAGCAGGTGATTGTGTGTATAATGGAAAACAAGAGGTGGTAGATGCAGTAATCTAGGTGTTTGTAATAGGAAATCTGGTCTTAATGTGCTTCATTGGTTCAGAATTCATGTTTTATACCCGGTATTTCAAGGTATGTGCCTTTGCATCTTGCTGTGTCTTGACTATTAGGGTAGGATTCAGCAGTTAGTGTGAAACACTTGCCATAGTCATGGATAGTCTTCTGACCAAAGCAGAAGAAATCTTTTCCTGAAAGACTTGGCTTCCAAATGGAAAAAATGCACCAAACATTACATGGCAAAACTCAGATTAGCAGAGCTACTCCTGTATTATAAGTTGATTATTGTGATGTGATCTAGGCTGGTGATTTTTGTCTTTTGCATCTGGGAATAATAAATGTGTTCATCATCCTTTCATCATCAGGATGGGAGCGTACAGTTGCTTATGTCACACATCCGTAAACCTTTTCCCTGTTCCTGAGGACTGGTTGAAAAATATAATAAAATAGCTTGGTATTAGCTAAATTTTCAGGCTTAAGTAACCTAGGATTGCATTGTTAGTGTTGTTACTTCCATGAAGAAGTTGCACTATTAGAAAATTGGTCTTCTGTCTGAAACTAGGGATTTTGAAGAGGGTACTCTTAAGAGCTGCTGTTATTACACAACCAGAAGAAAATCAACAGATAAAACCACTGAGTGATGCAGTCCATCACTAAATTGCAGCAATAAATGTGGGAATGTAGCCCTCAAGGGCTGTTGCTTAGGAAGTCTTTATTGTGGTTATATAGGAATGGCCAAATGAAAAGACCAGTGAAAAGACCAGGTCTCAGTAGTATCATGTTCTTGAGTTGTGTGGAAGAAGGAAGTTTGGTACACCTGTCAGCAGTAAATGTGTCCTTGGACCTTTGACTTTATTCTTTCTAGCACTTCATGTCCTTAGAACCTGCTGGTTTTAGATTTTATTCTGAGCCTTATAGTGTTCCTTAAAATTGGTTGTTAAGTCTTAACTTTGTTCTGTTTCTGTCTCTTTATGACTTCTAGTGCAGTGACATTCAGCCTTTCATTAGGGTTTTAATTACTACCATAATGAAAAAAATACAGTAGTTAACAGGAATTAGCTTACAGTTGATTGGTTTTGGACCCTGTTTAGGTAGAGGTTTGAGATTCTACATTTTTGTCTTTTGTTATGTTTTAATTTAGAGTTTTAATGCCCAAAGTGGTCCTTGAATTTCTGAAAAAACAAGTTCTGGAAACATATTTTGTCAGTGATGTTATGAATCTACTAAGAGCCTTAAAGATTTTATCTTGGCTTAACCGGTATGTATTTGATGGGCATTTGCCTGTCAGTTGTTAAAGGTGAAGTTTATTAGGAAGATTTAATACAATATAAAAGCATAATAATTTTGCCTGTTTCTCATAAATACATTTTAATATTCCACTGAGAAAGTTGTTTTCACTGGGGGGAACTTCAGAAGGCAGAGTGTTCTTCTGTTCCATGTGAACTGATGTTTGCAAAATGTGACTAACCTGCAGTTGAAGTGAAGTGACAGAAAAAATAATCTGGAAGCAGCCTTTGTGAAGAAGAAAAGACAGTTTTGTGCATGAAAACCTCAGTTATAATGCCGTAAAGAGGGCTGGTGTTTTCTTTCTTAATTTCTCTTGATGGCAGCAAAATAAAGTGAGGAGGAGTTATTTTTTCATGGTCTTGTACAGATGAAAGAGGGCCAGAGCACTTCTGAATTTTGGTTGCGGGGAGGAAAAAAAGTGAGTTTTGTTGCATTCCCTCCTTTTTGTTTTCCAGACCCACTTGCAACGTTATTGTTGTGATCCTTCTAACTGTTATAAGAGGGTCTATTTCACTCCTAGTCTTTAGAGAGTGCAAGCTGCAGTCAGACTGATAGACCTATTAAAAGTTAAATACTGAGCTGTTCCTGCTTTATGTGCTAGGAGCAGATGTTAAGGCAGGGAGTAGACAACTGTACACATCTGAAAGATCCAGTACTGAAGCTCTATCTTAGATGACATACTGAGCAACACAGTGAAATTTAGGATGTTCATCAGACTTGAACTTCTTGGAGTATTCTGGATAATGACAGTAATCTATTCTTAAATTTTAAAGTGCTCTGGGCTTTGTTGTCAGATTGCTGTGTGTTGTCTCTTCTGGGTCACAAAACAAAATTTAAGTACTGCTGGTGCATCCGTCAACAGCACAGGGAAGGCAATTTTATTTCATTTCCAAAATCTCAGTGTGTACTTGTACCGCAGTATACATCGGTTTCTGTAGTCATTTTTACCAACAAGATATGTATGTATCTTCAAGACAAAATTGTATGAAAGTGTAGAAAAGGGAGGGAAGTTACAGAAGTCAGATGGTCCGTCTGTCTTTCTCAGGTCAACTTCTGTCAAACCGTTCTCTCCTGTTTCACAAGGCCCTTCCCATAGTGAAGATTTCATAGTCTCACCAGTCAATTTACAGTGCATCACTATTGTGTTGTTAGAGTTTAACCCCATTACTGTGCTTCAGTCTAACCCTGTTTTGATTTATGTGAGCCACTCTGAAAAGAGAGAACAAATTAGTTCTCTTTTCATTTGGCAGCCTTTACAGGATTTGAAGATGTGTCATCTTAGCTTCTTAAACATATCCATTCTGGTCTTTCAGTTTCCTCTTTTAAGTCGTATTTACTAGGTCTGTAAAAATTCTCACTGCTCTTTTTCACATACTGTTTCATTTATTTCTTTCATGCATTTGAAAACAAATATGCATTACTACCAGAGATCTTGTTGAACTTCGAAAGCATGGTGGAAAACTTCCTCTTAGTTTCAGGATGTGCTTCTGTTTCTACATCCCAGTGTGGTTTTCTTCTCCATTTGTAATCTCACAGTAGCTCCTAGATTTCCTCCCCATATCTGTTGTCTAGCCATCTTCCAATGCAGAGTTATGCCTTAGGAGGAAAAAATCTGTAGAAGATCTGATAATTGCTTATACTGACTTGCCTCTTGGTTTGGTTTGTTGTTTTTCTTGATATATGAGCTTGTCCCTTGACATCTTTGTTGTTCAGTGCCTTTCATGGACTTGATAACCAGGAGACTTTTTCTACTTTTCTGGTCTTTGAGAAATTGCAAAGGGCAGGTTAGGTTCTAAAAGAAATCTTAAGAATTTTTCAACCAAAACATCTACTATTTGGTTACCAAACTTAGCCATTTCTGAAACCTCTGGGTTCTGTATTGCCTTCTAACACATTTTCTTTCTTTCTTTCTTTCTTTCTTTCTTTCTTTCTTTCTTTCTTTCTTTCTTTCTTTCTTTCTTTTTTTTTAAGGCTCTGCTTTTATTTCTCGCTGGTTTTAAATGAAGTCATCCACCAGATTGCCATCTTTTTTAATAAGTGCAGAAAAGGCACTTTAACTTTCTCACAGGTGTCTGCTATTAGCTTTCATTTTAGAAAAACACACTTTTCTTGGCCTGTCGTGTTTTATCGAATTTTTTCAGTTGTGCATCATAATACTTTGATATTGTGACTGTAGCAAAAACTTCTTCAGATTCTCCTGTATTTTTAAGCATGGAAGAAAGCTCTTGATAATGACTGGACTCCTATAAGCTAAACACCCTGAGGTGGGCCTAGGGAGATGTTCTGGGAAGAGGCAAGTTTATAATGTTATCCACATCGGTCATAATATTAGAGGTTTCCTGATCCAGTTTGTGCCTTAGTTTTTTTCTTGATGCATACAACTTGAATTGGAAACAGACAATATGCTTTTAAAGATAAAAGTTTCTGAATCATAAAATACTTGATAATATCTGAGAATTACTATGCACACTATTTAATTTTCTTCTAATGTCCCTCAGGAAACTCTTTTGCATCCTTGACACCTGCTTTCCAGTGTAAATGGCTTTTCTCCAGAATCATGTCAGATCTTTTTTGGAGTCACTGCTTGTCTCTCTCAGGTAAGAAGTGAGCCATATTTTAGTCTACTCTAATGTACAATACGTGTGCGATGCTTTGGTTTTTTGAGGAGAGATATCAGTTTTTCTAGTGTATTATGACTTTTTTTCTGTATGTTAGGTGAGTTATCACCCAAGACAGTTTTTCACTGAAAATGAGGGCATGAACTGTGAACGTTCAGTCAGTGATTCATCTTGTATTCAGCTGTATGGTGATTCTAAAGTGCAGAGTGCACTAGACTATAAAGTCTTTGGTCCTATTCTTCTGTTTCTGCATTAATACAATACTCAGTCAACACGTTTTACCTACTTCTGCACTGAAACCTTAACAAGGGTGCCAAATAGTAAAGTAAGTGGAAAGATGGTGGTTCAGTTGCTTGTGTTCATAGCCAGCTTTATAGATCTGTGACTAGTGTGTGTGTGTGTGTGTGCAGATGGACAGGATAAGGCCCTAGGTGCTGATGGAATATATGCATATATGTGCTTTAGACTTTTTAATTAATTCTTCCTGTAAGACTATCACTAACTGAATGGTAGTGGCTTAAATACATGTGACTTTCTTGACAGGGGAGGGGGACATTTCTGTGACATAAATTGTTAGAAATAAATGTTTCATGTGTTTACACAGGCTATTAATTTGGTCTGCTTGTTAAGATTCTGCTTAATGAATTTAAACAGGTTGTCTAAGATACTTGTTTGATGGCTAATTTTTTTTCTCTTGTGAAAAGTGATACATTAGTGTTGAGTTTTATAGGAGTGAAGAATGTTTTTCTCTGTGCAGGTTAAAAATGATTGCTTAATGTCTTTTCTTGTTGCATGTCTCTGTCACCCTTTTTTCTCCTTAACTTTCATTCTAATTTGGTATTTAAAAGTGATTGGTAATACATTAGCCAGACTTGTAAATGGTATGTCATGGATTGTACTAAAATTCTTTAAGCAGAAGGCAGCTGGTTGCATGGAACTAAAAGGCTTATTTACTTCCTTTCAGGTTTCATCTGAAGACCGAAGTACGCTGTGGGCTTTGATTACTTTTTATGGAGGGAATTGCCAGCTGAGCCTCAATAATAAGTGTACTCATTTGATTGTGCCTGAGCCAAAGGGGGTAAGAGTTTATTACATGTACAATTCTTCTTGTTGTAGCTCTCATTTGCTTTTGAATAATCAGAAATTTTTCATCTCTCTGAAGTTAGGATTCTTAAGACTGTTTGTTAGTCTAAAACAGCTCAATTCAACACAATTACACATTGCAGCTATTCAGTTCGTATTTATTTTCTGCATGGCTTTAAGTCTGTTTAATTCAAAAGATGTCCAATTTCATATTGATATTTGTATTTCTGGTTGAATAAAGCATTTTATTCTTTATTCCGTTTGTCTTAACCTAATTTTGATATCTTATAATCATTTATGATTGTGATTTGTAAATCTATAGATTCAGAATCAGTGAAGAAAATGAAGGACAGGATTGTAAAGTGCCCTTCAATGTTATGAGGGAGAAAGGAATAAAGAGAACAGAAGGAGGAACAGGGGTTTTGTTGTTTTTATTTTTCTAAAAGAAAACTCTTAAAGAGAGATGGTAGGATAAACAGTATACAGTATTCCTGCCCAACTGCTCATAAAGTAGTCATACCTCAAATCACTCCCATTGTAGCATCATAGCTTATCTCCAGTTGGAAGGGACCCGTAAGGATCATTGAGTCCAACTCTGTCCTCCTCTCAGGACTACATAAGACTGAACCATGTGGCTAAGAGCATCATACAGATGCTCCTTGAACTCTGACAGGCTTGGGCCTGTGACCACTTCCCTGGGGAGCCTGTTCCAGGAACTGACCACCCTCTCAGTGAGGAACCTTTTCCTAATGTCCGATCTGGACTTCCCCTGATGCAGCTTCATGTCCTGTCACTGGTCATAAAAGGAGAGGAGATCAGCGCCTCCCCTTCAGCTGCCTGCCTGGAGGAAGCTGTAGACTGTGATGAGGTCACCCCTCAGCCTTCTCTTCTCCAAGCTGAACAAACCAAATGACCTTTCACCATCTTGGTCGTTCTCTTCTGGACACGCTCGAATAGTTTGATGTCCTCGGCTAAACTGAGGCTCCCAAAACTGTCCACAGTACTCCAGGTGGAGCTGCACCAGTGCAGCATAGGGTGCGACAATCATCTTCCTTGACTGGTTAGCTGTGCTGTGCTTGACACGCCCCAGGACACGCTTGTTGCTTCTGGCTGCCAGGGTACACTGACTTATATTCAACTTAACATCAACCCAGGTCTCTTTCTGCAGAGCTGCTCTCCAGCCTCTTGTCCCCCAGTTTGTACACATAACCAGGATTACCCCATCCCAGGTGCAGAACCTAGCACGCGCTTTTATTAAATTTCATACAGTTGGTGGTTGCGCAGCTCTATCCAAATCTCTGAAACGCCTCTCTACCCTCAAGATGGTCCACAGCTCTTCCTAAGTTAGTGTCACCATTTGAGTTCCTACTCCCATGTAGGAAGTCAAATGTTGCTGTCTTTATGGAAATGGAGAAACGGAATCAGAAAGATCAGGTAACTGGCTAAAGAGAGCATTAAGCACAACAGAATAGCCTCCTCTACTAAAATGCTGGTAATGCTTTGGTTGTAATAGTTTACTGAATCTTCATGAAGTGTTCAGGTACTCCTCCTGAAGAAGAAATATATTTGTAATTGATTTAGTGTGTTTTTTCAGAGACTGAAAATACTTATAATAACTGAAGCTCACTTAAAAATGATTGCTTGGATGCTTTTAGTTGACATGGTTCATAGAGCAAGTTCTTGGTTTCATTTTTTGTCCTTTAATAACATAAGCATGTTTCCATCACCTTTTTTTTTTTTTTTTTAAATTTGAAATCAGTGGGAGAGGTCACACAGTTTAGTTATTTGAATGTGAGTAACTCCAAAATCAGGTTCTATATACTAGCTCCTTACATAAACCGTGAAACTTTGTCAAGTCTCTGATGTTCTATACAAATTGAGTATATTTTCCTGCCAATTACTCCTCTCATATTTTGGAGTTAATGTAAGCTATCTAGTACTAAGATAGAGAAAAACACGTGGCTAGTAGGGCGACAATAGCCTTATGTATGCAATACAAAGAAAAGTGCCTTAGAATAAAACATGGGCTGGCATTGGAGAAGAGAAGGTGCAGACATGAGAAATGCTTGCTTTTTCTTCCCTGTTTCATTTAAAACTACAAGGACCTTTGTAGGTTTGGGGGTGGTGGTGTTGGTGGTGTTGTTTTTTGGGGTAAGTGCATGATCTTCTGTGGAAGATTCAGAAGGGTGTACCGAACATCCCCCTAGTTGCGTCCTCCATCACAACAGAATGTAATGCTTGGACAAAGAGCTTTGCTACCTAACATGGTGTTTTTAAGAAGCAACGTTATACATTTAAGAAGTGTTGTCTTAAATCATGAGCTTTTCAGAGCAAAGGATGTTGTCTTGAGCTTACCAGTCAAGAAACTGAGAGAAAACACATTAACATTTCATATCTGTAGGATAAAATATCTATCCTGTTTAATTTACATAAGCATTAAATGGGAACAATTTTATAAGATGATTATTTAAAATGCTTTAGTCCTGCTGATCTGACATACTACTACAAGGGAATCTGTAGCAGTTTGTAATGAGAACAGTTTTGACACTAGTAAAAACTTAAATGATTGCTTTGACTAGACACAAGATGATAAAACAAGATTCTTCATTCTTTGTGGTGAGAATTATTAAAACTCATATCTGCAAATAAATGTGGTTTCATCTGTAATCTCTTTATTGTGTATGAATGACAGTTTCATTGTAGGAAATAACTCTAGAGAATCATTAAATTAAATTAATTTCCTCTGAGTGTGCTAGTTGTTAATTTATATTGTTTGACATACAAAGAAAATCCCAGTTCAATCACTTCTAAATATTAGATCCTGAAATTACTTTCAAATCTTCTAAAGAAAGTTTTCTCTTTTTTTTTTTTCCCGTCGTCTTGGTATTTGTGAGGGGTTTCCATGAAAGAGGATGTTTGAATAAATAGAGCACTGATTCTGTGTCTATTTCTGTTTCTTAGGAAAGGAATCAGTGAAGTTTTACTGTTTGTATATATCTTAAAATGATGGAATGATAAGGAAGGAGGGAGGGATAAAGTGTTCTACTTTGACAACTTTGTAACCTCTCATTGAAATGGATTTAGCTAATATCTGGACAGAAGTGTAACTTTGAAGTTGAGGGCAATATTACAGTTTGCGGCTTCTGAGAAGGTATATGGGAAATAGTCGACTGCGTTCTGATTTGTATTCCAGCTGAAATGCTTTTTTTCAGTGATCACCTTGTAAATATGTCTCTTGTGAAATTCTGATTTTTCCCTAAATTCTTTTTCATGGTAGTTATTTTTTTTTTAGTGAAGAAAAAGTAAGTATAAACTGTATTTAGACTCACCTTAATGTCCACCTAAAAAATGAGCTGCATCTTAGTATTGACTGTGATGTTCCCAGCACCTGGAGTTCTGAAAGCTTTTCTGGAACCAAGTTTCATTATTTTTGAATCCTTTGGTGACTGGGTTTGAGAAGAATTTTGGGAGTGTTGGTTTTGCAAGGGAAGACTTAATCTTCTGCAGTTGTGTCTTCTGAGTCCTTTGTATTGTAAATGTGGAGGGATTTATTTTAATCTCTTGGAACTTGTGGTTATTCACAGTAGTGTAGTTTGTTTGTCCTGTCGGTTCTGGGAGAGATCACTTTCTGTTACTGGACACCACTTGTGATCTGCCTCTCCATGCTCTCGCCCTACCCTCAAATAAGTTATTTTGGATTTTTGGTCTTTCAATAAAGTCTTATTTTTTTTCCTAGGAAAAATATGAATGTGCATGTAAACGGGACAGCATTAAAATTGTGACACCAGACTGGGTACTGGATTCTGTAGCTGATAAGACTAAAAAAGAAGAGACTCCTTACCATCCTCGTTTAATTATATACGAGGAGGAAGAGGAAGAGGAGGAGGAAGAAGAAGAAGAAGCAGAAAACGAAGAACAAGATTCTCAAAATGAAGCTAGTACCGATGAAAAATTATCGAGCCCAGCATCTTCTCGAGAAGGATCACCAATTGGTGATCAAGTTTTTTCACCAAAATCTACTACTGCTGATAAGGCAAAAGGGGAACTGATGTTTGATGATTCTTCAGATTCCTCTCCAGAAAAGCAAGAAAGGAATTTGAACTGGACACCAGCTGAAGTCCCACAGGCATCTACAGCAAAGCGTAGGTTGCCTCAAGGGAAAGACTCTGGGTTAATAAATTTATGTGCCAATGTCCCACCAGTGCCAGGTAACATTTTGCCTCCAGATATGAGAGGCAATCTAATGGCTTCAGTACAAGGTGCCCAAAGTTCTGATCGACAGGAAATGATGACTACGTGGAGTCCAGCCATGCGGACATTAAGGAATATTACTAATAGTGCTGATATTCAGCAGATTAATAGACCATCAAATGTAGCACATGTAAGTGTTGGATTTTTAATTTATAAGATATTGGACTTTTTCTTAGGAACTATCATATCCAAGAACTTCAATTTCCTTTTATTGTTCTATAAATGTTACAGAGGATTAGAAGTTCCCTGTATCAGAAGTTGTGGCCAAATTAGTAACCTTCCCATAATAAGTAACTTCATTCCTAGCAGGTTCACGGAAGTAAGAATGCATCCGGAAAAAATGTTTGGAAGAGTAAAGCTGTGTTTTTAATTATAGCATGGTTTAGAGTTTCACTACTGATTTCTTGTTCAGAGAAAAAAAATAATTCATTATTTTAGAATTCTTTGACTAGTTCAGGAAACCTGATTTCATACCCTTCAAGCTTTTGCTTCAGTGCAAGGAATTATTTGTGTTATAAACACATAAAACTGTGAAATTGATTGTTCTCACAATAGGTTCAGTTCTATACTGTGTTGTTCTGCTGGTCATCATTAAGTTGTTACATAGTATAGTCAGGATTATGATGGAGAAGTCCTAATTTACAAGTTCTTATGCCACTCATACAGTTGAAATAATTGCAGCTTTTGTATTTAATTTATTTTTAGAAGAAGATAAAAAGTGAGTGAGCATGCACTGAAATAACTTGCAGCATTTAAATTCTTAGATGTTAATGGGAAGGAAACATGAGAAAAGTAGGTGCTGGTAAATGTTAAACATATCTTTTTCTTTAATAATTTCACTGGTGCATTTATTTGGATGTTCATATGATGGTAAAACTTTCAAAGGTGCCTGAATAATATAGAAGCTTACAGCTAGCACTTAAACAACAAAAAGTCAAGTCACTCAGAAATATTGGTTCTTTGTTGTCTATATGACTTCTGAATATGAAATAGAAATACAGGCTTCATTTTAGAACTGAATCTTAGATTCCTCCTGTTGATGCCTTGAATTGTTTAAGGACTGAGACTTCTGGGTAAGACTGAGCAGAACTGCCAACATCCTGGTCAGTTGACCAGTGCTGGTAAGTTGGCTGATGCTTTCATGTCTGAACACCACATCTTCTACAGCCCAGCCATTGGATTATCAAATATTATTTAGTGGTGTCCCTGTGTATGTATTCTTCTTAAGTAATATTTATAGAGCTACAGAGCAGTTGATGGTATCATTCTTCAGCTAGACTTTGTTCTCCAAAAGTCTGTTAGAGACTTGACTGTGGTGTGCAAGGACTGTTCTCAGGTACTGTATCAGGCTGCTGTGTAGGCTGTTGTGCTAGCTCCATGTGGAGAAAAGCTTTGCATTTTAGAGTTGTGAATCTGCTCTTTCTAGAGGGAGGAATGCCAATTCTACTTTTTTGCTTAAAACTTCCCTCTTGTTAGATTAAATTGCACTTCGTATCCTGCTTGGGTACAAGTCTTGGGTGGATTCCACATCTTGGTGCAAAATCTTGGAAAGTTGGTGTTTACTTGAACCTCAGATTTCTGCTGAATGGCAAGATCTGTAATAATATGGCATTTTGTAGATACAAAGGTACTTTCTGAATATAGCACTAGGATACTTTTGAAAGTTTTATCCCTTTATTTTGAAATATGTGTCCTGAAGCTTCTGTAATTTGGACTTTTGGGACTTTTTTTTGTGGAGAGCAGCATGAAGCTATCTCCTCATACTGAGCCATGGAAACATTCTTTTTGTGTATAGTTATTGAATGTTTATACTGTGGTGCTGTCTAGACATTAGTGATGGGTAATGCATTGATAATTGTGGTTGTAAATGTATGCTATACCAACAGTATCAAAATTGCTTAGATGAAACCTGAGATGTTTTGATTGTAAAAAACACTTGAGCTGCTTCTGATGAAGAGTTGATGGACATCTCATTGAGAGGATACAGTTAATTGGCGTTGTGTTGTAGTGATGTGCTTTGATTACTTACTCTGTCTCACACACACACATCACTGGAGTTTACACCGTATGTGATGAAATAGTGTGGGTGCAGTAAACAAGCTTCGCAGGATTCACCAAAGCTGATTTCACAGTTAAAACACTATGGATGGCAAATCTAGAGTTTCCTATTGCTCCTTCTAATTTTTAATAGGTAGTTTATAGTAAAATTCTTCAGTAAATATGTAGAACTCATCATAATCTTAGGAATTTGCCTAATTTTCCCTTTTCTGATGCTTTAAAAACTTTCTTGCTAACTTGTGTCTGCTTAGTGTGAAATGTTCTTTTCTTTAATGACGAGTTCTGCATCTAAAAATGAAATTGAACTCCAGATTACTTTGGCACTCTGTAGAACCCTAAAATCGATTGTTCTTAGGTACAGGTGGGTAGGGTTTTTCTCCCCAAGAAACTATTAGTGCTCAGCTCATCGATGTTTTTCTTTGTATTTTGGGATTCAGTTTAAAAAAATAGAGCTAAATATTCCTGAATTGGTTCAAAAGAAAGTGAGGTTGTATTAAGTTACCATGTTTCAAACAGCACTATGATTAGTAAAGGCAGTATTAGCAATTAAGTTGAAGAAACTTTGAACTTAATGAGCCAACAGGAATGTAAAATTAGTATTACAGTTGAGTGAGTTGATCAGTGTAATTGTTAATAGTCATAATGCTATTGGAGATATCATCAATAATACAGGGATAGGTTTTAATCTTAAATTTTGCTAAAATGTGCATTGCCTTAGGAGCTGTGTACCTCCACGCTTTTCTATGTGTAAGTCCTGTGTTTTCATTTTGCTATTAACAGTTAAAGACTTTTGTTTAGCTCACAGTATATTTAAGCATAGGGTTCTTTTGAGAATTGTATTTTCCCAGTAGTTTTAAAAATATTTTTAAAACTGAATGACAACAAAAAGATCACAAAACTAATCTTTGTTTTCTAGATATTACAATCACTTTCAGCACCTACAAAAGGTTTAGAACAACAAGTAAATCATAGCCAACAGGCACATCCAAATGCGGTGCTGTTTAGTCAAGTGAAACTAACACCAGAGACACATTTATTACAGCAGTCACATCAAGCACAGCAGCAACAGCACCATCCTCTTTTACACCTTCAACCTCAGCAACTTATGCAGCTACAACAACAGCAGCAGCAGCAACCCCAGATATCCCAGCAGTCTTTCCAACAGCAACAGCCTCATCAGTTTTCACAACAGCAACAGCAAGTTCATCAGCAGCACCAGTTTGCACAACAGCAGCTTCAGTTTCCACAGCAGCAGTTACACGCTCAACAGCAGCTACACCGACCTCAGCAACAGCTCCAGTTCCAACAGCAGCATGCTTTGCAACAGCAACTTCATCAGTTGCAGCAGCAGCAGCTACAACAGCAACAGTTGCAGCAGTTGCAGCAACAGAATCTGCAACAACAACAGCTGCAACATCAGCAGCAGCAAATGCAGCAGCAGCAGCAGTTACAGCAGCAGCACTTACAGCGATTACACCAACAGCATCAGCAACAGCAAATGCAGAATCAGGCAACACAACACTTAACTCAGACATCTCAAACACTACAGCATCAAGTTGCAGCCCAGCAGCCACAACACCACCAGCAGCAACAGCAACTGCAACAGCAGCCGCTTTTTGGACATGATCCAGCAGTGGAGAGTTAGTAATTATTGCCTTCTGATCCTGGAAAAAAAGTGGCTAATGACATGACATAATGTGGGTTAGAATAGAAAAAAATAATGCTATGTTTATGGTATGGGATTGTTAGACTAAGAAATGCCATTCATGGCTCAGGACCTGTATTACTAATTTTTAGGCAAACAGATTTAAATCATAACTAATGATCACTGTAACTAGTGATACAGAAATCTGAAAACCAGGAGAGCACTGACGAGGTTCTCTTTTCAAATATATGCTTTATGCCACTAGCATATAAATTATGAGAATAGTGTTCTCTATGCATAGTATACATTTTTAAATTTTTTTTTTTCTTTGGATGGGGGGAAGGGGAAAGCTTTCAGACAGCATAACAACTGGAAAGACATCTTAAATTTTGGAAATACTAGTAAATTAATGAGGATTCAGTATCAGGTAAAGGTTCCCATGCCCTGCTTTGAATTCTGTCCATGCTAGTGGAACTGAAAGCTCTTTGATTGTTTTGACTGTTTGTAACTGATTTGTATAAAAGAGTAAGTTGTCTTACGTTTTCCTTTCAGTGCCCCTTCCTTCTGCCCCTTTAGCCCTCTTCCTCCAGGAAGAAACCCACCCAGAACAGAAAAACCCCAAACAACCGGGGTTCAACTCTCTCTTTAGATGTGGCTGTCAGCTTTGCAGTTTTGGATCTTGCTTTTCTCGAGAAAGATTTACTTCAGAATTGAATGATGGTTATAACCTGGTGATAGGAAAGATTAGTGTAGCAAATATGTTCTGAGATGAACTCTTCAGACTTGTAAGTATTTAATTTTTTGTTCTTTTATGTGCCAAACTATTCCAGTTCCAGAAGAGTATTTCCTACTGGGCTGTGTCTTTGCAATTGCTGATTACCCAGAACAGATGTCTGACAAACAGCTGTTAGCGACCTGGAAACGGGTAAGATTCTGCTGTATTTTTAAAAAACTGATAGAATAATGTCATAGTAACTAAATTCAAAAAGAAATCATTGGAAGTATTTTAGCAGTGTTCACTTTTCTTTAGGTATCCTTTTGTGTAATGTTTGTGTTACAATCTAAAAACCGTTATTCAACTGCAGCTGACCAGAAAAAGTAATAAAAATGCTTTAGATGTGCAGCCTGGTTGAATTAGGTCTTTAGTCGTAACATTAGCTAAATAAGTTATAGCCTTAAGTATTTCCTGATGATTTATGCTTTTAATCACGCAGTTGTAGTGCAGCAAATGTAATACAGCATTACTATCTGTCTTTAACTTGATTGTATAAAAAGACTTTTTTCATATGATCTTGGCATTTAGTAGCCTGTGAGCTATCCACCTGAGTGAATAAGATGGAGGAATAGAGTGTTTCTATTTTTTGCCAACTTCTATTTTTCAGAAAAATCTGATTGTATCCTTTCCTAAATGAGAGGACTTTGATGTTCTTCAGAAACTTCTGATGGATTTTATAGTTGAATTTTCCCTACAATTTTGCATAATCAAGTAAGCTGTTGACATTTTTAACAGCACTTGTGTTTATTGCTGAGATAGAATTGAATAATTCATGAAAAATTGTTTGATAGTTAGTCTGCAAAAATAAAAAATGTGAGAAGGGTTATTTTTGTTTATATATCTTTATTTGGGTATTTTTAATTGATTCTAAAAAATAGACTTTTTGTAGCTCACTGAAAAGGTGCATATTTAATTTTGTTTTCACATTTTTGTTTTTTTCAGAAATGTTCTTAAGCTAGGTATCAAACCTTTTTTGGGGGGGTAACTCTTCAGTGAAATGGTACTAATGGTGGCAAGTGTCCTAAAGAGTAGGCTTTCATATCAGACTGTTTGTTTCTTAGGGTAATTTAAAAATTGTTACATATATTAGAAGTTCTGGGTTTGTTCTCTTACCAGATCATTCAAGCACATGGTGGGACAGTGGACCCTACCCTTACAAGCAGGTGTACACATCTTCTCTGTGAAAGCCAAGTCAGTAACATGTATGCTCAGGTAAGCAAACTAGTGCCGTGTATTCATGCATGCTTTCGTTTTGTTACTGGAAAGGTCAGGCTTTACGGTATGTACTTCATGCTTAAATTGCAAATATAAAATTAAAGTTTTTCATTATGTGCTTTTTTATGGTTTGTGGTTTATGGTGTAACAAACTTTTATAATGCCTGTAGTGAGTAGATTTATTCCAGAGAACACTAAAAAAGATGCTTTGAGAAGGAGAATCCTGAAAAAAATACAGAAAAACAAATGAAATTGAAGCTTTGTATCGTAGAAAAAAGTTTAAAATAAAGATGTATTTTGGTTTCTAAAAGCAGTTTATGGATGTATTCATAGGCTTTAAGAGAAAGGAAGAGATGTATTACAGCACATTGGCTGAACTCAATCTTGAAGAAGAAGAAAATGGTACCACCTCATCGAGCTCTTCATTTTCCAGTGGCATTTCCACCAGGAGGAAAGCCATGCTCTCAACATGTAAGATGAAAAAGTTTATTTCTAAAGAATGCTTGCTTCATTACATGAGCAGTATTAAGATATATCTAGAAAGTGCTTACTCAAAGCAAAATGCACATTTTGTCTGTCTCGGAAGAAAAGCTTCTATTAATCTTAAGGTTCTGTGTTGATGTGGTGCATAATAGTGGGTGATGGAGTGTTTTGCAAGTCTTACCAAGTTCTGAGTGCTGAGGTGCAAAGATTGCCTGAGTTATACATAGGCATAGTATTCCTATGTCATAGCAAGATGACAGGAATCCAAGCTGTGTAGTTTTTTACTAACAGCACATCTAACAGTATATAACCCAACATTTTGAGGGGATTTTTTGAGGGTTTTTCTGGGTCAATACCTAGCAAATACCACAAAAGAAAGCCTGTGCTGTTAATCAGGGAATAGGAGGTCACACTTCCAGTAGCCTGTGCAATGAGGAGCCTGGGAAAGTTGAATTTTCTGGGGTTCAAAGGTAAACTTGCAGTTGAATTGAATGCATCTTGAAATGCACTGTGCAGTATAAAACAAGATGCCAAAGTATGTCTTGGCATTGTGTTTCTTTGTGCTGGATGCAGACATATACCCTTGCTACTAGCCTGTTCTAAAAGACATAAAAAGAAATACAGGTTTGGGAAAATCAGAATATAACAATATGCATGTGAGCACAGTGGTTAGTAGTAAATGTAATATATAATGTAATAAACGTCATTATCAGCAACAAAATTGCTGATGCCTTTTCCTAAATAAAAGGGGAGAATGGCAAAAATTAAAACTTGGCAAAAATAAGGGTAAGAATGGAAGAAGTGGAATTACAGTTCACCACCTATAATCAGTTGGCACAGGTTATGTGGCTTTGTGGCTGGAGACTTTTAAAAGTAGAGTAGGGCAAGTGGGTTTAAGCATTTTTCTGTTTCCTGAATATAAACAGCAGCAGAAGAAAGGTGAGACGTGGGTAAAAACAAGCTGTGAGTTCTTTCATAGTAAAACTGCAGTCTTTGTAAATGAGAAAAGGCTGACCAGAAGAATGAAAATGGTTCTTCCTGAGTCAGAACTAGTGCTAGAAACCTGAAAATTTTATGTATAAACAAATCACTTCTAAATTGTATTGCTATGTACCCTACAAGCCATGTTTTAATTAAGTGCCTATATGCCGTGGTCATGATACTGTATATTTTCGTGTAATGTAAACAAGTTAGTAACAGAAAAATATTTTCAATAGGAATATTTTGTAAGTACCATCTATGTTCAGTTATTTGTTAACTGTCTCTTTCTGTCTGCAGATAATCTCTGTGACAGGATTTGTTGATAGTGACAGAGATGACCTCAAACTAATGGCCTACCTAGCAGGTGCCAAATACACAGGCTATCTGTGTCGCAGCAATACAGTTCTCATCTGTAAAGAGTAAGTGGTTTATCTCTGCAGTACTCACATTCTCAGTTGCCTATTGCTTTTCTTAATGTGAGGTGCTAGTTACATCTCATTATAAGAATGTCAATTTTAATCAATTTTGCAATTTGATAGCAACAAACTTACTGATGACTTTCTTGAACTAATCTACTGCACACTGTTGCATGATAAATTTTGCCTTCTGTAGACAGGCAAAAGAAAAGTTATTTTTACTTCCACTGTTCTACATTCTTTTATAAAGGATGCCAATACATCATCTACAAGTAAAATACCTGGGGTTTTTTTAAAAAAAAGAACTATTTTAAAACATTGGGGGAGGGAAAATTAAGTTAAATCTGGGTCTAACTCGATTCCATTTGAGGCAGAAATTCTCCCCTAATTGACTTTACTAACATGTAAAGCAAAAGTATTTTTTCAGAGTATATACTTCGTCATGGTTGAAATAGATAATAGGCAAACACAGAAATAAGGGTATTTTAGGTTTATTATTAGAAATTGCTATTTTATCTATTTTACTGAAATACCTTATTTTTTTTCTTCATCTCTGAACAATAAGGCCCAGTGGCTTGAAGTATGAGAAGGCTAAAGAGTGGAGAATACCATGTGTAAATGCACAGTGGCTCTGTGACATTCTGCTAGGAAATTTTGAAGCTTTACGGCAGATACAACACAGTCGATATACAGTATTCAGTCTTCAAGATCCACTTTCTCCTAGTCAACATCTAGTTTTAAACCTTCTTGGTAAGAGTTTTGGTCCCAAAGTTCTGTGTTCTGCAGCACTTATATATGTACCCATTGAATGAATAGAAACATGTGTCTTCTGTTATAAATAACTTTGCAGTGGTTTAATTTTTCTTTTGTTCTTCATTTTCTAGATGCTTGGAGAGTCCCATTAAAGGTATCACCAGAACTTCTAATGGTATGTGGAATTATTACAAATATACAGCTATTTTTATAAGATTACTCTTCAGTGTTTTTGATGTGTGAGCACTGTGTTATGGTGTGAGCAGCATGCCAGAGGGACTTAACACAGACCTGTACTGAAGCTCCTGACTGTACTTCCTGCTAGCGTTCTCTCTGCTCTGAGAAACCATGTTTTGTAGAACTAAGAACTTGCACGTGATACACAAAATCAAGTTACTTTTGAGACATCTTGGGCTAGTGTTTCAGTCTTCAATTTTTACATCAGACCTTTAGAAAGGGCTTAGTATTTTTTTGAGTCAGTACATGAAATCAGGCCACATAAGGGTTTTAAGGCAGAGCACCAAAAATCCATAAGAATTTTGTTAAATATTGACTAAATTTTTAATAGAATAGATAATGTAAATTAAGGGTGGAACTACTTTATATTATCTCTTTGAAATATCCTAACAACTAAAACCATGGGCATATATACCATATATTTTATAATTTAAAAATATATCTTGCTTTAAAAAGTGTAGTTGATAACCCTGGAAATAACAACAGTGTAGATGAACAACAGTAAGGACATGAAGAAGGTACCTTAAAAATACAAAACATTTAGTTCTTACCATGTAGTGTATTCTGTGAAACATGCAAACATGAGACAGGTGTAAGAGCTGAGGTGGAAACTGCAACTTATTTTCTGAACTGTTTCCTTGTTTTGAATATGTAGAAAATTTTTCAGTTTTTGTATTACAAATTCTCTTCCCATTTCACATTTACACTTGATAACTATTTTCACAGTGTCTGTCCTGATGAAAGTAAGTCCCAATTTGACCTAGTGAGCTTTCAGTTCATTTGTACAACAGATGACTTGTCAGATAACATTTTATATTGCACGAAAACATTTTGCCATACCACTTTTGTTCTGGTTCACTTCTTATCTCAGTCATTTTATATCCTCTTCAGAAAAGAGGAGCTTAGTAAGTGTAATAGCTTAATTTGAACTAATACTTTAAATAGGGTTTGGCGCAGTGTTTGTTGTTTAGAAGTAGCCACTACTATAGCCCTGGTCATAAGTATGAAACCTTCTTACAGACCCCTGTGGAATTGTTTTGTGGGCCCGTAGTAAACTAATTTTAGGAAATTAAGTACCTTCAAAAATTTGTGTGGCAAAATGAAAAATCCTTGAAGATACTCACTATGCACTATTAATATTTAAAATAGCTTTTAACTGTTTCAGTTTTGAGTTTGTTACCATCACCCTTTGTGTTCACACTGCAGTTGAGTTCATCTTAGAATTGGGAATATGCCACTTTTGTGTGACTCAAACCAGGTGACGGCCCATGTTTTGTCTTATGTAGCAAATGAAGAGAACTTAGAGGTCAGAAAGCCTAATTTAGTACCTCCCTTTCTGTATTTACTATATGGGACCCTTCTTGCCCATGTGAAGTGAGGGTCTTGTAACTTAACGTTGAAAGGGACTTCTGAAGGTAATCTGTCCAGCTCCCCTCAGGATGCCCACGTATGAAGAATATGATTTGGTAATAGAAAATGCCAGGCATGTGGAAGTGTCAGACAAGGTACTTCACTGCCTTCACAGTAGGCATTTCTGTTTGTCTTTGGATTTAAAGTATGGTGTCCTCTTTTGAGGACAGCTGTCTATCAGATGGTGTTGATGCCATCTACATTTTGCATTTTCATAGTTGAAATGTCTGTCAGAAAGTGAGTGCCTGCGCTTTTCTTTCAGCTGCTCTTACCAGTGATTGCCTAGCATAAAAATGCATGTCCCTGAGAATAGGGAACAAACCCCTGTGGCCTGTTCCTCCCAAAGGACCATCCTCACAGCGAGGCTGAAATAATGCTCCCTGTCGTTCTGGTCATGTGCCTCTAGTATTCCTCATTAAATTTCAGGTGTAGATTTGAAGGTTAAAAATTAATAGATGTCACATGCCTCCTGCAAGTGAGAGCTGTGGTTTCAAGTTACTTAGGCCAGGGAGAGCCTAAAAGCTACATTTCTCTACCCCTGGGGAAATGCTGTGGTGGCCGATCTGGTTCTGGGGAGGCAGGAATGTCTATCCAGTGAGTACCATAGCATCCTATGGAGCATCTGTTTAGGTAGTTAGGGAACTTAAGTGTTTAAAACACAGCTGTCAGTATTTTCTGTTGATATTTAAACACCTGGAATAATATTATAGCCTTCAAGTATTTAACAAATGGATGGGTTTTCCAGTCTCTCATTTAATTTTGGGGGATTTCCATTGATGATTATCAACTTTATTTAAAGAAAAAAGTCCCACAGTATTTTATTTGGTGTACACTTAAATAGTTACAGAACTTTGTGGAGAAGCTGTGGTTAATGCTCAGCTTTGCTCACATCAGTTGTGTAAGCAGTAGGTGCACCAGTATGCATTCAGTAGTGTGTCTTTCTCATTTGTGTTTTACTTTTCTTTGATATAGTCTCAAAAGATCAGTGTATAGTTTTCCTATTTCAGAATAAAGTTTGTTTCCCTGGTCAAATCAGATATAAACATGTAGATGATCTAATTTCAGGGTGTGAGGTTGCCTTTGAAACCAAAGCAAAATGAATCCAGTCTTCAGCCATCTTCCAAAAGAGCAAGGTAAGAATAGTGAGCAATCAGTGTCATAATCCTTAATTTACTTTTCCACAGAAGTGTCAGCTGGACATCAGTCTGGTTCCATCCTTTGCCCTGCTAATTGAAATAACTATCAACGTTTTTTGCATATTGCCAGCTACTCAACTGGCAGGAGTAAAGTAGTGACTAAAGAGTGAAGTAGTAAGAGGACTGGGAGAAAACAGGAGAAAATGTCCTGTTCTCAGCCTAGTAATTTTTTCTTCAAAATAAGAGTGATTGTGCCTAGTTCTCATTCATCCGGGTAATTCAACTGGTAAAAGTTGCAAGAGTCTGCTTGTCTAGTTTTAAAACAAAACAAAACAAAGTAAACTTCAGGCCAAAGCTTCTCATTCTGCTGTATTTCATATATTTTGTAGGATTGAAGACCTACCACCACCTACTAAAAAACTCACCCCAGAATTGACGCCAATGGTACTCTTCACAGGATTTGAACCTATGCAAGTTCAACAGTACATTAAGGTGACTTTCATGCTTATCTCTTATGAACTACATTGAAACATCTGTTAACTTTTTTCTTCATGTTGAATTTTTCCTATCTAAGACTTGATTATCGTATTTCTAATGGATAAAACCCCATACTTAATAATTTTTACATAATTTTTGTGAAATTAGTTTTATTTGGTAACTGTTCTGCTTCAGATAATTGCGCTTTTGTGGTACTTGTTTTTTTCTTTCTCTATGATTGTTTTGAAAGGCAAGAAGGCCCTTCTACATTTGTTTTTAAATGAGAAAACTTCATGACCAATTTTAGGTGAGAAAAGTGGTGATGGTTGTACTGGGTAAGACCCAGGATTTTTCTAGTTTAGTTGCTGTTTGTAATGCCAAAAGAAAAAAGGGATAGTTGCTCAGTATTGTCAAAAATACATGTGGAACTGGTGTATTTAAAGAATACATGTTTTTCATTCAAAGAAAAGACTGGCAAATCGAGTTTACTGCAGTGTACCTTCCATAGAAAAGAGGAAAATTACTAATCTGCTTACTTAAATTTTGTGTCCTATAGTTATTTCCTTGCTTAAAAAAACCCAACCCAAAAAACTGCAGAAGCAGAATGTAGCTTTCAGTCCTGGCAGATGAGATTTGTGTCTGGAAGTACCTGGATTTTCAATGGCTTTAAATTCTGTCCTTTAATCATCTTTAGTAAAGGAATGATTGTAACACAGAAATCTCCTATATTTACTGTTTCATTAGGATCTTGAATTTATTTGATGGTGATGATTCTTCATTTTTCCTCCAGTTTTTAGAGGACTACTCCATTCTGATTTGTGTTTTGTACAACTTTCAGAAACTCTATATCCTTGGAGGTGAAGTAGCAGAATCTGCCCAGAAATGTACCCATCTAATTGCCAGTAAAGTGACCCGAACTGTCAAGTTCCTGACAGCAATTTCTGTAGTCAAGCACATAGTCACTCCAGAGTGGTTAGAAGAGTGTTTCAAATGCCAGAAGTTTGTTGGTAAGTTTAACTAGTATCACCTTCTATAATAAACTTAAGGTTCATTGATTCAAGTATGGGAAGATAGCATGCAAGTTGAAATACACTTTGTTGTTCTGACTTCTGACTTTAGTGTCTCTTGCCAGTTTTCTAAAGAGTTCAGTTTTGAAAGCAGAGATTTTAAGTCTACAGCAAATTGTACTAGCATAGTTCTTAAGTGGTGTTATGTTTAAGCAATTACACTAGCAGCTAGTTTGTATTTCACTTGAGGTAGAAGGTTATGTTGGAATTGTTAAATAAAGCTGTCACAAGAATAATCACTTTTTTTTTTTTAATTGAGTGCTCTTTCAACAGAGCATTTTGTTTAATTTAGTTTTCATTTGATTTAATACAGTTTCTTTCCATTAAATGGAAATAATAAATTAAAAAATACTTTAAAGGTTTGCTTTAGAGTGTTTAAATAGTTGGATGTTGTTAAGCACTGTATTTGTTTCTCATATAAACATTTGCAGATTTTTACCTATGGTTACATTACTTTTTAGGCCCCAAATACTTTTGGTTTCAGTAATTTTTCTAAAATAGAAGCTGTAAGGAACTAAGCCACTGTTGGAAATACACACAAAAATCATTTGAGTAATTGAAGTTAAGTAGTCTAGTACCTTAACAGTGTTGGAAGAAACTAACTTTGTGTTTACACTGTTTTTCTGTTGACAGAAAAACAACATAGATAGTTTTGATCTTTTGACAAGGATGTTGGATCTGAAGAAAATGTTCTTAAAGGCTGATTATTTGTTTTGTGATTGTTTTATTCTTTGTATATAATTTGCTTGCAAGGAGCAAATGTATAATACACCTGCCTAACCATCACAAAGACTTCAATCTATGGATAATGAACCAATAAACGAGCAAACATTTTTATAGATCTAGAGAAGGCAACTTGCTTGAGCATCAGTGAACTGGGGAATCAGTACATTTGGAAACTATTAGAAAATAAAGAAGGCCTGGGAATTTAGAAGGATGACTGTTTTGAAATACTTAATCTACTGACATTTAGTGGATTTGTAGATAATGGGCTGCCTTCACTTTTGTACCTAGTACAATGATGGCAAATATGGCAGTTATTTAGAAAAATTGTCCTAATGGCTTTCTTTTTCTCGTGGAAAAGTATTAACACCATCTTCTGCAGGTTATCAGAACTATCCTTGGAAAGACCAATTTGTTCTCCATCTTTTTTTTTTTTTCTTTAAATTTGTGTTTTTTGAATAAATCTGATTTAGAAATGTGTTTGACATAGTTTTGTGTGGAAAGATGAAGTTAAGACTGAAATTCCATCCCTGATTTAAAAAAAAAAAAAAAAAGCCCCTGCTGAAGTAACAGGACAAGGGAAACAGATGGAAAGTTTGCTCTGTTAAGGCTGCATGAGAACTTGAAGGCAGTTTTGGGCCTCTTGTAGGTTGTCACAGTGGTTTGTGCTTAAACTTAATCATTCTGTTCCTTTGTAGAGAATCAATAAGTAAAAGTTTGCAAGTTCCTCCAGTAACTCAGAAAAAGGGACTTCATAGGATGGTGGTTGTTGCTAGATACACAAGTGTGAAATACAGTTTTATTCTCCAAGTAATCGCGGGTCATCCTTGTAAGATGCCTAATAAAAGGTAGTATTATACTCATGTTAAAATTAGTAAGTGTTTACCATTTAGAGTCCCCCTCTTGCCAACATTTTCTAATCAATTTAGATTCTGGGTTACGTGAATGTTTTTGTCTTTGTGCATTACATCATCAGTCTGTCTTTTTCAGATGAGCAGAACTTTGTGCTCAGAGATGCTGAAGCTGAGGTGCTATTCTGCTTCAGTTTAGAAGAGTCTCTGAAGAGAGCACAAGTAGCTCCACTGTTCAAGGTATGCGGTTTAAAAGGACATTTAAATACTCAGAGCTTTTCAACCTAAATTTTTCAGCACTTGGACCACAGCTTTTGTAGCCAAGGGCAATAAAACAGACTAGCGTATAACATGAAGCATTTGTTTTAAATTTTATTTTTTACTTTATGCCCATTTCCTGCCTAAGCATTGTTGGGATGGATCTAAGCTCTCTGAGTGACTGGATCCTGTAGATGTGAACAAAACATACTTAACAGTATTTGTTCCCTTACAAAATTTAGAACATTGCTCCTTTATTTGTAAAATGCAGCTTACAGAAGGGACTTTGGTTGGTTGTTTTTTAACACCAACCTGGTAGTCAAAGCACTTGTCCATAGAAATAAGGGCCTGGGAGTAAGTTTTCACTTCAGCCAAAGGGAGTTATGCTCTGATTCTCCTTGAAAACTGCACTTACCACCAGGCTGTTTGTGAGGAGGGTGCAAGATAGTTTTCACGCCTCCAGTTAAAATGTCACACTGCAAAGAGGTATATGAAGATCCAAGTTGCTAGAGGTTTTACAGTGTAACTGAACTTGAGTTTTTTTTCTTGAGTCAAACCATCTAAAAAGGGTATTTTTACAGCTTGTAATGAATAAGATTCTATATCTTCTATTAAGTCTACATACTACATTTCACTCACTTTTGCATTCTAAAGATAGCAAGGTTATTTGTTTATTCCTAGCTGATAAACAGAGATTATCTACTTTGTGATCTGATCACTTGTATTGCTCTCAGAAAAGTAGTGGGGTAATTTTTGTCAGAAAGTAATATATTGGCTATTAATTAAGAGATTAAAGTTCTTTTGCAATACTTGAGACGTCCCTGTGCTTGAAGAAGCAAGGAGCATTGATGTTCTTATATGTATTACCAAGCTGCAGTTACTTTTTTTTGTTGTTTGGTTGTTTGTTTTTAAAACCATAGTTTAACCTAGTGGTCATTTGAAGGTTTCCTAGTTGTTATTTTCCAGGTGTTGAAATAAGCACACCTAGGCTGTTCAAACTTAGCAAAATTGTGGGTTTGTCCCTACAGGGAGAACATCAGTGGTAATTAAGGACAACTCATCATCTGACGAATTTGTTGCCATAAGCTGTGATATCTAACACCAGCTTACAAAGCCTGCCTGTGATTGTCTAAGAGAAGAGTCACATGATAGTAAAACTTAAGGCATTGCAGAAATCAGTTAACAAACTTCTTACTCTTATTCTTTCTTTCCTCTTTTTAGGGAAAATATTTTTACATTACACCTGGAATTTGTCCCAGTCTTTCCACCATGAAAGCTATTGTGGAATGTGCAGGAGGAAAAGTATTATCTAAACAACCTTCTTTTCGAAAACTCATGGAGCATAAGCAGAATAAAGTGTGTACAGTGTTGCTTTCTAAAAATTACTGGTAATCTCTTACTGTGTTATTCTGAGTTTACAATGTATTTCTTCTGTGTAGAGTTTGCCGGAGATAATCTTGATTTCCTGTGAAAATGACCTTCATTTATGTCGAGAATATTTCGCAAGAGGCATAGGTATGTATAAATGATCAATGTAATTGGAACAGTATAGCTGTTTTTTTTTCTTTTTTAAAAAAATTATTTTACAAGAAAATAAATCTTTTGAAGCTTTCAGGTAATAGTAGAGGAATACATGGTCTGTCCTGCAAATCATGGAGAAATCTGAGGCAGCTGTTTGCTATTTCTAATAGAGGTATTTTAGGCCACCGTAAATCTCTGGAAGGGTAGGCTTGAACTTGGGGCTTCAGTCCTGGATGAGGCAAGATTATTGTCTCAGTATTCATCAAGTTAGTTAAATATCTGGGATTTTGCACTTCAGCGATTTTCACCTCAGTGTAGAACTCCCAAGACATGCTGTATTTATTATCAAAAACATGCATGGGGAAGTCTGGTATTTGCGGTGTGAAATGTGTGATGGGTAACAGGAGGGGCTTCTCCCCTACACCTTTGTGTGAAGAACAGAAAGGTACAGAATGGCCCCTCCTGATGCACATGCAGATTGAGGAAGAATGCCTTTGTAGGATGTGAACTGTAGGTATGTTTTTGGTATTTCCAGATGTCCACAATGCTGAGTTCGTCCTGACTGGAGTACTTACTCAAACACTGGATTATGAATCATATCCTTTTTGTGTAAAGGCTGTCTACTGCTTAGGGAAGTGTGGTTTACTAAAAGTTTTTCTTAATTAGGAAGTAATTATTTATAATTTTTTAGGATGTGTAATGTTTACTTGATAGGAGGGTAGTTTAAAACCCAGAAACCTAGCTTAAATTCAAAGTGGAATTACTTTTTGGTAGGAAATACTTCAGTGGTGGTGGGAGGTAGGGTTGTGAGAAAGTAATAGTAGTAGAATATTAAACAATATTTAAACAAACACTGAGAAAAGTATTTGTCACGAGTTAATTGCAGCTGAGGAAAAGAGCTTTTTACTGAAGATTATAAACCATGTTTGATAAACACAGTGGAGGGGCCCAGTAAGGGTTCTGTGTCTTTATACATGTTTTTATATAAGTTCTATTTTGCAGTCATTTCTTAAAATTGTTCTTTCTTAACAAACATACATATAAATTTACTTGATGGATAGTGAAATGCCTTACTGCTTCGGAATCCTTGGAGCATTAAATCTAGCTGTTCAGCCATTGTATAAAGCAACTAAAACTTCCTGTGGATGCTGTTTTCCAGCTGTTTTCCTAGGGATGATGAGCAGTTTAAAGCAGGAAAGCAAAAATAAACTGCATCTTTTTTAGGATGTGTAATTTTATTATGCTGAAACATAATTTACTATGTTTTGTATTATACTACCATTTTAAGAGCCCACTTTAGGTATCCTGATTAGCCCGTTTTTATGCATTTTAACGTAAATTATGGTATTTCAGCCAAAATTGTAATTTGGATGTACAAATAAAAGGGCTTGCTATCTATTAAATTATGGATGTTGAAGATGAAAATGTTTTGTACTTTATTTTTATTTCTTATACTCTATTTTCTTTTATATTGATATTTTGCCCACATTTTAAATAAATGTACTTTTAAATGTTTTACTCTATATTTTAGTGGTGGTTCATTTTTTTTAATACTGTGCAACAATGGCACTCTGGTAAGAGTAAATTACTCAAATCTTTTCCAAGCAATGTAAAATTATTTTAAGCTTAGTTTACCAGGTATGTTTTAATATATGAAATCCCAGTGCTTTAAAGGGAAATTGTTGTAAATGTCTATATGTTTTTACTGAAACAAAGAAGCATCTTGAAGGAAGGAGAAGCTATAGCCCTGCATACTAAACTGTTGTGATAACGTTTGTTTGTATAGTGAGTTTTACTAAATAAATACTAAAAACAGTCTTCTGAATCTATATTCAGTCGTATTTCCTAATACTCACAAAGTTCTCATCATCTGACTTTCCTGTTTTTATCAGTTTAGATTCTAGTAAATGAAAAAATCATTCTAAAAGCATTTATTCTTTGATCAGCAAGCCATTCAACTGGTGGGACAGTGCAGATACTCCCTTCTCTGTACAGCATCAAGTATATTATAGCACCTTGTGAACCATTCATAGACAATTCAAAGTACAAGTTAGAAAATTACTTCAAACAATAGCTTGTCACACTCCTTTTTTGAAGCATTTTGTGTTTTTATGTGAAACAATTTTACAGAGAAGCTTTTACAAATACAGTATCATTAAACTGGGGTAAGCTGCTATTTTTAACTTAAGCAAACCTTTCTACAGAGAAATTTCAAGTCTTTCTTTTGTGCCGGGGCTTAAAATGTAAATCCACCTGATACCTGACCACTGTTTCTGTTGCCTTTCTTCCCATGCCTCAGTTCAACAAAGTGCTTAAGCAAATGACAAATTCAGGCTGTAAGTGGTAGTAAATTTGAAGATGAGTGAAGTCCTGTGGAGGTCAGTACTGTGCCTGTTGCCTGTTGCTGACTGTGGGTTCCTCAGCTGTCCCGATCTACTCCTGTATTTGCTGTTTCTGTTGTCAGCAGTTAGGGGCGACATGATGATAACAAGAACGGTAAAATTTCTGTCAGCATGACGTTTGGTAAGGTGACAAAATATAGTAAATGAGAGTATTCTCCTTTGGCTCAAGATGGTTTTAGGTGAATTGGAGATTAAAGAGCTATAGTACAGGGTGGGAGACAGGTACTTTTTCCCAAATGACGTTTACCTGTAACAACAGTTATGTACTTTCTCTTAGCGTCATGTTCAGCTTTCATAATACAGTTTCCTCTTTGTTATGAGATAGATTAAGAAAAGGTCTTTAACGTGGAGACCTAAGGTTGGAAGTTGATGACATGATCTTACGCTTTAACTTTTAAAAGTAGTGAAAAAAGGAGAGACTGCAGTGGGAGTTAATTGCTGGCTGATGAGTTATGCAAATTACTTAAATTATTCAGACATGTAGGCCTGGCAAGTCTGCTCTCCTTTTACTGTCTGGAGGGAGAGAGTATCTGTAAAACCTGGCTTACTTAAAGACCCCGGCAGAGAGCACATCTCTTAGCAGTTTAGCAAACTAGTTTAGTTATCTACATCTTCTACATCACAGAAAATAGGTGAGATGAATCCCGCCCTACAGAACTTCAATACTGCGTTGCATAAATACTATTTTTTTAATAGAGAAAAAGTACACTTTTTTATTTCCCCTTCAAATGCACTTTAGAATGTGTAATATTGAAATTATCTAAAGCTGTGTTAATCTCTCTATGGTTTGAGACTTTCTTCATTGTATTAGTTACCACGTTGCAGAAAGTTTTTGGATTCCTTTTCCTTTAAACCAAATATCAACTGTTGTAGCTCTTCAACTTTGGAAATGTTGTGATACACAAAACTTCCTAACTCAAATCCTTCCTGCCTGTCATGCATTCACCATGTCTTCTGTATGCCTTACGAACGATGAATTGCCATATCAGATACAAACACTGGTTTCAGAAAGAGATACGCGCAGGTCAGTGGCTCTGCCTAATTGCATGAAGTCAAACACAAAGCATATGAATTTGCAGGACTGGATTCTAGAACCTAACTTGCTAAAACAGCTTTCTGCAAAATGAAACTTGGCTCTGAAAGAAGAGAGGCAGAGAAACCAGGTTTGAATATGTTAGCAGTTTCTGCCTTGTCAACATGAACTGCTAGACTTGATAATGCAGTTATGCCTCAATAAGAGTTCTCACCTGTTCTTAGGATTAACTTCAACATTTTCCACAGTGGAGCAGTGTTGAGGATATATAATACCTTTGCCAAAGACTACTAGAGTTGAGACATGTATGCAATAGCATCTGAAATGGAAATTTCCTTATGAAAACTATCCAAAATGCTGTCAGATATTGCATAGAGAAGCTTAAGAAAACCAAATGCAATCATGGAACAAATGAACCCCCTGGGAAATGTGAGTGGTAATGCATCTGTTTCATCATCAGTGGAGACAGTGTGTTTATTTAGCCAACATACAAGTATGACTGATTTGATTAACCTTTCAATTAGAGTTAAAAACAGAACCTGCCAAGAAATAGTCTTTCAAGAACCACAGGAGCTGTCCAGAGCCAACTGGCTTGCACAGATGTTACTGTGCGTGTGATTAGTGATAGAGAACGGGTTTGGTGAAGTATTCTGATACTAGGTTGCTGTTATGAACATGCTTTTCCTTCCATCAAAGGTTATAATACTTCAGTGTCTATTTGATCCTGTCTCCTGTACTCGGGAAAAGATAAGTACCTTTCATGTTGTTTAGTTGCTTGCAGAAGCATAAGGTCCATAATACAAGCTTGTGTTCTTTGTAGAAAATCGGTCCTAATACAGCAGTTATTTGGAGATTAATACAGATCATGTCTGTAACAGCAAAGACATTCCATCAGTTAGGATGCTGGAAGTCAGGGAGATGTGGTCTCCACTCATGACCCTGCCACTTTCTTTGCCATGAGTCATAAAGTATAAATGTAGAACAGAATTGTAGAAGTATGGCTGGAAGAGACCTCTGGAGATCCAGTCAAGTTTTCAGTATCTCAAAGGATGGAACTACCACAACCTCTGTGGGCATCCTGTTTCTGTATTTTGCTACCCTCAAGGTAATGAACTGTCTTCACATCTAATGAAAATGTCCATTGTTCTACTAATTTCGTCCCATGCACCTCCAAGAAGAGTCTGCTGCTTGTCATCTTTCTGTCCCTGTAAGGCAGTTGTAGACAGCAGTAAGACCTTCTGCTCTTAAGGCTGAGAACACTCAGCTCAGCCTCTCCTTGTGCACTGTGTACGTACACCCCCTGTCATCTTGATGGTCTTCTGCTGGACTTGCTCAGTAGGTCATTGTCCTATGCTATGGGGGAGCCCAAAACTCTGAAAAGAGAAAAGGTACTGGGTACCTTGGCCTCTTTCATGTCTTTCATTACTATGTCCCTTGCCATGTTGAGCTGTAGACTTTCCTTTTTCTTTTCCTTTCCTTTTTGCTGCTGATCTATTTACAGAAGCCTTTCATGCTGCCTTTCACATCTCTTTCTACTTTCAACTCTGGCTGAGCTCCTTCTGAATAAAAAAATCAGCTGCGCCGTTCAAGATGTGTAAAACATGAGTGGAGAGATAAGCACCAGAACGCATGTGTTTAGGAAGGTTGTGCATTTAATCTTTACGCAGCTCTACTATTAAAAATTCATCAAACATTTTCTAAGCACAGTTTAGTTAGTTTGCCCTACCTCAAGGCAAAAGGATAGACAAGAAGATGGCTCTGTTGATGTTTCAGTATTTTATGTTTAAATATTGTGATGCCTTACAGCATGCTAGGAGGTTACATAGGAGGTACATTAGGCAAGAATTACCCTTTTTATGGATGAATATTCGGATTGAGAGAAATCTGCACTAGGAGTGATGAAGCAGGGAACAAAACCCAGGCTACCTATATTCAAAGTTCACATCTTGACAACCAGTCAGAGCCCGTTCTGCTTCCTCTTTCTTGTGTCTGTCCTATGCTGCTCACAGCAAGAATAAAGAAATATCAAAGCAGTGGAGCTAAGGAACAGCAACAGAAGAATGAGAGCACACACCAGTGAAATAAGGAGAGAGACTCTCAGGCTGACCCCCTCAAAGAACAAACTTTTACAAGTAACTCCAGGGTTTAATAGGGGTAATTTTTCCTAGAATTTCTATAGAATAGTGGTAATGAATAAAAAAATGTTAATAAGGAAGTTGCAGATGTGTTCCATCTTACCTGCAGGTCTAGGCGATTGCAAGAGATTATCTCCAAAATGTTTGCTAAAATTCATTCTGCAGGAAGCAGTATGGGCTACAGGTGCTTTCCTGTTGCTTTCTTAATCTTTAGAATCTGTGCTAGTGTTTAAGAAAAAACATTTTCAGGTTGTTATGGTTCCCAAATGTCTCTGAGCCTGACTAGTACTGGTCATGGACTAGCATTTCTGACCCAAGCAGTACCTACCCAACCCGTTTCGTTCTGATGCAAATGGTGATACTTTCAGAGTCAGCATCGTGAGCTTGCTGCCCCATCCAAGCTCTTCAGAAGAGGGAGTATGATCTGTGTACTGGCTGTTTGGTGCAGAGCAGGTTACACTAGCACCGGGCAGGTGGGTTAGGAAGGTGCCTTCCTTTTCTTAAAAAAGCAATCCAGTGTCTTTGAAATGCAACAGACCCCTCTGGAGGGAAAGACATGCTTGAAAAGCTTCCTCAGTGGGATATAGGAGCTTTCCCTGGAGGAAGGCAAGGGGAGAACGACTGTCTGAGCCCTTGGGAGATGCTTGTAGCTCTGCCAAGGGAATTTTAACCTACAGAATACACATGCAAACAATTGTGAAGAGTGAGTGACGCTTGGAAAAATATTCCTACCCTTATCAATAGGGTACATTTGTTTGATTCTCAAGCACCATTTTGTCAGAAGGGGACCAGGCTGTGCCTGCCAGGGAGAAAGCATGGTAGTCAGGGGACACCCCAGGTCAGGTAGACTGGACACAGCTTTGAATGGGCCTGCCTAGGATGTTTCCTCATAGTAAGCTATGCAAAAAGAAAAAAAAAAAACCAAAACAAAACACTATTTTAAGCTTAGGAGGTCATATTTTATTAGCATGTCAACTAAAACACTTTTAAATTAAGCAGTTACGTCAAAGAGAATGGAGATAAGACAGAGGTTTCCCTCCCAGCTCTGGCTTTTAAGGGCTGATCCTCACCTGATTTCACTGAACACAGGGTGTTTGGGTTGTGGGAAATTGCACAGTCCTTTCTGTTTCTCTTTCCAGATCCTGCAAATACCTTGCTAAGCAATGATATCTCCTCACTGTTTGCATGGCTTTTGGAATTTGACATTTAAATTTTATAAACTCGCAGCTTTTTATGGACAACGCTTCTGTCCTACAGTCCCTGCCTGCTGTACAAAGAGACTTTGTGAGAGAAAATAGAGAAATGGATTTGTCAGAAAATATCTGCATTTCAGCTACATTTGGGAAGTCAGGGTTAACCCATGTGGATCAGAAAAATGAGCCCATCGGCCTTCGGGAGCAAAGAAAGGAAGAGGAGCTCAGTGATATACCAGCCAATAGACCAGGCAAAGGCAGTTAGGCAGTTAAGTTAGCCTTTCCAGGAAGAACCATCTGAAATAAAATACAAGAGTATTTCAAACCTGCTCAACTTGTCTATGTTCTGTTAAAGCAATAAATAAAATATTTTTGAAGGAGAAAAAAGGGGAGAGAAGAATTTGATTTTTCATGTGATGATGGTGGCTTCTAGCCCTGCATGGCGAGAGGCAGACTAGAGCCACTAGGACAGCTTGGAGAAAGAGATGAATTGCAGATGAGTCAGAAGAGCTTAAAAAGTTCTGGAGCGCTGGCTAGGCTGTGTACTCCAAGGCTGTGACAGATGGGAAGTAAACTGGCTTTGTTCTGTCTGCAGTGAAATTTTGCTGTCTCACCTGGGTAAAGTGCATCTAGAGTCCTTCTGTGGTAACTCACTCCAGTGTTCAAACTTGAATATTGCTGAAGCTATAGAAATACTGCAGCTGAGTGCATTTTTGCATTCTAAGCCCAGCTGGAGAGGAGCCTGTGGGAGTGGCCCTGCAGACATGACGAAAATGAACTGGGTGGAAAAGAAAGGAATCAAAACGCAGACATACTCTTCCAGCATCCTTTAGCTGAGAGGCGTGACAGCTCACATCACCTAAGGGGAGAATGGAGAACTTGGAGGAACTGTGGTCTGAGGCATATTTAAGTCAACTCATTAGCAAAGTTTGAAACACAGCAAGCACATCTCCTATTTCTGACTCTACCTGGACTGAACAAGACTCCCATCAACCTGACAATACCAGTATCTTTGAGTTCTCATGCAGTGTGGTTTTCTGTCTGTGCTTCTTACTCTCCCATTTCACACTGCTTTACCCCCTCAGCTCCTTTTCCCCCACTGTCCAGAGAAGGCAGCAATGGCCATGTATTCACCTTTACAGACTTGTGAGCTCTTTTTGGGCTGAAGACTGTTTTATGCCACCATCTTTCTGATAGAGAGCCTAGAGCAGTATATAAACCGTTCAGGATATTAAAAACTGAGGGCATTAAAAGTAGTAGATTTTGTGTCCTTAGACTCTAAACCCTCCAGGATGCTGTCTGCAGTGTGGGCAGCAGCTCTCATTTCCTTATGTTCTCTTTGACTTGTCTGTTCCTCACATGAGCGTGGGGTCATAGCACCACTCTGGAGAGGAAATCAAGCGGTTTGCTCACTAGTAAGTTTCCCAGAGTTTCTCTGCAATGAATTCAAGAGTGTGTTTTAATAGAGTGTTTCCCTCTTGGTCAGCACTGTCTGATAAGGCTTCATTTCCTCTCCTACCATACCAAGAAGTTTTTTTATTGTGAATTGCATTTCTACTTCCATGGAGCAGATAATATAATAAAGTGTAGTTATTAAAAGAAGTATCTCTCTTGATCTTGGAGACAGAAGTTAGGTAGAAGAAAACAACATTTGTAAACTGCTCTGATTTGCTTTGCTGTAAGGTAGCGAAATACCTGAAATACAAATTGATCAAATGCAAGTTCCATTAAATATCCATTCATTTACATTTGTAGTGAAATGCCAATATTAACAAACTGTTGGAAGCACTGTTACAGCTGTGATGATCCAGAAACAAGGAGGGCACATATCTCTTTCTAGGCTAGCTGATATGGATCATCAAAGTGGACAAATTCTGGATGATGTGTGCATCTGGAGAAAGGCTTTTGTGATTGAAAACTTCCCTGTTTTACCTGGTGATATCTGATTAAGTGCAAGACATCATCCCTTCCAACACACTTGCTCCCCTACGTCAGTGAGCTGGGCTATGTGAACCCCCGGGAGCATCAGTCACTCATGAGCAATATGATGGCAAGAGAACACAACCTGCCCAGGGGCTGAAGTTGTGGTACTTCTCTCTGCAGATCATTTCAAAAGATAAACTATTTACACAGCCGTTATAGAACCTATTTTCACATGGGTGTAAGGCCCAGGGACTTTCTAAGAACCAAGAAAGGTATAAGGGCTAAATGAAATATCAAGCTCAGTACTTGGGTCAGTGAGAACAAGGGAATGCAAGATGCAATGATACATGCTGGGATGACTCCGAAGAACAGAGTCACTGGTCATCAGCCTGAAGCTGGAACAGCTGAGCATCCTATGGAGGCATACCACTACCGTGCTTGCTTTGAAAGAGATGCAGGGGTAATACCAAACAAGAGTGGAAACTTCATGCTAGTGCATCTGAGCAATGAAGGAAAATATACCCTGCCCCCCAAAAAAGATGTGTGCAGGGGATTTCATGAGGCTAGGAGCCTCTGGGAACTGACAAGTTAGTAAATTATGCAATTTAAATTGCAGTATTTTGCAAGAAACTGTCAATGTTGATGAAACTAGTTTGGGACTTTTTGACAGGCAAAATGAATTGTTAAAGTATCAACTGATAAAGTAATTGGAATGAAACTAATTGAGAAAACAAAGCAGAAACAAAATATTTTATACAACTGTAATCAAACGTGCTCAATGTGGGGAAGCTGAAATGTGAATTTGCATTTCCAGTTTTGCAGCAGCATCGCTTGATAACTGCTGAAACCATGCAGAAGTCTTGCAGTTTATCTAAACACTGAACAAATAAGGAGAGAAACTTTTCCTCAAACACAGCACTAGGTGTGACTGCTTACTACCAGCTACTTCTTGTAGCACCTCTGATGAAATTGCTAGCACATCATGCAGCACTTCACGCTAGTTCAGTCATTTATTTAGGTGACCTAACTAATGTTAATTGTTTAACCTTCAGTTACACAGACCTCTAGAAATTCATCACCCACCCTCCACACGCAAGCTGCCAACAGCTGCGCTAGCCCTTACTGAGTGAAGTTTCTGTCTTAAGCATCTTCTGCATGATTGGGCTAAGAAAAAAGAGGGGCAGAAGTATAAGGAGAGGTGTGTCCTTCAAAGGACTATCAGGAAAATTACAGCTTTGATACCACTATCCTATAAACTTAAAAAGCACAGTGTGAGAAATATAAAGGCAGAAACCAAGCTCCTTTTCTACCTATAAAGAATTTAATCCCATTTCTTCCCCTCTGAAAAACACCCATACCAAAACCCAGCTTGCACTCAGTTATATTTCATAGTGGAAAAAACATGATTCCTGGGATCCTTATCAGATTTGAAAATTACAAAGGAGGTTGAAGGAGCTGTTGTACTCAACTGCTTTGCTTTGCTTTTTATTCCAGCTGGTCTGTTTTGCTTTGCTGTGGTGAGTATGGCTCCTTGGATTATTAGCAAAGCAATATACCCATTTGTGTCATTAAAAGAGAATTTGTTAGCCAAGGCTGAACTGCTCTCCCTGGGTTTTGCCCTTTACCTGCTGAATCCAGTGAAGAAAGTCCAGGAAACTTCAGTCCTTGGAGAATGAAAACACATTTAACATGAAGCATGAGAGTAAATTTACTGACCTCTCTTCCAGTTACCACCAAACTTAAATCTACACCGAAAGCACTGAAACTAGGGTTGACCAAGTATCAGATGGACAGCCTACTCATGAGAAACACGGACAGAGCCACAGCCATCTATTCCCACCCTTCTGCATCAACACCACTCACTCCTCCCCATTAGTTTTACCCATCATGGCAACTTTCTTCCAAGATGTGTGTTTTGTGGCTGCAAACACACAGAGGCAGACCTCTGGTTTCATTGCTCACCTCTCTTCCAAATCCATGCTCTGCCATTTTGCAGTGAATCCCAATTTCTGCATGGATGAAAACTCATAATAATAACTCAGCAGCATTAAAGAAGAAGAATAATGTCTGCCTTACTTTTTCTGCCTGTGAAATGCACAGAATATGCAGCTTGCTTTAATACGACAGTGAATCTGTGTGACAATGCTAGTTATTGTGTCTGCATAGAAGAAAATACTGATAGCCTGTACAGTGTGCTGTTCTTTAACTCCTGGTTGAGTGTTTGCCACCTGTCCTCTTCCAGACAGTAGTTCAAGACACATCCTTGGTGTCTGAAAAATTCTGTGCTGTTATCCATCACCTGTAGCTTCAGCCTCTTTGAGTGATATATCACCAGTTAACACGTGTGGCAGAGATTTCTGCCATAATTATTGCTCGCAGCTCCTCAACATGCTGTTTCTCCTACATAAACAGGTACTGCCAGGACCTTGTAAAAACAGGTGACAATAGACAGAAGCAAGACAGTATCACCGAGTGCGTGTTACAGGCACACCAGTGTGCTCCTTTCTCAGCAAAACTGACTGCAGTTTCAGGGTCCTGTGACACCTAACAGGAAAAACAGGATCATTTGTGCTCTGTGATCACGTCAAGGACAAGGATGCTCCCTTCTGGAAGGAGGAAGGGAATGGTGGCAAGTCTGTCTGCCATCTGCCGCCTACACCCCACCTCTCCTCCCAGCTGTGCTCTTCATGTTTGACTTGGTGCTCCTCATGCAGAAGTGTGTGCAAACTCTCAGCATTAAAGAGAGCACTGAACACAAGAGGGTTTTTCTTTAGGACAGCATGGAAAAAAGTGCTTGGGGGGGACCAGATTGTGTAGTCGAGTCTTGCTCTGGCGTGGCTGTAACAAGGCTGCTAATGCTGATTTACTTTGCTGATTTTCTTGGGCTCTGCAGCCTGGCAGAACACTGTGTTCCTGATGTGCAACTGATGCTTCGTGTTTAGAGTAAATTGAAAGCTGGTGAGAAGGAAGCCGTTTACAGACAGATTTCTTAAATTAGATTTATTGTTTATATATACATCATCTCAACATTAAGTGTGTGATGTTTTCTGGACACAAATGTCCCTTCTGTAAGAATATATTTATTTATATCTAATGCTAATGATCACTGAACATTTATCTAATGCTGTATTTTTAACTCTAATGAGCTGCTGAGTCATTTGTATGCTGAGCCTTCCAAAGTCACACCCTTGTCTCTCATGTTTGATTTCACCTGCCATACATCTCTTGAGCACAAAGCCATGACCCAGTGATGGACAAAAGCATTGTGAAGTTTGTCTGGACCCTCTTGTCCTCTGTCTGGCAGCATCATGCAGAAGGGGTTGCCTGTGCAAGGACCAACCATGTGAAATTATGTGGTTCGCTTGAATGACATGAATGTCAACACTCACTGATGCCACCCCAGAGGGCTTAAGATCCAGAGGCTGATTTTTTATGATGTATCAAACATATTTTTGATATCTAATTTCAGGGAGTTTCACTGTTAAGTATATTTTCAAGCTTTTCTCATTAGCCACAGGGTTAGAAACATGCTTTTAAATAGGGAATTAGACAACTAAGGAGTTTGTGTTATTCTTAGAATCACAGAATGTTTGGGTTGGAAGGGACCTTAAAGACCATCTAGTCCCACCCCCCCTGCCATGGGCAGGGACACCTTCCACTAGCCCAGGTTGCTCAAAGCCCCGTCCAACCTGGCCCTGAACACTGCCAGGGAGGGGGCAGCCACAGCCTCCCTGGGCAACCTGTTGCAGTGCCTCACCACCCTCATCATAAAAAATTTATTCCCCTCTTCATAGGAGAGATGTTCCAGTTTTCTGGCGATTTTCATGACCTCCCTCTGAACCTGCTCTAACAGGTCCATGTCTTTTCCTGTGCTGGGGACCCCAGAGCTGGACACAGTACTGCAGGTGGGGTCTCACAAGAGCAGAGCAGAGGGGCAGAATCACCTCCCTTGACCTGCTGGTCACATTTCTCTTGATGCAGCCCAGGATACAGTTGGCTTTCTGGGCTGTGAGCACACATTTCCACCTCATCATCAACTTTTCATACACCAGCATCCCCAAGTCCTTTTCCACTGGGCTGCTCTCAATCCATTCAGACCTCAGTTTATTAATACTGGGGATTGCCCCACACATGGTGCAGCAGGACCTTGCACTTGGGGACTCCAAGGAGCTGGAGCTTTAGTTGAAAATAAAAGTGCCACCCAAGGCACAGTGAGTTGTGGAGATGCCAACTCTTGCATTCTTATTATCTACTCAGTGTGCCAGGCCAGAAGGAAAGCTTTGAAAGTCTGACCCTGTGTGCTGAGCTGTCACTGCCTAGTGGTGAGCTCTTCATAACACAGAGAAAGCAGGATTCATGATTATAATTGAGTTCTTCAAAAAAATCCTGTTGTATCCTGGGTATGAAATGCCTAATCAAATCATGTTTACTGCTCAGCACTAGACTGCTAATTTGCTTTGATTTAGAATTTAAAAAGATAATTGCAGATGCGTGCATTTGCGTAGGTTGCTGTGAAAAGGCTTTCCTCTCCATTTAATAAGCAGCCCATTAATATGGACTGCGTTAATTTGACTTTCCTTTTTCAATACGATTGATTTTAGTCTGTTAGAGGAGGAGATTGAAACAGGGAACATCATGTGCTCGTACCAGTGGTACGGAGTGGGAGACAAGGAGCTGAGGAGCAGCCTCCTCTCGTGGGATCTGTGGGATTTCCCTTGCCTTAGAAAGACCCTTCCAGGAAAAAACAGGGACAGATACTCATGCTTTACAGCTCTGCTCTTAATATTCTTGGCAGCAGTTTAACAAAGCCACTTAAACACTTAAATTTACCTCTGTTTTAGCGTTAATAAAAGTGGAATGAGATGAAAGTTGCAGGTAAACATGGTATTAGCATAACACAGAAGATAACTCCTGTTTACCAAAAAGATTCTTTGGGCTTAATTCCTACCTGCAGATGGTCACAGGGGTGAATCCCTGCTCCCATTTGCTTGTGCCCTGATACTGTTTGTTGCCAACACTTTGCAGTCTCTTGCACAAAAAAGCTGCCCAGACTGGGCTGCAGCTGCATGCCTGGAGAACAGGTCATCTGCCCTGTTTTACTGTTTATTTTACTCAAGGATGACTCTGTAGATCACCTTTCCTTGACCTGCAGCCAGCCAAGGCTGCCTCCCAGGCACAGGCACCTACCTGGTAGACCCCTGTGGTTTTTGAGTCCAATTAATCAGATGCTAAGCTTTTAAAGGTGAAGGAGTCAAGGTAATATGAGATCATGTGCCTGGCATGGGGAGACTGTGCACTAGTCTGGTTAGTCTGGTTACTCTTTAGTATCCATGTCTGCAAGAAAGTAATAGGCATGAAAATGCAACAAAGATGCTGACTAGATGTCTGCTCTTTGCAGCTCCTTCTTCCCCACTCATAAATCCACACCAAAGGTCACATCAAATGGGCTGGTGCAGCAGCACTGGGGTGGGATTGCACCGGCTGTGCATTGTTGCAATAACCCAGAGTGGAGCTCAGTCAATGTTGCTTCTGTGTGCGCTGACAGCAAAGGGCATATTGTAAGGGACAAACCTGGATTTTCCCGTAACCTTTGTCTGTCCTCTCCTTCTCCTGCCAACATGAATCTTCAGTTGTCCATACAGGCAGCAGCACTGCTGCCACCTTTTTGCATGGGCTTAATCACATGCAGAAATATGCATTAAAATTCAGAGATCTTCCTTCTGATCTTGCTTGCAAAGAGACAGGAATCAGTTTTTCTGGTCTTCAGGGATGGAAACTTTCTCCAGAGATAGTTCTTGTCATTTTTTTTTCCACTCATGGAAATGGTAGTGATTAACTAGTGCAACTCTCCTGAACTGGTTTAAAATTACTAGCTGTTCTGGAATCCTGTTAAAAAACCCCACCAAGTCTTAGAGTATTCCAGGAGAAATCTCACCATCTCACAAATCTCAAAGTCTACTGATCAAGGCATAAACCAGGATGGTGAGATCCAGCTCCTCTGTAGAAACAGCAGAAGAAGGGTGCTGCCTGCCAGAGTCCTTCAGCCTGTTTGCCGTGATGCCAGGCCCCTCCCAATCCCTGCTTCAGAGCTCTCATGTGGAGGTTTATGACTTCTAGACGTGGATTTAGCAATCTGAGTTGTGGGGTGAAAGACTGTCAGAGTTCAGACTTTGGTGCAACTGCTCCATTTTTAGCTATTACCTCTCCCTGTAAATGATGTTTTATCTAAGCTGGTTTTGTACTATCATTTTATACAAAAGAAGCGTTATCCGAGGAGATGTCTTGTGCTGGGTGGTTTGGTCTAAACTCTCAGCTGTCAGCTGTGTGGGGTTTCCATTGGGGACTGCTCTTGTCCCAGGAGCTGCAGAGAGTACCCCGAGCACAGGGAGGCAACTCAAGGCACAGCACAGACAGGGTTGCAGCTGCCAATCCCAGGGACATCTTCTGTCATCTAGACAAGGACACAGGGAGCAGAGTCCAGGGTAGGCTCAACAGGTGGAAAGCAAGATGTAGGTAGCGGTGTAGATTTTGGGGTGTGAAATTTTTCCTTTACCTTTTCTTCTGTTCAGCTTGGAACATCAGGAAACACCAAATACACCATTTACAGTGTCTCCTCACTTCAGGCAACGACTCTGATCTCAGCCTGCATTAGGCAGAAGTTTCATTTGACACTGGTGAAAGATGTGCAGAAACAACTGTGTCCTCCAAGCCTGGAAAAGAAACACTGGAAAACTCACCTCTTCACTTGTAGTGAACATGTACTCAAAGGGACAAAAGACAGGCCTCTGGAGGGGACAGGTCAGCCGTGAGTGGGTTTTCTCTGGAGAATTCACTTGCAGGAGCAGATTCACATGTCCCACGCATGGGCAGAGCTGATGACACCAGACAGGGCTCACCTTCCCCTGTGCTGCCCCTTCGCCACAGCCTGATGCCAGCCCAGAGGTAAGGCAAGGTCAGCTGTGGCCAGCAAGGGATGTCCCCAAGCAGAAAAACTTGTTCACCGTCAGTATGGTTAGGAATTAAGAGTCTCCTCTGACACAAATTCAATCCCTGAGTTACAGCAATATTTGTCCCTTGAATTTATGTTTCTCATGTTCACCAGCACAGCAATATTTCCTAAGTTGTTTTCCTCTGCGAGTATGTTTTACACAGGAGATAGATCACATGAAGTAGTTTTCTGGTATGATGAGAGGATGTTTTGCATACATTCCTTTAGAGACCTATTGCTACACCTCTGGGGATCTGTAACACTATATCTAATAATACACCTTAATTAAAATAAATAGTGCTCCTAATTATGTCTTGTCACACAGACCACCTGACCAGGAAGACCAAGTGGATGAGGCCCTCTACAGACAGATAGGAGCAGCCTCACATTCACAAGCCCTGTTCTTCATGGGGACTTCAACCACCCCGATATCTGTTGGAGGGACAGCACAGCAGGGCAGAAGCAATCCACAAGGTTCCTGGAATGCATCAGTAATAACTTCCTTCTCGCAAGTGATAGAGAAGCCAACGAGGAGAGGTGCTATGCTGGACCTTTTTCTCACCAACAAGGAGGAACTGGTGAGAAATGTGACGCTCAAGGGCAGCCTTGGCTGCAGTGACCATGAAATGGTGGAGTCCAAGATCCTTAGGGCAGCAAGGAGGGTGCACAGCAAGCTTGCTACCCTGGACTTCAGGAGAGCAAACTTTGGCCACTTCAGGGTCTACTCGGTAGAGCAGCATGGGATAGCCCTGGAGGGAATAGGAGACCAAGAAAGCTGGTTAATATTCAAGGATCACCTCCTCCAATCTCAGGAGTGATGCATCCTAAGAAAGAGGAAGTCAGGTAAGAACGCCAGGAGGCCTGCATGGACAAACAAGGTGCTCCTGGACAAACTCAAACACAAAAAGGAAGCTTACAGCGAATGGAAGCAAGGACAGATAGCCTGGGAGGGATACAGAGAAACTGTCCAAACAGCCAGAGATCAGATTAGGAAGGCCAAAACCCTGATGGAATAAAATCTGGCCAGGGATGTTAAGGGCAACAAGAAAAGCACGAGACACCACGTTACCTGGGATATGGAGAAGGTACTCAATGACTGTTTTACCTCAGTCTTCACTGGCAAGTGCTCCAGCCACACCACCCAAGATGTAGAAGGCAAAAGCAGGATCTGGGAGAATGAAGAACTGCCCACCATAGAAGAAGATCAGGTATGAGACCAGCTGAGGAACCTGAAGGTGCACAAATCCATGGGACCTAATGAGATGCATCTGCAGGTCCTGAGGGAACTGGTGGATGAACTGGCTAATCCACTGTCCATCATATTTGAGAAGTCGTGGCTGTGTGGTGAAGTTCCTGCTGCCTGGGAAAGGGAAAACATAACTCCCATTTTTAAAAAGGGAAGAAAAGAAGACCTGGGGAACTACAGGCCAGTCAGTCTCACCTCTGTGCCCAGCAAGATCATGGAGCAGATCCTCCTGGAAACTATGCTAGGGCACAGGGAAAATAAGGAGATGGGGGAGAGCTGAGCATGCACATGACCAATGTGATCAAGCAACGCCTGTTTATTACAACTAAGAAAGCCCTTTTATAATGTTCTCCCGCACACAAGAGTAACATGCAGTACAAGTCCTCAAGATCGGACAGTAAACTTAGCCCACAATTTAAACCTTCTTATGATTGGATAAGAAGTCCCCCATCAGCCTTGCCAGGCTTCCTGCCTTGTGTAACTTCCTCTTCCATCCCAACCCCTTCTGGGGGTTGTTTGTCTCTTTGAGTTTCTCCCCCCTCATTCAGGGTCACATCCTTATCACATTCTTGCTCGGCTGAGGCTCTTATCAGTCTTGTTCTCATACAGGATTGCTCACATGTCCATTCTCTCACAGAAAGCCCTCTAGAATCCCAACAAGGAGATGATTAGTGACAGCCAACATGGCTTCTTCACTAAGGGCAAATCACTTGATTAATTTGGTGGCCTTCTATGACAGGGTTACAGCACTGGTGAATAAGGGAAGAAAAACCGATGTCATCTATCTGGACTTGTGAAAAGTATTTGACACTGTCCCTCATGACATCCTTGTCTCTAAATTGAGAGACATGGATTTGATGGACCACTCGGTGTATAAGGAATTGGCTGGATGGTCACACCCAAAGAGTCACAGCCAATGGCTCAAAGTCCAGGTGGAGAGCAGTGACGAGTGGCGTTCCTCAGGGGTCGGTGTTGGGACCAGCACTGTTTAACATCCTTCTGGGTGATACGGACAGTGGGACTGAGTGCACCCTCAGCAAGTTTGCCAATGACACCAAGGTGCATGGTGTGGTCAACATGCTGGGGGGAAGGGATGTGCCATCCACAGGGACCTTGACAGGCTGGAGACCTGGGTCTGTGCAAACCTCATGAAGTGCAACAAGGCCAAGTGCAAGGTCCTGCAGATGAGTCAGATCAATCCCAACAACAAACACAGGGTGGGCAATGAGTGGATTGAGAGCAGCCCTGTGGAGGACTTGGGAGTATTGGTGGATGGAAAACAGACTATGAGCCAGCAATGTGTGCTCACATCTCAGAAAGCCAACTGTATCCTGGGCTGCATCAAGAGAAGTGTGGCCAGCGGGTCAAGGGAGGTGATTCTCCCCTTCCGCACCAATCTCATGAGACACCACTGGGAATACTTGTCCAGCTCTGGGGGCCCCAAGCAGATCCAGAGGAGGCTGCAAAGATGATCAGGGAGCTGGAGAACCTCCCCTGTGAGGACAGGCTGAGAGAGTTGGGGTTGTTCAGCCTGGAGAAGAGAAGGCTCCGGGTAGATCTTATAGCGGCCTTCCAGTACTTAAAGGGGGCTACAGGAGAGATGGGGAGGGACTCTTTGTCAAGGAGCGTAGGGATAGAATGAGGGGTAACAGTTTTAAACTGAAAGAGGGTAGATTTAGATTAGGTATCAGGAAGAAATTCTTTACTATGAGGGTAGTGAGACACTGGCACAGGTTGCTCAGAGAGGTTGTGGCTGCCCCCTCCCTGGCAGTGTTCAAGGCCAGGTTGGACGGGGCTTTGAGCGACCTGGTCTAGTCGAAGGTGTCCCTGTCCATGGCAGGGGGGTTGGGACTAGGTGATCTTTAAGGTCCCTTCCAACCTAAAGCATTCTATGGTTCTATTATTCGATGAGTTTGTACCCTACAATTTACTAGTGCAATGCAGCTATGATAAAAACGTTTAAAACATATGTAATTTTACCCATACAAAAGTACTGCTGTGGTGCTTAACAGATTGGTCTCAGTCTTTTATGAAGAAGCTCCATGTCACATTAAGGTTTCCTTAAACTATGTTTTCATAACTTCAAACAGTTCTGCTTCAAGAAGCAGTTTTGTAACTGCTAAGAGCCACAAGAACAGAAAGGTCTAACAAAATACAACCATGAAATGAAAATGGGAGAGAAGAAAATGAAGATAAAGGGAGTTGCAATTTATAGCTTATGCCATAAATAAAGCTTACTCTAACAGCAAGATCAACTTTCACAAGAATGAACATCTTTGAAGTGATGAGAGAATATTTCAAGGGGAGCTGGGAATGGCTGGCACTTCTGTCTTCAGCAAGTTGTGGGTTCATCCTGTTCATGTGCATCTTCGCAGAGTATCACTTCACATTTGGAATCTCTATAAATGAACACCCACCCTGTACCTCTGAGGCACAGCAACATCCGGGTCACTGCAATTGTTTGCTTTTATTTGGGTTTCAGAGTCAGTTTTGATTCCTCAAAATTCTGGCTATCTAAATCCAGACCCATATGGCTTCTTTCTATATAAGTAAATTAAAAAGCTCATTGTACTCGTTCAGCCTAAAATGGAAAATGAAAAATCTTATCTGTCAAGTATTTTGTCCCTTGCTAGTCCTCTTGTTTGTAGAGAGGGGGGGACTCTTCAATTTTCAGAATCACCAGGATTAGTTTTTATTAACTTTACTTGTTTAGTACTCAAAGTATGCACTCTACTAGCCACAGCACAGCAGCCTTGTATGCAGTACAGATGCGATTGCTCTCTCAGATGAACCAGGAAGTCTGTAATCTCCAACAGGCTGTTGCAAAGTGAGAGTTACGCAAAAGACCTTACCTAGTGTGCACTGTGGCTGCTTGAGGCAATGCACCACAAGAAGAAAGGATGTGCTCCAAAATTGACACCAGTGAGGAAAAAGGAGCTGGATTAAATAGTGCCTTAAAAATGTAACTGAAATCTGCTTCTCGGGAGGAAGGATAACAGTAAAAGAAACAATAAAGTCAACTGGTGTTTTCATTGCATCAGTCATTAAGTTCTGTGGTCATCTCCATGGAAATGCCACTCAAGGAGATAGCTGGATTTCTGCTTAGCAGCCCCTGCATTTGGAGCTTAGATCACAAATACTAGGAAAAAGTCTCTTATTTTATCCCCCACAACCCCCCTTGACTGAGATGGGTTTTTTATTTTTTTTATTTTATGATAGGAAATCAAAAGATTCACGGGTATAGGAAGTGCTGGAATTTGTTTGGACCTCACTCAGGTCTCAAAAGACAATGCTGTGAAGTAAGGGCAGAAAAATCACAGCACATAGGCCTGATACCTGGATCCAGACCCCTGGAACTCTCACCAAGGGTGACCTGTAGAATCTCAAAGCTCCTATGGGCCTGGTCTGGAAAGGGCAGTGTCTTTATGGATGCCTGCTGAGCTAAGGCCAACAGCCTCCTCTGCCAAGGAGCCAGGGGACACTGCAGCAAGGAGCCTGCGCTGCATAACACTGTATTATGCAGAAACAGGTGAAAACGCAGAATGTATTTCACTGCTGGGAAGCTTTAAACTGGGATCTATTGCAATAGTCTGTGTCCCTCCTCGCTGTTCCCAGCTCTCACAGTCTGTGTCCCAAATACTTGTCCCCTCTAGATTCACTGCAGGGCAAGCAGCACGGAGCTCGGGGAGTGTACCCCCTAAACAGATGTGCATGGCTGGTCCAACAAAAAACGACTGGCTTGAGAAAAAGAAAAAAAAACCAAACAAAAAACTCAGGAACACAAATTCCTCTCCAGATGTTCGCTGACGGCTGGACCTGGTGCCTGTCCTGGGGAAACCTCCGACCAGGCTAGAAAGGCCTTCGTGGGAAAAGCTCCGCGGGGGGGCGGGGAGCCCTGGGGGGTGCCGGGAGCCTTGGGGGGGGGGGTCGGGGGTCGGGGGGGGTCGGGGAGCCCCGGGGGGGGGGGTCGGGGAAGCCCCCGGGAACGCGTCGGTGCCGGGCGGCCGCTCCGCGCGGCCTCTGCTGCCACCTGCCGCCCGCAGCGACCGGCTCCCCCCGCCCCTCGCCGGGCGGCCCCACGCTGGATTTTCGTCTTATGAAAATGAGGAAAGTTGTTATTTCCCCACGCCCCTCCCTCCCCTCCAAAAATGCTGCCGCAGTTTGCAGGAGTTTATGTGCAGGGAATGCCTTTCCGAGGGAGCGCTGAGGGGTGGCTCTGCCACCTGCGTGCGGGAGCGACCACCTCTGCCCGTCGACAGAAAGGGCATCTTGTCCTAAATCTGCTCACCCCAAGGGAACTTGGACAGTGTGAGGCATTTCTCCATCAGGAGACACAAAAGCCCAGGCCACTGGTAAAGCTGAAAAAAGAAAAAAAAAATCCTGCTGATGCCTCCACCAGCTGATGCTGTTTCCAGTTACAATTTTGTCAGGGTGGCATTCAGAGAAGTAGCTGTGTTTTGGAAGAGGGGCCCCACAGAACTGCTGAGAGTTCTCTTCACTTCTCTTCAGTTGAGAAGGCTGAACTGCCTTCTGAGAGCTGCTGGCACAGCCTCTGCCTTCGACGATGCGAGTGTGGAGCAGGAGCAGGGGGATCTGATCCTATCCCCATCCCTGCTGCACAACCCCTGCTCAAACCTCAGCTGAGACTTCTTTTCCACCTGTGTCTCTCTGGAAGTTTTCCCAGTGGTTGCTCAGGGCTCCCAGTGCTTCCTGTGGAGGGCTGGTGTGAGACTCGCTTCATTAACATGTGTGCATCTCCTTGAGGAAAGTGCTATATATTGTAATTACAAAGTGCAGACAGAGATGACAGGCTGAGTCACTTCTGCTGTCCTCACGTAGGTCCCCTCCAACAGCACTGCAGCATCCTGGCGTTAGAAAACTCTTTCAAAACATCAACATCCACCTCCCTGTCAGGATGCTGGGCACTGCATGAGCTGTGTCTGTGAATTTGAACCTTTTATGGTAAGACTGAGCCTTACCCAGCTCTGCTGACCGTGAGCTAGCAGCCCTTGCACCTCTGCACGGTCTGGGACATGGGGAGAAGGAGTTTATGAACCAAACACCAATGTGAAATTTTGTCCATGACTTTGGTCCTTGTCTGACTTCTTCCTTCCTATTTAAAGCTTGAGTGATGGTACTTAGCCAGGTAAAAGCTAATCTCATCTCTCTTCTCACTTCATGGGAAAGAAACATTTTCTAGAACAGCAGAACAAACACCACCTGCTTTCCAGGGACTTTCTCATGTGTAACTTCACAGATATGCAGTAAATTAATAGTCTTTCTGTGAGGACATTTATGGCTATAGTTCGATCCAAGCACCTGTTTTGACACAACTCGTAGATCAGTATCTTTGGGACTGCTGTCTCTGCTAACACTGAGCAGTGGGTTAAGGAACAATCAGAGCTGGGGAAGGGAGCAGGACAGACAAGAAAATCAACATGTGCACCAGCGAAGAACAATTATGTAAGTCTTGCTTAGCTAAAAATGTGAGTAGCCCCACATCTTGGTTTTCCTCTTTCTCATGCGATTTCTCTCAGTACTTTTATTTTTAGTGGACTAGAAAAAATTTCTGATTCTGTGGCTGCAGCAGTTTTTAACAGGTTTGTCTGGCTGTTAGTGTAGTGGTGGAAGTTATAGAGCAGCCAGTGGTCTTAAAGTCTTTCTTTCTGATCTAATTATATTTTTTTTTTCAGGATTTTTAAGTAAAAATAACAGGAAATCTGAATATTAAGGGCTAAACTTAGTAGGGAGGTGAATCCCCAAAATGGAAGGGCACACTTGTGGAAGGTGGAGAACTTGCTGCTCAAATCCTTGCCTGAACAGAAGCAAGGCATGGTTTGTGGTTTGCCTGCATTGACATGGACCAGGAGCACACGATCCTCGAGTTTAGTGATTTCGTGACGACATTCACAGCTATGTGACTGGTAAAATCTTAATCCCTGCTTTGCTTCTGCCAGCTCTCATGAGCATCCTCCTCACCTACCCAGAGCATCTGCGGGTGCTGCAGCAGAAATGAAGGTCGGATTTCGGCTGCCTGCGTCCCTTGGCCCCAGCAGCAACGTGAAACCTGCTCGATGGCTGGGCTGGAGCCTACTCTGTGTCACACCCCTCGTGTTTCACAGCTCTGGTCTTGCAGGGGTCCTTGTGCTCCCGGAGTCCACTTTGCAGCAGGTTTCCACTAGATGGAGTGGTGTCTGAGCGCTCAGCAAAGCCGGGGAAAAGCTTGGATGCGGTTTTAAAGCAACTGCAAGGGAAACAGCTATTGAACCTAAAAAGTTTTCCTTTTCCTAAGACCTCTTTATAAAAGGAAAATTTCCCAGCTGAGATTTGTGAGGAAGAGCTCTGTTTCCCTGTAGGGAAATACAGCTTTTCTCCTTCATCCTGGAATGAATTGACTTCCTGACAGCCCCCAGTGTGGGAAGAGTAGCCAGTGGCACCGGTGACCCTGTGTCACAGGATGGTGACATCCCTGTACCATGTCCCATGTCTCCCTCTCTCTATCCCCATCCCAGTGCACCGCTCCTGTGTCCATCCTCACAGCCAACACGCTGGACCAGCTCACAGCGCCTCCCTGGGTTTGGCTTGGCTTTTGGCACCTAGATGTTCATGAGAGCCTTTTGCCAACCAGCTGGAAGCTCTTGCTTCAGTTTGAGGGTCTGAGTTCACCCAGGCTGCAGCATAAACTGATTTCACCCAGTTGCATGCTATTTCCTGCACAGGCAGCCTGAGGAAGACTGGGCCATGTGGCAAGCCATGGGCAAGCCATCCTGGACTTCAGGTGCCCAAATGCTGCTTCTCCTTGAGTCCATACTGGGGCTGGAAATGGAGACACCACCCACATCTCCCTCCAGCATGGTCCCTGGCCATAGACAAGGCATTTATCTGCATGCAGGAGATCAGATGTTCTCCCAGGGCTGGTGCTCAGGGCCCTGCTTGCCTGGATCAGGCACATCCTCCCTTCGCAGCTTTGTTGCCACTGAACATGCAGGTGCATTTGCCAGAGTGCAATGACTGCACGTGGCTCTGACCTGCATGGCCTTATGCTGCAGGTCAGAGGTGCCAGGCTGGGTCCCCGCTGGGGTCCATCTCACTCATTGTCTCTTCTGGAGTGGCCAGTGCCAATGGATCTGGTGGAAGGTGCCAGCAAAACTGCCCTGTGCTGGAGGTAATATGGGAGAGCCTGCCCCTGCATTTCCTAGCCCTGCTGATAGCCCCATATCGGCTTGTGCTCTGAAGTCCTGACACATCCACGCGCAGAGGCATCCTGCAGTGCGTGCATATGTTTCAAGAGCTGCAGTGCCGGGTGCTCATGCAAGGCAGTGTGCATCTCAGAAGGGGTCTGTTGCAGAGATGCAGACACAAGGCTGCAGAATCCCAGACCCAGTGCCCCACCATCGTGCTGGTGTGAGGTAAAGGTGTGGATGGTGATGCTTTCATTTGACAGCAACCTTTCTTTTCTTAGAGATGCACTGTGAGAGGAAATAGGGAGGGAGTGACAAATGGATGACCAAAGATTAAAAATAAACAAATTGGGGTGAATTAGAGAGGCACATCCAGCTGCAGACCAGCAGTGAGCCTGATCTGGCTTTACTGCCAGGTTTCACTGGGCAACGCTCCCTCTGTCACTTTGAGGCATTGCAATTCTGAATAACGTTGGGTTTTGTAAGGCTAAAGGCTGTACATGTCCAGTGCTGCAGACAGTTCTTTCCTCTTTAAAAGGCAGTGGTCAAAAGATAAATCCATCTGTGCAGCAAAGAGGGTGAAAACTGCAGGTAGCCTTAGCTCAAATAGTGAATAAGGAATAACAAGAGTCTGAGCAGCCTCAGGCAACATATTTCAGAGCTGACAAGCTGGAAGACTTGGCTTTCTTCAAACATACCTGGTCTCCCCAGTGAGTAACGATAATAGGATCCAAGCAGGGAATCAGACATCAAGACAGGCTGAAGGTTATGGCACACTATTCAGATGAGCTGGGGCCCTAGAGAGGCGGCCGCTTGCAAAAGCTGCACAACTTTTGTCAAGTGCCTTTTGAAAACTTTAACTGACCTTGAAGGATTGGGATTGAAGAAACATTGATCTGTGAGAAGTGGGAACCGTTTCTCTTGCTCTGCAATGCTTCAGTTAATTACTGGAGCAGAGCTTTGGACCCATGGGCCTTTCAGTTTGATGGCCTTTCAACTCTTGTTCCAAAGACCTTTTATGGTTTTTATGGATGGGAAATGTTTCACCCACCAGGAAAACACAGTAGGTTTGGGGTGATTATTCAGCAATATTTGGGTGACACTGATATTATCATTTTTGTCATTAGAGAAGGACATTTTTTAGGCAGTGCATTCAGACGGATGTAAGAACATGCCTGAGAAACTAGGATGACCGTTCCTGTGGTTCATCCACATTTGTGGGGTCTGTTCTGGTGTCTGTCCTGGAGGTACACCCTCTGAACCCTGATGGGATGATCCCTCCCTGCAAGACATCTACTCATTTCGGACGAGATGTGTAGCAGAATCAGGACTTCCAGAGTGGCTGAGTTTTTTCATTCGGTTGCAGACCCAGCTGAACTTTGCTGAATGTTTTACCTTGAATCCTAATGTAGAGAGAAAAAATGCATAATGGAGAGCTTTTCAGTCAATTCACAATAAATTTACATACTTTAAAGCTTTAAGTATTGATCAAGAAATCCATCATTTGATAAAGGAATGTGCATATTATCTGACTAAAACTCAGAAAAAATATCTAATCCCATCTGTCTCTTAAATTTAGAATGAGGTTCACTTCTAAGTGTAACATTTGCTGTGATTCAGCCCTTATCTGTGGCTGAACTTCAACATCGTGGCAGCATCCTGCTCCCAAAGAATCCTTAAAGCTGAACTGAGGCAAACCAGGGGGAAGGGTTTTCCATAACAGCAGCCCTCAGATCCTGCATGGGTACTTTTCTACCATTAACCTCTAATCCTTTCCTAAAAAGCAGTAATTGCCGTTAGGGGGGTTGCTCGCTGGAGGCCTTCTGAAGACCCTTCTGTCCATCCCAATGGTGTCAAACTGTGGTTGGTGTTATTTAGTTGTGCCTGTGAATAAGTTGAGTGACAGACACTGTGAAATACTCTAGAAAGGTGAAAACACAGGTGTGGCTCCACTCAGCACATTTGCTTTTAACCTTACCATAATGATATGGGAGAGCAGACCTGCACTAGCAGGATGTAAAATAGGATGAATGACAGGACAGTTTCCCCACCTAATTCTTGGGCTTCCCAACAGGGTTGGCTGCTGTCCTCCTGTTCCTGTCTCAAACTACTAGGAGGTCTTTTGTTGGCTCTGTAGGTGATGCCAACCTTTGACTTTGTGTTTTTAGAAAAAAAAAAAACTACTTATAACTGTTCAAAATATGAAGTACCTTAACTTCTTGTCCAGAGTCCATCACACTTTAAGGGTAAGAAAGGCACCCTGGGTGTGGGGGTGTGTGCAGATAGAGAGAATTATGTTGATCTATTGTCCTAGAGTTATTAGCATACAGCCATGGAGAGCTTAATTTTCCTTAGCAAAATTGCTAAGTAATGAATCTCTAGCCACAAAGAGCCCTGCTTGGTTACCCATGAACCAGAAGAAATTTGATCTGACTTCTGTGGTCCAGGTCTCATGAGCAGGGTTGTTAGATCAGAAGAATATTTCCTTGGTTCACAATCAGAGCACGCCTGATCGGCAGTCACTGAAAAACCATAAATGTGAACACCCCCCCCCCCCCCCCCCCCCCGTCATGTGTAGAGAGTGGCCTTTTTTCTGAGGGCTACACATGATGGTGCTTGTGCCTGCAGCACTGTGCTGGGGCTGTGGGCTGTGATCCCTGCATGGGGGTTGCTCAGAGCTGAGCCTCAGCCTCATGTGCAGCTGACCCTGTGCCTTGGCTGTCCTCTGATTCTGGCTGCACTTCATGATGGGTATAGTGTAAAATAAAGCTTGTCTTACTCTACCCCTGTGTCATTTTTCTTGCTGCTGATGGGAAGAGTTTTGGCTAACGTGAATGCAGTGAAATGCTGGTTACAGCTCAGTTAATTGCTAAGTAAGCAATTTCATTAGCTAGTAGTCAGTCTGCAAGATAATTTCATTAGTTGGATGCGCATCATTACCTCTCCATTTATATGAGAATTATAAATTTCATTTGGATGTGTATTTTTTTCTTCCTTTTCTGTTTACAATTTCTCCTCCCTGCTTCCTTTCACTGCCATCCCCCCCTACTTGCTAATGATATCTTAAAGTGAGCTTTGAATTGTCCTAAATCATAGAATAGAATAGAATAGAATAGAATAGAATAGAATAGAATAGAATCATTTCAGTTGGAACAGATTTTACAATGATCATCTAGTCCAACTGCCTGGCCACTTCAGGGCTGACCAAAAGTTAAAGCATGTTATTAAGGGCATTGTCCAAATGCCTCTTAAACACTGACGGGCTTGGGGCATTGAATACCTTTTCTACCTGTTTTCAAAGCATCTGGCTTTTGGATGTACTTGTGCACAGCCATTTATGTAACCATGCCAGTGCCTTGCCCTGCATAAAGTCTGTGCCAAAGTATGTTCTGAGTTCTTGCCTGTCTGCTCTCCCAACAGGTTGGGATGTATCTGTGGTCGTGTGACTTGAGGCATAGATAGACTGTTGAGATGTTCCTCTGGTGATGCCAAATGTGTGGCAGCCAGCCTCACTAAAACTTGTCTTATCCATGTGCCTTGTACTTTGCACTTTTCAGGGGAGGGTGCAGATATATCTATGCTCCCTGACAGGGACTAAAGAAGTCCTGCCTTCCTCACGCTCCTCTTCTTCCATGCTGGATGAAACTTCCCTGGACAGAGGATGCTTGTGGTTTTCATGTGGCTACTCTCTGTAGGAAGGCATTTCTCATTGACCGTGTTCATGGAACACATCCATCCATCCATCCATCCGCGCACCACATTTCTTCCTCCCTTCTCTTCTCTGCTCCCTGTGACCATGACACTGCTCACTCATCCCTACTACTTTGAACCCCTTTTTTTTTTTTTTCTTTATCAACCAGGGGCTGCTGATGGGGGCTTATTTCTGGGCTATGTGCTACCTCACCTGAAGTGGAATAGGCTGAGACATTCAGAAAGTAGAGACAAATTGTTTGGTGGTATTTTACTTCTCTCTGAAATTTAAGATTTGCTTTTGGAGGCTTTTTCAAAAGCTATTCATGCACTGTTAGATTGAAATTGTATTTGCAATAACTTATTTCTGGAGCTTTTCTATTGTGCTGTTTGTGCTAGTAATTAATTATTGAGGCCACTTATTTACAGGTGGTGCTTACTTTCTTCTAGCACCTCCAGTGAGATGTGAATAGCAACATTCGTTGTTGCTGGTACAGAGTGGTAGATATATCCTCTTTCAGGGCAACACTGTAATCTAAGCAATAACTCTGAGAGAGATTAATTCTTTATTTAGAAAACCAGAAAGAGTCAGAAATTCAGCCTTTGTGATCACATGTATTGGTCAGTAACCTTGCACTTGTCTGCTGCTGCTTTTTTAAAGTTTTGTTTGTTTGTTTACACTTTACATAAAAGGAAAGGTTGCTCTCAGCTATTCCCATGCTTCAAGGTTGTAGTCTCCACAGCCCTTGCATTGCAGCACTTTGCAGCAGTCTATTAAAAATCTGCCAAATGTGAGTCCTTCTTCCTCTTCTGTCCCTTGTCCCTGGGAAAGACACATGTGCAGTGTTATCACTTGGTATGATAGTTCAGTTACCTTCCAGCAAGCTGCATTTTGCTGTGCTGCTGCAGGTTGGGGACAGTGTGCTGGCTCCTTTGTCACCCCTGACACACAAGAGAAGCTGGACAGAAAGTCCTTGTGGATGTATTTAGCATAAGCCTTCTCTGTCCCAGAGCTCTGGATGATCTTCTGTTCTAGGCTGGGGGAAAAGGCAGGACTTGCACCGTCTGCTGCCTGGAAGGCCAGTGGGGAAAATATCTGCAGTCCTTGTGGGCTTGTACAAGTCAACATGACAGAGGTATGACCCATGGTTTCTTTAAGAACTGGTTAAAAATCAAAACCACACTGGGATTTGTGATTTTTTCTTTTTCTTCATGGTAAGTAGAAGTCATCCCATCAAAGCCAAATCTGAACCAACCAAAACTCAACCTGCATGAGCACTGGCATTTTTTCTACTATTTCTTCTTCTCTTACCCTTGTGTCTCTCTGCTTTACTTCTTCTTAGAAACTTTAACCAAGTAGTCACAAACCCATCCCCTTGAGACACCAACTGCATTTTTTCAGTCCCAGTGACAGTCACGGTACTGATGAGATCATGGCTGTAACCATGCACTGGAGGTTCCTGATTCTGCTGAGAGAGATTTGGGTGATGCTTCTATCCACCATCTTCCCCGCAACTTGGTGGGATGAGAACCCCATGGTGGGCTCAGTACCAGTTCCAAGTCTGGCTTCCAAAATTGCCATAGTGCCACCGTGGACTTACAGCTGGACACTGTATCTGCAGGAATAGGCATATGGGCTGCTCTGCAAGCTGCCCAGGCATTATGTACTTCCTTAACACATGATTAAGAGCTTTGCAATCTGGCATGTCCAGATTCAGGCATGATGCTTCTCTCCTTTTGTCAGTCTGCTCTACGTTTATTTATGTCCAAACATATCACTGCAGTATTTAAGCTCCCTTAGTGCCCTGTTTTGGAGCAGGGTACATGGGCCTGTCACCCAGCAGCAGGCAGGGCCAAGCAGATACTGCTCCAAACCAGCTATGTGTCCACATGAGCACTGCCAGGAGCATGTCATGCTCCCAGCACCTGCATCAGGGCACAACCTGGCCACCCTGAGTCCATTTTTAACAAAACACTTAATTCTTCTCCCCGCCTGCTGCTGAAGCTGGTTGGGAGTGGAGCAGTGGGAAGCATAATGCTTTCCAGAATCCCAGTCCTTTCCAAAAACCTTGCCTTGCCTTGAGTGACAGTGCAGAGCTGTTCCTGACACCCACCTGGACCCTGGGCTGCCCAGCCTGTGCTTTCCAATGGTCCTTTTTCTTCCTTTGGATGGTGCCTTTGGCAATGAGCAGAACACTAAAGTGAGATCCCTGTGGTTTTTCCTGCCCCACTCTTCAAAATAACAAGTCTCCTTGGAAGGCTCTTTTTTATACAAACAAACACCATTTTATCCTGTATTTTGCTTCTTCACAGCTGTGGCTCTGAGCTCTGGCACCTGCAGGACAAGGGCTGCCAAGAGGGACTGCAGGGCACGTGTGTTTTCACACTGCTGGTGCTTTACCTGATGCTTTGCCTCTGGCACCCAGCTTGGCTCTCTACTGAAGCATGTCCCGGGGCTGTTCTCTCTCCCTGCATTTTAGAAATGTGTTTTAAAATAAAATAAAAGCTGCCCATGATGTCCCAAGGAGAAAGATGCTGGAGAAAGTCCACTGCTAATTTTGGACAAGCAGGAGGACAAGTAAGTAGTTCCAGCTTTTATTGAAGTCCATCAGCACATGCTGCAAAAGGAAGCATATTCTGAAGAAGGAGGCTCAGCTTTCTCACTGTCTGCACATCTTCACAGATTTCCTTGGCTCAAACCCTACAAGGACAGAGGTGTGGATAAAAATGTGAGGAGCAGGATTAGGCATCTGCGTATCAGGCCCCCAAGTCCATACTGTTCTCTACTCTCTCTCACCATTTGCACTCAAGCACAGTGGAGATCATTCATATCAGTCACAGTTATATGCTTTTTAAACTTATTTTTCCACTCAGTCTCAAAAGATGCTGAGCAGATGGAAACCTCTGAAAGATTCAATGACCTTTAGCAGGTTTTGGGTTGAGCCCCGATGCCCATCATGGGCTGTAACACTGGAGAATATTTAAACGTGTTCCTGCTATTGCATGGTGAGTAACTCCACTCACTCCCAGTCCTCCCAGGTCACCTCACTTAGGTACAACTGGTATTGCTGACTCTGAATGTAGTGCAAAGCACTTAATCCTTGCCATGCTCTGCTTCCCTGCCTGTAATGTGGAGATAAGGGGACTCCCCAGCCTCTGGGGGCCGTGGTGTGTGCAGGTGCAAAGAGACCTTCAAAGCACCGCATTGCTCTTGATGTGCTCTCTGCAGCCTCCTGAAGCCAAGCTGCTCGTGGAGGTAGACTAGGACCATCTGGGAAAGAAGCACTCACCATATAAAGTCCTGCAAGTCCGTCTCTGCTTCAGGTATGTGTCCAGCTTGTGTGACTTGCTTTGACATTTGCTCCAGTGATTTATGCCCACAGGGTGGAGCAACGTCATCTGGAGGAAAGGGATTTGTCTTTGTGTGTGCAGAGATGTTGAGGTTTAGTGTCTGAGAAGCAACAGGGGTTTCAAAGCCATGCTGTGAATATTTAAATAAATAAACAGCCAGTTGGCATTTCCCTGTCCTAATAGATCTGAAAATGCTGCATCCAGTGCCCGCTGAAACCACTGCATGTTTCCCCAGTGATGAGGACTGTGGTCCAGGCTGAAAGTGAGTGTGCTGGGGTTATCTGGCAGCTATGGGAGATCTGCAGATCCATAGCATGAGGCAGATGCTGACACATTATCGTAACTGATTGATGCCATCCATCAATGCCTGATTAAAATGAGCAGAAATGGTTTTTTTCTTCCTCTGCAGCGGAAGAGCTCTTATGCAGAAAGTGCTTCTCTTAATTACCACTCTGTAAACCCTCAGCAAGACAGAGCATCAGCATTGTAGCTTAATTCTTCTCTGCTGTAATAACCTTCTAATTTCATAAGTGCATAAAGCAGGATAATTCATGTGGGTTTTGGTGGGGTTTTGGTTTTTTTGTTGTTTTTTTTTTTTTTCTTTCATTTGTATCAGAAGTGTCCTTCATTCAGATGGAATTGCAGAAGATGTCGATAATAAGACAGCTATTCTTACAGTAATTAGAGGCAGAGCCATGCTGTAATCTTTGGGGGGTGGGGGAGTTCAGGCTGAGATTGCAGATCCAGCTTTCACATCTGGCTTGTTTCTATTATTGGCCCATCTGAGCTCCCTCACTCAAATTCTAGGTGAAACGTAGTCTGACTGATGTCAGTGACAAAACTCCCATTTGCTTCAATAAGGTTGAAATTTCATCTTTTTTTTTTTTTTTAAATGCCATGACATGTTTAATTTGAGTAGATAAAGTTACTTTTTAAAGTCTTTATGGTACAGGTATCTCAACCATTTAAAGAGGAGTGTCAATGGGTACCTGAGAGTGTAACCTCATTTGCAAAACCTGACTGTGTCAAGGAATCCCATAGGAAACTTAGGCATGGTTGGCACTCTTATATAGCAGTAACAGTTAAAGGGCATATATCAAACAGAGAGGAGTGTCTAGTGCTGTATGGTGAGATTTGGACAGGATCATGTGAGGGGGAGAAAGGGATGGGCAGATTCGCTTAGAAGACACTACGCCCCTGAATTGCTGGCAAGCACACACCAAAAGGTATTAAGGAATTTTTTAAATCAAAGTTAAAAGTTAGTTTTGTCTGGGATAAATGCAAGAGAGTGAAGGTAAAATAGAAAACAAATGCAAGGGAGGGAAGGTAAAATATAAAACAATGGCAGTTGCAAGAGAGGCTAGAGAGCAGGCATTGGGGGGAGAGAGGGGTAAGAACCACCTCAAGTGTCCCCTTTGCTTTGCTGGCTTATACAGAAAGTGGCAAGTGACTCTTCATAATGGTTTTCTAGATGCCTACTGGGTTAAGAAGGGATTATTTCAGCCTAGCTTGGAGGCTGGTGTGGCAGCAGGATAGATGAGCACTGTGGCACCTTGCACCATAGCCACATCAGCAGGGATGTGGCTGCAGTGACACAAAGGCTGTGTCCAGCCCCTTCTCAAGCATCAAGGATTCTTCCAGGGCAAAACCCAACAGAGCCAGTGAAAACCAGAAAAGCCCTTTTGCACTTAAAATTTGCTTTTTTCTCCTTCCATTGAAAGCAGTACAAAGATCTAGGGAAGGCTGGTTTAACAACCCAAGGCAACAAGGAAGCAGTGAGCCAAGAATGTGGAGGCAGGGGCAGGCAGAGCAGGGGCAGCTGTAGCAGGCACAAGTGGAGTTGCGGTGCAGGGTGGGAAGGCTGGGAAGGTGCCCAGTGTTCTGCACTGGGTGACGGGAGGTTGGAGAGCCCAATGTGTGAGGCAGAGATAAATGCTGAATAAAGCCTTGTGCATTACCATTAGCAATTTGAGCCTTCCTGTATTGTTGCTACAAGAGGTAATGAATGTCTACCCATGTCAAAGTGGGTTTACCTGACAGGTTTTTATGAGGAGAATAAGTATTGCTTTCTAAATCTGTGAGGAACAATGCCTGGGCAACCCAGAAAATGGTCAAGGATCCCCAGAAAGCCAGGAGCAGAGCTATAACCTGCACCCAGTTACCTGAACCTCAGGTAATCCCAAAACCCCCAAATCAGCCTTTTGCTCCACATTTTTTGGATGTGGTTTTCCTGATAACAAACCAGACAAATCTGGCCCCCAACCAGATAGCTGTGGCAATTTTTGAGCATCTGTCAAAGTTCCAGTCTGGAGAGCCACAGTCCCTTCTATGTATTGGTACCAGGGCTGGTCCTTGTGATGAGAAGCAGAGTCGCTCCTGTCAGGCTGACTGGGAGAGCAGTTGAAGAGCTGGCTGTATGGTTTTGCTGTGTTAAGTTTCGTGAATCTTTAGCCCTGCAAATGCACCTCCTCTTGGTTGGTGCACCCAAGATGTTGGTTCCTTTAGAAGGGAAGGAGGACTTGTTTTTTCTTCTTTCCAGGGAGACCTCTCTGAAGTCTCCACCAGCATACCACCATATCCAGCTATAGCCACATCCACCCGTGCATGGTGGTCAGAGCTGGGGACAGACAGGGCTCTGACCCAGGGACACCACTGGCATGAAACCACAGCTGCAGCACCAATGCCTGTGTGAGCACAAGAAGGGCTGCTGGCACTGCATGTTTGTGCGCTAAGGAAATGCAGGGCATGGACAGCCAGTGCAGTCATGCAGGGCGGGAAGTGGTTCAGAAGGGTGGAGACAGCTCACTGAGGGCGTCTCCATTCAACTCTCTGTCCAGGTCAGGAACGTTCTTTGGAAACCATAATCCTCATTGTCTCCAGTTACCACCACACTGGTTCTTGTCAGAGGGGTCTTGGGGCACATGTATGAAACAAGTCCCATGCCACTTGCGAATATAATATTAAATCCTCGTGGTGTTGCAAAGAGAAGACCCGGCTTATGCAGCCAACTACTGTCCTGATGTGACAGACTAAGGTTTGTTCAAGCCAAGGTTTACCTTGAAGCTCTTGTAAAAATGAGCAAATTAACAACCTGGAAAAAACACACACCACAAATGACTCTGTGATCAGTTTTATCCAATTCTGATAAGAGCACATTTTGGTCAGCCATGTATGAGGCACAAGAGATTTGAAAACCTCAGGGAGAAGAAGCACATTTTATCCCCCAGAAGAAGAACAGGCTGTTGCAAGCCGATAGGAAACGCAGCTCCCCAGGGAGATGCCTGGAGGCATAACTGCTCTCTGAATGGTGGCTCTGGCTTACCTCAATTTGGAAATATTAAGGTTGCAAAAAAATCACTTAATGGCCCCAAAGCCCAAATAATGTGTCATTGGTGTTCTCTGTAGATTTTTAATGACTGACGATTTTGATGAGTGAAATCAATTACCTAAGAAATCCCACCTTAAATTCACAGGGACAGCTATTAATTTTTGTATGCCTTGCCCAGGACAACTTGCAGCCCACAGCTCAGTGTCTCGTCTGTGTCCTCCCTCCCTTCTCTTCTGTCCAGCTTCTTGCTCCTGCACCATTGCTGTTTGAAAAACTTCAGAAAAAAAACCCTGCAAGAATTTTCTTGTCTTCCCTTCTTCACCCTAATTTCTAGACATGGTGGTTTTTTAACATTTAATTGTTCTAATTGCCTAATTATCTGTCTCACACAATCGTGATTCACAGCTGTAAAATGTTTCTGATCTTCTAGATGAACATCTCATTCAATTGCTCTCATGGAAACCAAGATGAAGTTGTTTTCCTTGGATGGGAGGATGGCCAGTGGCCATCAGAGCACCAGTTTCAGCTTTAAAACTGAGCTGTATTTGCTGTAGTTTCTGTTCCTGTGGAGATGTCCCCAAGACCTCACGGGCCACAGCTCTGTGTTCCACCTCTGCAGGCTGGTGGAGATGCAGAAGGGAGAAAAGTTTGGGTGCAATAAGCAGGAGACAACTGCAGTATCCCTTCGCCTCCTGGCAGAGTCAGACCTCCCTGTGCAAAATTTTGGGGGTCTACTGTCTATAGGGATGCAGGCACAAGCTGCTCAGGGCTTAAGGAGCAGAAAGGTTCCAGAAGGAGTAATTCCAGAGGTGAAAAAACATGAGAGCAGGCAGAGCTGAGGTCCGTCATTCCTTTGTCTTCTCAATAAAGTCAATATCCAGCTAAATACCCAACGTTCTCTTCAGCAGCTCCTGAGGGCTCCATTAGCCATTTGAGAGACTTTGTACTGCTATGACTCAACTTATTTCAGAGTCTGAATCATGACCTTCTGCACCACAGCACAAAGGGTACATTAGTGTGGATCATTGGCAAGAATGGTGTCCAAATCTGGTGGTTTGTTGTGGTGTTGTTTGGGGTGGTTTTTGTTTTTTTTTTTTTTAATTATTCCAAATGTTCCTATCTTGAAGAAAATGTTTGCACTGGGTAACAAGTCATTATCAATGCAAATGGCAGCAACCTTGTGGGACTGGCTCATCCCAGCAGCAGGGACACTTCCCAGATAACCCAGATCATCTGAACTGTGTGGTTGAACCATAATCCAGCTGTCACAGTTTTGTGATGCTTTTAAAGAGCAGAGTGTTTATCTGCTCCAGCTGACTGTGTGCAGTGAGGTGTTTGGCTGGTGACAGCAGAGGTGTTTGCCTCTCTCCCTCTATATACTATTCAAGTTAAAGCTGTCAGAGTTGTACATAGAAAAATGGCTGTTTATAGTACTCGACAGAGTGAGCAAGTTACGAAGTAAAAGCAGACAGTCTCCATATGTTCATGTAGTGACTAAAAGCCTGGGAATTGCTAGACTACATTTTTTGTAGTAGGCTTTCCATATTTATGTTTTCCTGGACTCAGCAGCTAGACTCAATGTATATGCATTGGATTTACAGAGCTTTTGCAGTAAAGAAGATGCTGAGAATCCTTGGCTCAAAACTGTGGGGTTTGAAGTGTACGGTAGAGACTGAATATGGCAGGTGTCAACAAATGTACTTCTTAAAATGTGAGCAAGCGGTCAGTCCTGGGGAGGCACATGGCAGAGGGGTTTGTTTTTCCATGCTTTTCATCTCTCTTTCAAAAACATGATTACTTATAAGTTAAATAAGTTGCCACACAAATACACCAACACTCTGCTATGTAGCTTATGTATACGGAAACCAACCCATAAACCTTGTAGCCTGGGAGTGCTCAGCAGACGAGAAATGTCCATGCCAGGATATGACTGCACTTGGAGAAAGGGCAACACTAACATGTACAAAATTTAAAGCTGGCTTCCGAGTGACAGAGAGATGCATTTGGAGGATTTGAAATTCCAGCAAGGATTCCCCAGGCAATGCCCATGCCTTAAAGCAGGCCAGTGTCCTGTGTAAATGAAATGCTGTAGCACTGACCTGCCTATCCACTGGGGCATGTGGGGAGGGAAGGTTGCACAAGAAGCCTTTCACTTCAACACTGGCACTTTTTTTTCGCATGGATGCGCACTGGATAATCTCTTGCACACCCTAAATGTCTTCCCCTTCTTCAGGAGGACTAGGCACATTCACATCCAGGAACACAAGAGCTCTGCTCTTGAGCCAGCACTACTGATGCTGCTCCTCCCTTTCCATACCAGCCCCATGCAAGGGCTGATCTCACTTAATATGCACAGAGCCAAGGCTGGGTTCAGAGCTGCCACATCCAAAGTGCCTGAATAGGAAAATGAGACCCTTAGCCACTCTGAAATATGAGTCAGCTCCAGAAAGTTTACTTTTTATTTCCTTTTTAAATTTTATTCATGAGAAAGAAGGAGAAGGCAGAGCTGGAGGGAGAGCCAGACTGTGTAGCTGGGGAGCTCTGCCTCTCGGAGACCACTAATAGGCAACAGAGTGGATGTGACAATCCCTCTTTCAAAGATGTGCTCTTGCTTCTGTGCAGCATCACTGGCCCTGTTTGTGGAGCTACAAGAAGCACAGCCCTGACTCAGAAAGGGTCCCAAGGGACTGGGCTGTACAATGTGTGTACTGGGAGATGCCTGAGCTACTGGCCTTGCACAAAACCCCAGGATACCTCTGTGCACTGACTGAGACGCCTCTCCTGCATCCCACTGGGTAGCAGGCATCAGTCCCATCAGCGGCTGGTAGTGGTTGTGTGCTTGGGTCAAGGCCAACCAGATCAAGGGAGGTGGGTCATGAAGCAGGGTACACAGTGCTCGCCTGGTTTTAAGGAGAGTGGGGAGGGCCCGAGATGCCATTGCTACAGTCTATGGGGATGTGTGGGGCTGATCCAGGCTGCTCCTTGGGCTGTGCAGACATAGAGTACACAGCTGTGTGGTATTAGATTCATCAGAGCTATATCAAGAGGCCCTTTTCAGAGCCCCTTTGTTTTTGATGCTGTGCAAAAGCCACCCCCCCAAATGCACATGCCAGTTCCCAAAAGACTTGGGGAACACTCATACTGGGCAAAGAAAAAATACATTGAAGAACTTCGCTGCTTTGAAAATGGTTTGTAAGCCTTCTAAGGGAAAAAAAAAATCTTTCTGAAATTGGTACCTGATATCCTGATAAATTGGTACTGATATCTCTATTACCCTCATGTTGCATCACCATGAATGAATTTATGACCTAATGTGTTTTTATGTCTTCTTCAGCACAAGTTTAAGAGCAACATTTATCTCTGATCTCACCAATTCTTGGGTCAACTTGGTGGCAAAGGTGGTGTTTGTTGTCCTCATGCCAGAGACTCCACTAATGAGGCCGAGTGTTTTATTCATTAAGGGCAGGGAAATCTGGAGCTTTATTCAAGAGGTCCCAGTGGGAAATTTGCATGAAAATTTCATGCTGTTCGTTTGCAGGAGCCCTGCCCAGCAGTATATGCCCTTCTGTGCCACACTGCCCTTTCCCTTATTTCAGGAAATGGCCTCGCTTTGGTTCAGCAAACCTTTTAATAGAAATATAACATACAAAGGGGTTTTTTTTGTTGTGTTTTTTGTTTGTTTGTTTGTTTGTTTGTTTTTGGTTTTTTTTTGTCTGTTTGTTTTGCAGAAGTCATGGGACTGGGAAGCTGTTGTCTGTTTAAAAAAAAAGTAGACCTGAACTTTGGAGACCTGGGAGGCCTTTTGACAGCTCTGGCCGCGTTGAAACACCAGGAATTTGCTCTACTCTTACTAAAGATTAAAAAAAAAACCTCCTACAAGCTTTGAAGATGCAGAAAAGCAGCTTCCCAGTTCTGGAGCAAAGGAGTGGACCAATCTGGGCCAGCAGGTCTGTAGTGTTTGGACATGAAAATAAATCTGAGTTTAATTTACAAAGTTTGGCTTCAGATTGTCAAATGGGATTTGCTGAAGCTCTGGTCATGCTTGCATTTTATCTGACTGTGTCCTGCCTACTTGACTAAAGGTACTGCAGGCATTGACCAGACTAAATCCCTTTCCTGGGGTACACTAACATCTATTTCAGATAACATTCTTTGCTTTGTTTCATGAATGATGTGGGAAACTTAAACCCATGCATGTGTCCAGGCTCTATGCTGCTCCATGCTGTGCTGAGCACATGATGGTGGCTGGACCCTGAGACTTTCCTTTCCAGCCCTGCCCCTTACCCCTGACTGCCATGGAAAGGAAAGTGAGGTATAGGTACAGGTACCAGATCTCCACTGGCCACAGAGAAGCCAAGGGGACAGCTGCACTGAGATGTTTATCCACAGACATGCTTGTAGATAACTCAAAATCTACACTGAGGATTTCACAGACATGAGCAGCCATAGGATTTTTCTCTAAACCCTCTGGATAGAGGACTTTACCTCCTCTTTTGTTCCCAGTGATGCCTCCTGTGACGTTGGACCATTCCATCGTTATCCTGTGGGTCGGGCGGATGGTGACACTGCTGTGGTGGTGCACCTGCATGGTGCCACGACTGTCTCAGAGCACAAGGGCACTTCAGACACACTCAGTGAGGCTGTGACTCTGCACTGAGACAACCTTTAGGGTTACTTTTGGAGGGAGGAGGTGATAATGAGGAGAGAGGGTTTTTTTTACATCATTACATTTTATAGTGATGACCATAATCCCTGTAAGCATGATTTTCTGTGAGACTGTGAGCAATACCAGCTGGACAGTGGGTTGTGGATGTTTCCCGCAAGTGCTCTCTGCCATGAAACACAGCCTGGTGTGAAGGAACTGCAATTGCAGTATCCAAAACAGTCCCAGAAATTTCCTTCAACATCAGCAGATGTTCCTCTGCAGCAGGAATACACTCTTCTGTAACATTTCAGGGGAGACCGGTCCTGTGTCCTGTGTCAAACTTTTCCTAGATTTTTATTTATTTCAATGTTTTGAAGCTTGATTTCCTCCTTTGCTCTTGGAGCCCCCAGTCATTTCAGACATTGCTCCTCTGCTCTCATTTCAGAAGGTCCCTTTCCACCTCTCAGACACTGTGTCCCCCAGGGAGCTCCATGCTTTCTCCTGCCCCTTCTCTCATGGGGACAGAGCCAGGTCAGGTTGCCCTGTACGTGGGGGTTCACATCCTGGATCTCACGCTACAGAAAAGTCCCCACAGAGCCCAGTGAGTAAGACCTGCTTTCCTTTCTCTTGTGTTTTGCCATCAGGCTTTTCCACATGGCTTCTTTGCTGTCTCATATAGTTCAGCTCAGCCTTTCCTCTTGATGGAGAATATCATCATCATCTCCTGCTGGATGCCTGTTTTTCTGAAGTTTGCAAATACCCAATTATCCTTGAGACTCTCTTTTTCCAGTAGCAAATGTCCACTTGGTATATATCTTATTCTGGGTATATACCTTATAATGGTTGAGCATTGGCGATATGCCATCTGCTTCTTCAAGTACCTTATTTTCCTGTTCCCAGTGCTTTGCAGGAGGATGTCACAGGATAGAAGTTCGAATTAAACCAAGTTTTCTTTTTTTTTTTTTTTTTTTCAGTGGAAAAAAGTATTGGCCCATAAAACACAACTATCAAACCAACACATGGTCATTGTGATTGAACCAGTCCAACCTGGAAGCCTGGCTTTAAACAGAGGAGATGTGATGTATGAACCCCAGTGGAGGGGCTGGATCTGCAGTGTGAGCGTGGACAGGGATGATGTGTGTGGGACCTGAGTCTGTGCATTAGCCATTGTGCCATCTGGCAATTGTAACCCCGACCTCAACCCACCAAACAGCTGACCACAGTCTCTGGTCTTGTCTTCAGCATCCAAATGCCATTGGGAGAGGGAAGTGTCTTCAGGAAGGAAAGCCCAGGATAGTTTCAAATGGCGGTTCCTTGCTGGAGAGGTGACTCAAACTGCTGGGCTTTGTCACTTAAGCAAGTCTAGCTTGTGTCCTGCATGGAAGGTAAATTTAGGAGTGCAAGCTTTTGGAACTGTTGATTAATGATTGTTCTGGCAGCCTCTCAGAGTGAGATGCTGAAGCAGAGACTCCTCCAAGGGTTGTAGGGGACTGCACATAGCCCCTCTGAACGTTGCCACTGAGCTGCGTGCATCCCTCCCTGTGTGTGGCTCAAGGCTTTAAGCTATTTTTGAGGGAGAAGCAATTTTTCTTCTTGTTGGTGCTCCCAGTGCTCCCCATGCCAGCTGCCCCGAAGGCCTGGCTGGCAACTGCGCTGCTGAAACTCCTAAGTAATTGATACCTTCTAAAATTGCACCTTCGAAGCAGTTGACTGGCTCCTGCTATGAGCTCCTGAATAATTGAAGCAATATTGGTGGGTTTTGCACTGAAGTACTAACAGCTGTGGTATGTTTTGATATTTATGAAGCCCAATAAATTATGGATTAGTCAGTGCAGTGAGCCCAGCGTGATGCTTATTACTGCTGGAGTGCTGGAGCTGATGATGTGCTATTCATCCCATTTTACTTCCATTGTATGGCTGAGGATGACTGGTATCTATTACTGGACTTAATAGAGCTTGCTTGCAGGTTTAAGTTCCAGTCCCCGAGAGCCAGCAGTGTGTTTTAATTTGTTCTTCACTCTACAGATTTTAGAAAGACATGCTGGGACTATATTTCAGGGTCATAGGGTGATCACATCGACTCACAGATCATATCACATTGACTCACAGATGTGGAGATGATTGTTTCTGCGGTGGTGAAGATGGGTGTTAGCAGAATTAGCAGCAAGTCTTGTCATTAAACTGGAAATTATACAAAACCCAATCTTCTTTGCAAGCTGATCTGAGGTTAAATATCGTATACCTTCTCTGGGATGCCTCTTTCATTGCAAAGCTTTTCTTCATAACTGAGCCAGTGCCTGTGAGATTCAACTCTTCACTCCACTTTCTATTATCTGGCAAATTTTGTATCATGGGTGAAAAAATTTTCACTTTGCAAATTATCCAAACATATTCCAAATTTCCCCCCATCGGCACAAGCTGCCTGCTGCGAATGGATAGGAAGGGAGGAAATAACCGTTCGGAGCAGCAGATGGCATCCTACCACTCAAAAGCTTCCCTGGCACTGTGAAGTGTAATAAATAGATAACAGCAAGTGTCTGTGCTCTGCTTATAGCTGCAGTAAGCAATCTGATAGAAAATTGAGGGGTTTGTTCGTTTCTTAAAAGTCATTCCTTTACAGATCTAATGCTTTCTTTGCTTTCCCTGTCTCCTCTGGTAAAAAGAGGTATCTATAGCTGATCTGCTCACCCAGATCTGCCTGGTCCATGCAACCCATGCAGCACCTGTCATCCCAAAGTGGGCATCTGGAGATGGTGGCTAGATATATTGTGCCCTAAAGTGCCTATTAGTCTTCTGCAAAAAAAAGCTATAAAGAGGGCCTAGACTGGATGTCTAATCTGTGGAGATGTTCAGTGTAAACATCTACATTTCAGTCCTGAAAACAGCTGACACTTGTCCAGAAAAAACTTTGTCATGCTAACTTTTTCTTAAAAGCATCTTGGTACAGGTAACCCAGAGACTTTGCAGGCAAAATGAGCCTTTGCATCCAGTGAAATGCTTCAGACAGGGATTTCTTGCTCTTCTTTACTTTCTTTTCTGAAGGTGCTGAATGAGGGAATGAAGGATATTTTGTCTTTAAAATCCTGATGTAGGAAAGGGCAGTGCTTTTCCAACTGCTATTTGTTGAGCCAGAGTTGCAGATTTTTTCAGGGAAGTTTGGGCTGAGTTTCTGGCTGCTGTTGCTGCGTTGCATGATAAATTGTTTACAGTCTGCCACTCGAGGCAAGTGAGAGAAGTTTCTCCCATCCCAATTTCCTTGAAAATTATATAATTGCAAGAATCATCACAGTGAAAACAAAAGTCTACTGGATCGCAGATAAATCCTACGCAGTTAATGAGGTTTGAATTTAATGTTTCCAGGGCTTCTATCTTCAAAAAATGCCTCTTCAAGAAGAACTGAAGCCCACTGTGCAGAGTCAAGAAGGGTGAAAAATGCTGCCATAGCACTGGCTCTGGTTTCCACTCAAGGCTGGGACACTAGTTGCTCTTTTCCCCTACAACACCATCACCACCAGCAGCTGACAGATGCCTTATTGCCAGCTCCAGTATTGATAACTGCGATTTTTGTTCCTGTTGCAGCACCAGACCCTCTGTGGCTTTCAGTACAACTCTTCACGGCTGACGTGGTTACTGCTCGTATTGCCACCACTGATTTCCTCTGTGACCGTTAACTTTCATGAACACAAGATGCAGGATAAAAATGCAGGCATGGCTGGCAGCTTTTGGGTGAGAAATGTGCCCCTTTTTGTTCCCTCCCAGCACTCTCATCATCATCATGGGTGCAGCACTTCTTGCTCCTGGCAGCTCTGAGAGTGCAGGCTGTGATCAGCTACTCAGAGCCTCTGCCTCAGGGGAACAGCTGGGAGCCAGATCTTAGCTGTTTTCAACTCACTTTTTGATTTCTATACTACTAAAGATTTCCCACTGAGGCTTGCTAGCTAGTAAATTTAAGATTATTGGTGTTAGGTTTGCTTTTCTCATCTGCCTTTTGTGGACCTCTATTAAAGCACAGACCGAAAATGTCTGAGATGGAAGGTCTCTATGTCTTTCATGGGCATAACCCTAACCGTATCAGGGGAGGGACCCCATCTCAGGATGGACTATCTCATCGCTGGGCTCTCATCTTTCCCCCTTCCTCTGCAACACTTTTTAATAGGTGGCAAACTTTTGGGTACATGCCAGACTCCTGCGATGGTTACATTGCCTCATGTAACGGCTATGTTGTTTTGATGAAGAAGGAACCAAGTACAGGTAAAAGAGCATCCTGAATTTCCTGCTTTCTGTGCATCCAAATGTGAATTTACAGGGAACAAAAGTCAGCCAGAAACTATTGCAAAGGACTGCCCTGCTGAGCTCCTGAGTTTCCACACTCTTTTCCCATGGTGTTTTGGAGCAGAACATGGAGCAGAGGATTTGCCTTGTTCAAGTTTTGCTCTGGGTTTGGTTTTCCAGGTGAAGGACTTACCCCACTTCAAGGGGCTCCTAGACAAGATGGTGGGAGCAGGTACTTGGGAGCTTGTGCAGGCTGGTTACCAATCCTCACTACAAATAGTACAAAAACGTTACTGGAAATACTCAGCACAAACTACATTTCAGGACATTGAAAACAACTGTTGCAAAGACAGTGTAAGGCCTTTTTCAGCAAGGAAGAGAGCATTCACATCAGCTCAAAGAGTTGTTTCTTGCTTTAAAATGACCGAAAAGGTACATTTATTATGAAGGAAGGGAAAAAAAATGAAGGAACCTTGCTATTCCACAGGAATACTGAATCATTATTTACTTTTGTGCTTTCCTGGGGCCTCGTTACATCTATATTTGCCTTTTACTTTTCTCTCTTGGTCATGGAAATGGACATTTTGATTAAACCTGTTATCCCAGTGAGGAGGCAGAATGTAGCTTCATTTAATATGAGGCTTTTAATGAATGTCTTGAAGCAAAAAAAAAAAAAAAAAAAGAAGAAGAAGAAAAAAATCCATTTTACAAAGGATTTTTGAATCTTCCTCTTCACAACTTCTAGCACCACAACTGCTGTAGCAGAAATTGTTGTTTACAAAGGACATCAATTACTGTGGCCAAATAAAGGACCCAAGACCACACTGGGAGGGTGATTTTACATTTGGTCATGGGATGGGGAGAAGCTGGTTCCTCCATCCTGGGGCAGTTCCAAGACTGGGCTGTTGGAAACCTGTCCCCTTCTGCCTCACATTGGTGTGAGAGTGGCAGCAGGGGTAGTTTCTCCTCTCCCACTGGTCCCTGTCCCCAGAGGTCACTCCATTTTCATTCTGTCCCCTTTGGAGTTGGTCAGTCAGGGTGATCCCAGCTGAGGGTGCTCAGAAAAAGGATGTCCTCAACCCTTCATTTCTTCAGCTGTGATGGAAAAGTCAAATGATGTTTTAAGGTTGTTACAATCACACCAAAAAAATGCGCAGACAATAGGTAACTTTTGGGGCTCGTTTTGGAAATGAAAACTCTGGTTCTTCTCTAAACACCTGAGTGCCACACTGGGATGTTTTAAGAATAGACACAGGGTTACATCAGTGTCGTGACGTTGAGACAGTTGAAGATTTTCCTCTGTTAATGCTTAGCAAAGACATTGGCAGCTGCTCCCAGAGAGCAGGATCATTGCTTACCCAGTTTTCCTGTCATGCAGACTAGACATGTCCTTATTTCCCCTTGGCTCTGCAGCAAAATTAGGTGGAAGATGTGAAAAAGAAGGAAAGCCGAAGTCTTGTTTCCACATACATGCTGCTTGCTCAGTGGCTTGTGGAGGTGAGCTCCTGATACCTGCTGTAAGCAATGGGTGATGTCTTGCTCAGGGCTATTTCAAACTGATGGATTCTTCCAACAGCAGAGGCATGGGCGCCCCTGGGTTTTAGAGTCCCATCTGTCTGCATCAGCTGCAGTGAGCAGTGGAAGGGTAAGGTGGGATGCTTCACAACTTGAAACACCACAACTGGACACACCGACTGGCTACAGGCCTCTCTATGCTCAGCCTATCCTTTGTCAAAACATGAATATTGCGATATGGTCTCCTATCCCTCCCAAACACCCCTGCTTTTCCCTCTGTGAGCTGCATGATTCTGCACTTACCACAGGCTGCGAGGTGGATGGAGGGCTGGCTGGCTGGTGGGAGTGGGGAGAGCCAGTCCAGCACATGTCTTTGTAGCAGGAGGCCTGGTGCAATAGGGAGGACAAGTAATTAATCTTTGGGATCTTCTCTTCCTTATTCCTTCACAGCAAAAGAATAAGCACCAAGCAAAGGATGATGGCCAAGTATGAATTAACTATTAGAACAATGAATTTATTTTGGTTATGGCTTATTGGGAGAACTCACCATGATGCTTTTATACTTGTCTCTTTCTAGTTTCCAAGGGGGTGCTGGGTTTGCTCTCAGACTGTAACCATGCTGAAAGGGGACAAGACAAAAAGATGGAGGAAGAAGAGACACGTTTTAGCAAGTGTCCTTAACTCTGCTCTGAGCCTCCAGCCTGAAGCTTAAGTTGGGAGAACAAAACAGAAATAAGAAAACAGCTGCCTCAATAAGAGGCAATGATTAAGGAATTGGCAACTGAGATCTTAAGCTTTTTCTGCTACCTTTTCCATTTTTGCCTTTTCCTCTTTTGCAAATGGAAAGCAGATAAGTTCAGGGAAGAATGAGCACCAAGGTGAGCCAGCATTTATCCAGGGCAAGGAAGAAGGTATCCTCAGCACTCACAGAAGCATGGCTGGAAGCTTCATGGCAGCAAGCTTCATGGCAGCCCCAGGAAGGACTGCAGGGCAGATGTGCCCTACGACCTGGTATGCGAAGTTAAAACATGCAGTGCCTTACCTCTGTCAACCTGAGCAAGATTTGGAGACACAACATGAGCATGACAGCAAAAGCACCTCTCCAGGTACCAGCACAGCTCCACAAGGATAACAGCATCAGCCTCATTCTTTTGGTCTCTCCCACTAGACACCGATTTTTCCCTGTTGCTAACAGTACTCTCCACTGGTCTTTCCATGGGAAAGGTTTTGTGAGCATCCCACATACCCTTTCTCCTTCACTCTTTTTTTTTTTTTTCCTTCATACCCGTCAGAGATTCGGCATTTATTTGGCCCAAGCTCGTGGGCAGAGCTTGGATGGATTTATATGCTCCATGCCTGAACCCATAGATGATTACAAACATGGCTGGCTGCCTGGCTTTGTTAATTAGCTACCAGCAATGCCACATTTTTCCCTTTGTGGTTTCCTTCTGAATTAGTAGGGCACTGCTCATTAGTTCCCTTCCGCTTTGGGATGCCACAGTTGAACATTATGGCATCCAGAAATGCTTGATTTGTTGGGACAATAAAAAAATATTAGTTACATTTAGGTAATTAAGCAAAATAACAGCAAAGCTATTTTGTACTGGTACAATCTGCCTGCCCTGGAACAGCGCTCAAGCTTCTTGCTTCCTGATTTGTTGGCAACAAAGATTAGAGTAAGTGTCCACAACAGTTTCTTGGTTTTGCTGTGAAATACTAGATCTCTCTTCCTGTGAATCTGGTTCAGTCAAGTTGGTATCAGCTGATGGGCCATCACTCTGGACACTGATGAGGTGCAGTGAGCCAGCAGGTGCCATTGGAAAGCATCCTTGTCACCCTTGTACTTCCAAGTGGCAGCTTAGCTTCACAGTCTGGATGCATGATTGTCTTTTAGGGTTAAAAGGTATTTTATGTCTTTATTAGGCCTAGAGATATGGGTGTTTGTGCAGATTTAATTTTTTCCTGAAGTTATTACTTGAGATGAAGAGGACAGTGTATTGTAGGGTACAGTCATAGCCAGGATTTTAAATTTGAACAAAAATCTCCATTTTCCCAGGAAATCTATGAAATGAAAGGATTTCCTTTCCAGGTGTAAAGCAGGTGTAGGAACATCCAGCTGATCTTGCAGTCCACAAAGTGCTGTTACAGACGACAGCGAGAGATGGCCCTAACTTGTCCCCCAGCTGTTTCATTCTGGGATAGTCACTCCTGTCTTCACAGCCAGCGGAGTAAAATGGGCACATATTAAAACTGCTGCTTGTTCAAAGGAGGTGTCTGAGGATGGCACTGGCAGGTATATGGCTGTCCTCTTGGCTTGAAGGGGAACAAATAATCTGAATTTGGGTGGGATGACTCCCTCCTCGTTTGCTCCTTTCCTGATAGAGAATCATCTGCAGAAAATCTGCTATGAAACACTCAGTAAGTTTTAGTGCTTTGTTCCCACTTCATAACCCATAAGTGACCTTCGGGAAAAGGGACACTGGATGAAATGGCAAAAATCCCTTCGATAAAGCTGTTGTGTCTGACTGATGCCCTTAGGATGCCCATGTGCCAGGTCAGCAGGCAGAAAGGGAGGAAAGGTGCATTTTTACCAAAGACTAGAGGGTCATAGGGGTCTTCTCATGAACTGCTACTTTGGGCTTGAACTCACTTTGTGCTACTTCATGATTTCCTCAAAAGCAGCCACCATTTACCATGGTAACACCATTTATCAAGGTTACAGGCAGACTAAATGGTGATGTGTATTCATTTATAAAAATTGGTTTTAATTTTTCTGATCTGCACCCTGGAGTTTGGGCTCAGTTCAACAGGAACAGCATTTCCAGCAATTTGATGCTTATTTAAGTACTTAACACTAAATAACAGCAGTAGCAACCAGGGTGGTAAAATAATGTTTTATTCCATGAATGAAGAAACACTACCATGCCACATCCTAAAGTTCTTTCTACAAAAGATTGTGGACAGAGCAGATTTTTACATTTCTCAAGTCAAGTTCATTTCAGGCTTTTGAGCCTGTTCAGTGTAGCAAAATCTGGACACGCAGCATTCTCATTGTCTATTTGGCATTTTGCCGGATAAAGCAGATTTATACTGTAGTTCTTGTTCACACAATGTCGATGCACTGTAAATTAAAGAGGATAATCAAAACCAAACTAGGTAATTTCTGTGGTTTATCAATATATTTTTTATGATGGTCAAAGTACAACCAACATTCAAAGCTTAAAATAAAGATAATAAAAAAGACACACTAAAAGCCACAATGGAAACATCATCATTGCTGTCAGGATGTGAGTTTACCCACAGTACTATGTAAAAAGTAGAAATCGGTATTGACATTCAAGCTGTCAAAACAAGAAAAGAAATTACATTAATTGTTATAATTCCAAGCTAGTACTTCTAAAGAGTCCTGATCAGCAAAGAAGTGTTATCGCATGCATGCTGAACACAAGACTAATATTGGATTGGGGACCTGACAAATAACTGACTTACATTCCTTTATATACAACAAAATGAAATATACAGTATTAATACTGGCTGTACATTTGGTCAGAATATTTTACAAGGAGCGACACTAGTCAATTTTCTTATGATGTGGTAAGTGGAAGTGAATGAAGGTTGGCTTTCTTTCTGGGAGTTGCATGTTTTCACAATAAGCTTTAAAAGCTGCTTTGCACTGCTATAATGAAGTGTTAGATATTTTAAAGCAAAAATGCTCCCTTTTTTTTTTTTTCTTTTATGCTTAGCAAAACTAGTGTGAGCAGAAGAGATAATTAAACGTGTTTGGAATGTGCTAATCATTGACCTGGAATAAAACTAAGCTGCAGAGAGCATGTGCAATAAATGTCTGCACATTGGTTTTGTTTAAATGGCTTTATGAGATGATTTGCGAAGTATCTGGTACAAATTCCTGCTCCCATAGCCTCATCTAGCCTTTTTCCAACAGGCTGCCAACCAATTGTTCCAACACTAAACAAAGAAAAAAAAAATTGTGACTGTCGCCTATTTTTCTGTTATACAATAAAAATATCTCAATGTTAAGCTGATTTAGCTTATTGATGTGCATATTTTTCAAGGCTGCCAAAGAAAATACTCAATCTTGTAGGCAAAGGCTGTGCCAGGAACATGAGAGTGAGATTTCCTTTGCTTTAGTCTAATAGATTTTTTTAATGTCTGGGTACCTCAACCCTCATTGCCTCTTTTAGACCCCTAAGGTCTAAAATGAGTTGGTTAATTCAGTGTATGTTTTTTCCCCATCCAGAACAAGCTGAGAAGCTAATAAGGTAAGCATGAAAACCAATGAAAACAGAAGTAAAAGCTATGCAAAATTAAGAAACAATTACAGGAAGGTAAAGATCGGTGTAACTATAGTGATATTTTGTACAATTGAATTGGTGTGTTCTGTAGCAATGAGAAACCTTCTGAACATGGGAAAGAGCAGGCAAATATGTATGAATCAGTATCCTTCAAAATAATTGTGCTATAATCTTTTCCATGTATTAGGTTAGATTTTTTTCTGCACAGTGCGATGCTAACTATAGTAACCGTAATATGGATGATGGATTTCACTGTTACTGCTTGGTTGCTTGAATGCAAAGAGACATTAAATCTTCCAGTCCTCAAAGCAGTTTCTTGGGGTGTTCCTTCAAGTTCAATGTCTTGCCACTGTCATGCTAAAAGTCACTTTGTGGCCAACAGAACCAAAAGAAAATAAAGAGAAAAAAAAGAAAAAGAAAAAGAAGATGTTGGTTGTGATGGATTAATTTCAGACAGCAGTTTCTGCTGAGTTCACCATGCTGAATGTTCTTCCATTTAGGAAGGAGTTGCTGTCAAGTAAAGCAGATGAGCTGCTTTCAGTTTTCTTTAAATACATGCTAACAATGTAACATCTCTTTCTTCAGGAAAATGATCCAGTTGCATATTGTTAGAGAGATCTGCCTTGTGCTTAGCACGGACAAGAAGGGTTAATCGTCATCCTCCTCCTCTTTCAGTGGGGCTATTGGGAGTTTGTCCTGAACTTGGAAACATTCTACAAAAAAGTTGATGATGGAGTTGTACAAATGCTGCTCTAATGCTGCATTGCTAAAGTAATGGCTTTCATCAGGGTAAATCTGCAAAGAAACAAGGAAATACACAGCATTAGGAGCTTAAAGTCTCAGGACTGACCACGTGTATCTGCAACTTGAGGTGGCCTGCAAACCCTTAACTCCTTGGCACTGCATGTCTTCCCAGGGAGGCACATGAGCTCCAGGGTAATACAGGAACCACAGCACTCTCTGTGCAATTTGGAACTTCCTTCAAAAGGAACTTTTCTGGGGATGGGTTTCCCATTTAATTCCATTCTGAACAAGTTCAGACTAAGCAGAACCAGAACACACTTAAAAATAATGCTTGCTCCCTGTGAAGACTGAAAAAATCCCCAGTGCAAATCCGTGGAGAGAAATGGCATCAGGTTTTACTGACTAAAATGAGGGTTTTAAAGAAAAAGTAATTAAGTAAAAAATTAAAATAAAGCTTACTGGACAAGTAATTAAATAGAAAAAAATGTGGGAAGCTAGAAATGAAGTAGTTTAAAGACAACAGGTAACTTTGCACATGTTGAAGGAATGTGAGAGGATCATAATGGGTTGTCTAGACGGGGATATTGATGGGGGGAAAGAGTTTCTAGGGCTGGATGCTTGCAGACAGAACTGAGGTGCCCTGAGTACCTTGATACAAGATGTAGATCCCTCCGTTCAGTCCTCAACTAACCTCTGATGTGCATCAAGCACATCTGTGCCTTCAGGCTCCTATGTATAACGCTTCTGCATTGGGGAACGTACCAGGGCACCTCAGTTATTGTAGCGCTGACCAAATCTGTGATGGGCTCATTGCTTAGGTCCTGTGTCTCTGCTCCATCCTACCTGTCTTTGGAGCATGATGGAGCAAGCACACCCATCATATGAAGCTCTGCAGAAATGCAGCCAGAGGGAGCTGGTATTCAGTAAATCAGGCATTAGGAGGACTTGGTCACTGCAACACAACCGTCTATACTGTGAGCTGTAGCACAGCTCCTGGCATGGATTGAGTCTGAGCTAGCTGCAGTCTCCTGGTTGTGGCTTGGGATGTAGTAGAGGGTAGGGACCCATGCCCATGGCTGGTGGATGTGTTCATTTAGGAAGCTTTAATAGCTTGGACATGGGCCATTCAGCAAACCAGAGATGTAATTTGGTGGAAAGGGGCTTTCTAGACCAGAGTATGCTGTTTGCAGTGGGTTGCCAAATTTGACATTTCTCTCCTTAACTTTCCTGGTTGATTTAATTTAGATCCCTGTTTCCCTGTAATTCATACTGAATTTGGTCTGTTGTTCCCAAAGAAAGTCAACAGGCATCAATTCCCTAGAGATATGTCTCTTAAAATCTAAGTTACTGTAATTTAATAACTGTTCTACAACTGTCCAGACCAAAACAGTGGTATCAAATAAGCATGCGAGTATACAGAAACACATCATGTGCTGGTGCTATTTCTACTGCCAGGCTGTGTTTGCAGCTGGGTTTTCAAAGCTTGTTTCATAACAGCAGTTTGAGTTCAAACTGGGAAATAACTGTTCAAATTTTAAAAAATGAAACATACTGTACCTGCAAGCTGTAATTAGCCTTTGCCCTAATTAGGTGTGTGATAAGGTCTGCAGTATGCTGAAAATGGATTTTTTCTGTAAAAACAGATTACAATCATTAAAGAGGCAAATTTAATTAAGAAAAATCAAAGCCAAATCAAACATATAATGAGCTCAAATGATGGGCTAACTTACCATCAGCAGTAGCATGAATGATCAAAAATGTCTGTTCCTTCAGTAATGAGACTCTGTGTGCTAATTTGGTGATCTGTGAAGGTAAAGGTTGCAATAAGATTAAAAATCTCTCTAGAAATTAGCAATTTATATTGGAGAAAATAGAAACACTTAATTCCATTTGATACTTCATCACAAGGATAACAACCAGACACCAGTACAGCATATTCTCTTGGCTACTTCAATCAGTCTGGAGGTAAAATAGAACCCACCCTTCCAGGCTCAGTATGAGCAGCAGGAGAGGTCAGAGACCCTCTTCTGTTCTGGTAACGTTCACCAAAAGCCTGAACTGCAGAACACATTGAAAATGTCAAAGGGAATTTCCAGTGAATACAAAACACCGATGAAAAGTGTGCCCAGGTGCCTATGCCCAAGAACTCTCCTGAGAACTGAAGTGGCTTTGGTATGGTTTGAAAGCCAACCTCAATGAGCTTTGACAGCCCAGGGGAGGATCTGATACTAAATTCAAGTGTCCACTGCTGAGAATGCCTTTGCCCCTAACTGTCTTTCAGATGCACAGGGGAAATACAAATCTGAGTGATGGCAAATGGTACTGGGTAAGAGAAATGAAGGACTTCTACACTTTTTGCTCCATTATTCAGAAGAATGCAAGTGTCAAGGAGACTCCAAAAGACTCCAGAATAGTCTTGGAGTGGAAAAAGATATGTGTGTCTCATAATCACAGATGTTACTGCTTTACAGGGGGGCAGGAAAGAAGCTGTCTCAACTTAAATTCATGTTTCCTTCACTGTTTAAATGCGTGTGCCCTAGCTCTGGTTTGCTTAAATGACAATGTATTTTTTAGTTAAGACACCCTTTCAGCAATCCTATCTTTTACCTGTTTTCATCTTCCCACTCTCCTACGTGGTTTCAACAGAAAATAGACAAGTGCATCTCCAAGAGCAACAGGACCTTCCATGCCTGGCTATGGAGGTCAAATTATCTGGCTAAAAACGGTGGCATGTATAATTAAGTTATGGTCACTGTCATTTTATATTACAGGTATGTGTATCTCTCTTTGTTTAAAAGATAAAGCAATTCTGAACATTAGAAGTGGGCCTGAGTATTTCCTTGGTGCTAGAGGTAAATTTTTAGAAATTTTGGTGGATGCAGGCTTGTTCTGGCTTTCTCGAAGCTCCACACTCTGTATGGACTTCGAAAGTGTTTGAAAATTTTAAAAGGGTGCCCTCTTATCTTCCCTCTATTGCTGGACTTCATTAATGAGTTCTCTCATCCTCAGATTGCTGGCTGCGATGCTTAAGTCTCATGACAATGTAGGCACATATCTTGCACTCTGTTCTCCCCTATATGGCTCCTTCCTTTCTGCTACTTCAGTTGTAACCTGCCACACAGCAATACAGCTTTTTTGGAGTCTGCATCAAGTCTTGAATTATGTGACCTTCAAACAGTTCATGTCAGGTCCATGGTTAGGAACAGTTCTTCTCCCTAAGCAACTCATGGCTCAACTGTGGCATGTAGGAGATATGTTATCAGTTAGGGTCCTACCCAGAACAGTGCCATGCTCTGCAGAGAGCTCAGGTGCTGTTCCTAGCAGATAATCCCAAGTCAACCAAAAGTACCACTATTTGCTTTGGTCAGCTTTTTAATGCACAGAGCGTGTGGCAACACAAAGCTCTCATTCTGGAATATTTTCTCTTGCGTTCACCTCTTCTGACCTGCCTTCAAATTTCTAAATGGATTAAGAGAGTTTGCAACAATCTAGAGATCATGAGTGCAAAATCTGAGAGACAATGAACTCAGTATTTAGATAGCCAGGAAAAGCTTCCCCTGCAGGGGCAGAGGGTGCAACCTGCCTTCTCTGTAAGAAAACAGTTTCAAACCTTTGCTGCCTTTGTGTCTTCTACCTGAAGACAAGGCTTAGTAGGCATTACCATGCTTTCTGTTTAAACAAATGTTGCTTGTGTGACTGTTCTTTATTAGGTTTTTCTTCCATGTTATTGAAGGAAAGAAGACATGAAGCAGCCAATCCTATCACACATATTAAACAATATCTTCATTAACTGGTGCCATGTCTCCTTTTCCATGTCCTGCTCAACTCTGGCATAGAGTTCTGCCTACCTGAAATATCACATCTGTGCTTGCATTGAAAAAGCCAAGAGAAGCTGATCTTCACTTGACTTTGGGTCAAAAATTATACCTCAGAGAGAATCAAATTGGCAAGACCATTCGGATGAACTTTAAAGGAGACTGTGACATTGTGTTCACTTGGGTACATGAGAGTAACTCAGCTTCAGCTCTTTCAATCTGTAAAACTGGAATAACTGTATTTACCCAATTTAGAGAGGCAGACACGAAGGCGAATCAATAAAAAACAAATCCATCATTACTATTAACAACAAAAGCAGTATGCAGGCTAAAGGACACCTTCCTACCTTTTAAATATAGAGTTTTACTAGTGAGTGCATCTTGTATATCCCTTTTCCCTCCCCAAAAGAGAACACATTGAGGAAGAGTTAAAACCCTGTTCACATTTTATTAGGGAAATGTAATGTCCATGCAGTTACCTCATATGCTCTGTTATCAATCCCATGCAAACCCAAGTATCTTTCAGAAAAGGCTGAAGCTTGAAAAGGAAAAAAAGAAAACATCTCTTTCAGTCGTGAGTACACTGATGCTTCTGAGTCAAATACTGCAAATGCTAAAAAAGATCTTCTTTTCTAACATTGCCTTAGTTACATAGGACATATTTCTAAAAGTTTTTGAAAATGCACTAAGAAGATGTACGATACTATGGTCTTTCATTGCCACCGTGTACTTACAGTTTCTAAATAAGTCACAGAAGAGCCTTTTGGGTTTTTTTACCTAATGCAACCCAGATATGAGAGAAGAGCACTATCGTGTTGTGTCCTTTCTCTTTTAACATGGGACCATCTCCATCAACAGTCTACTGCAACCTCCTGTTGGGCTCAGGGTTAACTGTATGGGACCTGAAGGCTGTCTTAACATCACTGACTTTCCTGGCAGTCCCCCGATTTTCACTGGCACTAAGTGCAAAGGCAACTGGTGTCCCTAAGAGAAAGGACCATCATATGCAGTGGAGTATTGCCATCAGAGAGAGGATGAAGCCGGCAGGCTGGACCACAGCTCCCACGGATGGATGGTTCAGGCAAAAAAGAAGCACATTCAAAGCAGTGGTACAGGTTGGTGTCCTGTACCACTGGACAGGCTGGAGGTGTTTAGAGCTAATTCACCTTTATTTACAAGGAGTGAATAAGAGAAGTTATTTTATTACTCTGACCACCATGGTTGGTCCCCCTGGTGCCAGCAAAATTGCTCTTGAGTGGGATAAAAAGCTTTATAGCCCGTCCTAAGAACACATACGTAACAAAACAGGCAAGATCTTGCAGAGGGAAGAGAAGCTAACTGGGAAAGGTTAGGGCAGAAACATCATTTGCGGTCAGCAAGAGGGTCTGTGGGCTCCGGGATGGGGTTTACCATATAGTCTGAAGTCTGTCAGTGGGGAAAGAGCAGCTCCACAGGCGAACACCTGGTTCTCTTCACCGGCTGGAAGCATGTAAGTGCTCAGGTAGCCACCATAATCCTGGAACACAAAGGGGGCAGGGGCATCAGCAGTCCTGCCATGAGGCACTGCGGCTTCTGGAGTCGAAGGGCAGCCGAGACCTTGCAGCAAACTCTCAGCCATTATAGAGCCCTTAATACCTTGCCCTGAAAAAACACAAAACAAGGGACACCTCCCTGGCTTTGGCAGATGTGGCTGAAGATGAGCTCTGTACTCACTGCAGTCTCCTGAAGGCAGCAGGGTTGTGTGCCCAAGGGCTTGCCTCTTTGCATCCCACTTTATGGCTGTTGGTCTAATCAGATATGTTACCTCTCCAGAATATTAACCCAGTCTTTCATTATTTAAAATGGACATTACAATTTCAGAGTCTGCCATCAGCCTGTTAACAATTTCCTGCAGAGATGCTGCTGTATGTACAGATCTTTTTGCCCACTCTAAGCCTGTATCTCCCACAACAAACAATTTCTACTTGCAGGCCCATTCTCATTTCAAACGCTCTGTACTTTGCAATTACTGGGTGCACACTGGGGTGTGAATCAGCCTCAGAAATCAATGTTGTTGTTGTAACTTGTAGGACATGCGCTAGATCTACCTACATCCCCATAGACCTTAAGGGACAAGATGAAAATGGAATTAAAGTTTGGAAGGGGAAAAAATAATTAATTATCTGACAGCGTTTTTTTGACAAATACTCACTTTTTGTACTGGGAAGTTAATTTAAAAAAAAGACGAATACATTGATAAAATGAAAGCTTTCATCTTTAACACCTCTGAGCAAGAAGCAGTCTATCTCAAAAATAAATAATAAAAAAGAAGTCACCACTGACATATTCAATAAATCAGGATTTAGATCAGCTGCTTAGTCACATCAGCCAACATCAGCACAGAGCAACAACAGGAAAACATTACCTTCCCAAACACACCGACTCGCATTTTATCAACGTAATGCTCCTTCAGCATTGTCCTAGAACATGAGAGAGGAGAAACAATGAGTTAAAAATATTTTTCCCTTAGCTATAGCAAACCTAGTGTGACTTTTATCATCTTGAATTTGGGGTGGCCACAGAAAAACGGTGTAGACAATCTATATTCACACTGCTACATGCTGCTTTCACATGAGTCTCTGTTCGATTTAACCTTGCAACCTGTTGTGTTGGATTTGACCAAGCAATGGAAAAAAATAACCTGCACTACCTCCGAGTGTCATAATAAAGCTCATGCTATTGCACTATTCTGATAGCGGTTTTAGCATGACTATGTGCAAAATAAATCAAATATGACAGGACTTAACATTTAGGGTTTTGCACTGTTTTTTCTGTTTTAAAAATTTAAGGGTTTAAAGATGGATTTTTTCCAACTACCAGAGCAGCAAAAAATTAATGTAGGAGTTGATATTGAAGCTTACTTGTTTGTAGCTGTATGACTGTACAGAGCTAAAAATAAATAGGCTTTGAACACGTGATACAGTGCTCTAATTTAGCTCTGTTTAAGGCTTGTTTTTCTCCCTCTGCACTGTCTGGCATGAGCTCTCTCTCACAATCCATCACTTGGTCACAACTGTATGACTACATTGTCCTTCCCTCCCATCTCCTTGCTCTACCCCACACACCACTAAAGCAGTCAGGACTAATGACAGTCTTGGGTTAATTATGATTAATGAATTAATTTCTTTGATAACAGTGTCATTCACCGGACAGCTTCCAACTGATCCTTCTCTTCCAAAAGGCCCAGCCTCCTCTTAACCTCGTGCAATAGCTTAGTGCCTTGGAAGCCACTCCCGCGGCCGTCGAACTTCAGCACGATGGCATTGTGAGAGCTGACCATGACGCTTTCCCATGTCACCTCAAATCTCTCTGTTACGATCTGGCTGCCAGGCGTCCCATCTCTGAAACAGAAATAGGCATCAAGCAAAGGCAATGGCACCAAGCACGGGCCAAATCCCCTCCCTGGGGCCAAGAGCTTGCTGTGGCAATGGGGACCAGCAGCTCCCGCATGCACCGTAAGGCAGAGAAGATTTCAAGAAGGGGAAACCAGTCTCTGCAATGATGATATGCAGAAGGCTGGCTGTGTGGGATAGGTTTTGAGGCTGGGGTGGAGGGTGCAGGCTGGTTTCTGCCACCCCCCTTGCACAGCAACTATCGCTGTGTTAACTGAGTTTTGAACAAACCTAGCAAGCATATCACTAACCAGGCAGGATTTCTCCTGTGAGTAAACCAGGGCAGTGACGCAGAGGTCAGATGATTTTTCCTCATTTATGCCTGCTCTAATCTATAGCTGTTTTCTACAGGGATTTTTTCTGGTGGAGGGGTTTCTGTGTGGAGTCTGGCTTTGGGGAGTGCTGGCACTGCCAAAATATGTTGGATGAAACTTGCAGACATCAGTTCTCTTTTCCTTTACTGGCAAGCACTGGGGTTTCATTTACTGCCCACATTCACCCAGTCCAGATCTTCCCTCTCCAGTGGGCTTCTCAACAGTGGCTGTAGATGGAGCTGCCAATCACTTCTGTCACCACTGCTTCACACAACTACAGAGGGAAAGAGTGCTTTTAAAGTGATAAAACTAACAGCTTAAAAATGCCCGGGTTGGCACAAAATTGGTGGGTAAGGGTAAGGGTAAGGGTAAAAGGGGTGCACAAGTCTCACTCTTCACCCTTCTGCTTAGAGCCCAGTCCCACACAGCGGAACTGTCTTTAGAAATATTGACCCCACTTCACCAGACAGCTAGGAAAAATGAAGAGATGATAAGTAATATTTTAGGACGGGGATTACTGTAGAGCCACTGGCACTTCCATCTACTTCTTGTCCTTTCTGGGGTTCTTGGAGACATCAGGCAACTCACTGCAGGATTTTAATGTGCATGTGACTTCAGTAATTTGCATTTATTCAAGTGAGACCCAGGCACATCCAGCTTCAGAGGCAGCCTAATCAAGTGCTGTTAGCTTGATGAGTACCAATCTTCCTCAAGCACTTGTATAATGAAGTACATTTTCTCTGCAGTAATTTTGTGATGTAACGACACACTTATTGCAGTGTTTTTGTCCTTCATGGAGGGATGTGCAGGATGGTATTCAGGCATTCATCAGGGATCCATCACTCCTGCACGAGGCTTCTCTCTCATGGGGTGCTCCCTGTCAGGGAGCAAGTGATGCAGTGGGACGAAGCAGGGCCAAGCAGGTTCTTCCAAGGTCAGTGACTTCCCTTCCTCAGCTTCTTTCCAAATTGCCAGAGAAAAACTCAGTAATGTGTATTATTATTACTAAATGTTGCATAAAGAAATACTCATCTGCTACGCCTTCCAGGAGAAAATCCTACTGACCTAATATAAAAGCTAACACTGTGGAGATCTTCAAAGGTTTCTAGCTCTCTCTTTACTGTCACTTCAGGGAACACCAGCATGTACGTGGGAAGGATTGCTGCATGAGGGCATCTAAAATTTAAGCTGTAGTAAGGCTGACTGCATCCCATTCTAAAACTACCTGTTAAGCCCATAGTGAGTGCCTTAAGCATTGTAACAGAAAGTCAACATCCACCTTTTATTCGTCCCTCTCCTGTTTCTGCCTCCAAAATAATTGAATGGAGAGTGTATGTGGAGCAACTTTACAAAATCCTACAATTTACTCTTCAGGATTTCACTAGGCACCTTTTTGAAAGCTCAAACATGGGAGAGAGAAAGGACCTATGCACAGCCTGTCCCAGCTCTGAGCTGAGATAGGGGTAGGGGCCAACATTCTGGACTTAGGTGCTAAAGTTGTCGGGCATTCATTGTACAAAACATATCTTCAAAGTCTCTGATCATGCCCAAGGTTTCCATGCTGCCCTAATAATGTGAACAGAAAGAAAGGACAAGGGAGAACTTACACAACCAAAAGCAAGGGGTAGTGTGCGGTGTCTGAAAAAGTTGCTGGCTTTAAGATCTGCATTGGCAATTCTAGGAAAAAAAAGCACAAATAACAACATGTCTTCAGTGTGGGAATGCCGACATAACTAATAGATTTTTCTGGTGTTTTGGCCACTTACGAGCAGGAACAAAATGGCATTTCATCAGAGGCACTAGTAAATAACACCTTAGAAACACAGATGTTGTCAAAGAAAAGACCCATATTATGATAGCCGAGGTGACAAGAAATGTAAATCGGGAGTACAGCGCGAGCTGTTCAGTCATGCATCACTTTTACAGCATTCAATTAACATCTGGCAATAGCTATAATTTTCCTTTTTGGCAGCTGGATGAGTGACGCAGCCAGGAATCAATATTTCAGGGCAGCAGAGAAGGGGGAAAATTGGTGATGAAAATGATAATTTAAAACCTAATTAAGTATGGTGGCTGGGGGAGAATAGGATTATTTTGCTATAATGGTGTGAAGACAGATAGAGAAACATATATTTTAATCCTAACTTCCAGAGGGCTTAATTGTGCTGTAAAACAGGAGGTAAATTGTGTTGAAGCCCATGTCGTTATATTAGTACGGAACCAATGTAAGTGAGGGACATGCACACCAAAACTTCATTTAACTGCTTCCTATGGCTTCATATCAATAGCCAAAACCACTGCCATACAAATGCGTTCCACATTAATGAGAGAACACATTTATTTTTAAAATGTTAACTACAATCCAGATTAGCAAAGACCCAACAATTAAATCAGTATTAGGAGCATTTTCAGTAGATTAATACACAGATTAACCACGCTGTTTAAGTGGTTTGCTTTGCAATTATTGTCTGACACTCCACCTAATTAGTTATTTCATCTGAATGCTAATAGCTGCAAATTGGATCAATGGCCCAGGGACAGCCAAAAAGGCCATCGCTTGACTTTAAATATAACTAAGCACTATGTGCAGTGTTCCCAAGGCTGTTCAGCCCAAAGCTTTGAAAATACCGGGAGGGCACAGAACAGCTACATGGCTGCAGCCAGCTTGTATTTATTACACATGTATGTATATATTTTACGTTGAATGACCAGAATTGCATTTCAGTGATACCTGCAGTTAAGAAATTTAGCATCAGGCTGAGTTATTCCTAATAAGATGACAATGCCACTAGGGATTGGCTCACGGTGGGGATAGATTGTGATCTTTATGACAGGCTCTTCCCCCATCTTTTCCTGCCCATAAGGCCTGGAAATGCATGTCTGTTCTTGTTATTTCATGCACTGGTTTATGTTCCTAATGCCCATGTGGAAGCAGAACATTGTAGGGCCATTATCTGTTTTGAATGGCAACTGTCTCTCAGCCTTTGCTTCACACTTTATAATACCTGGTGTTGGTTGAAATTAGTAACCTGCCATCTATCACACCTCGCTGCTTTCATTTCACTGCATCCAATCTGAGAGGTGTGCTCCTTTTCAGCATGGGAAATACTACAGGTCATTCTTTGAACCCAGGTTATTTGTGTGGTTTTTTTTTTTTTTTTTCTTTTTTCTTTTTTTTTCTTTTTTTTTTTTTAGAGTTGCACCATACACAGAAACTGGGATTTTTGGGAGCCATTACACAAGTCTGAGTATGTGGATTTTCCACGTATAGGTAAGATATCTGCTTACAGCCAGAGGAGATGCTTTTTAGGTTGTTTCAGGTACAAGTACAGAGACAGTCGGAAAATGTTTACACTTTGGCTGTTTGCCACTAGGCTTTTCTCTCTCTCTGTCATACAGATATATGGGGAATGCTTATACAAGTGGTACAAATAATGCACCAGCTGCGGATATAAACTGCTCCAAGTTTCAGCCTTCTTTATTCCAGGTGAAATCTCTTTTGGCTTTTCGCATAAAGCTGTTTTTTTTCAATCCTATCAAATGATATGGCTTTCTCAAAGAATCCTGAAAGGCTCAGATGGGCAGTCGTTGGCGACTCATCTTCATCCACTGCAGTTCTGTATTGTATACTGAAAGGCAGCCACAGCTGTAGCCAGCAAGCACATACTGTATCCCACTTCAAACCCATCTTAAATAATACACCAGTCCTGCTAGGGCAAATGACTGAACAATGGGGGCACCACACCATGTCATTTCCCAGTGTTTTTTTCTCTATGAACAAAATGTTAAAAGGAAAAAAAATCCCAACCCTATCATTTTGCCTTTTTTCAACAGCATTCTCATCAAATCCTGTCTCTGTAATAACCTCCTTACGTAGCACATCTTAAGAGAGTGCTTTGCAAAGTGTGTGAGTTTATTGAGAGCCAAAGTAATTTTTCCTCCTGCCAGTCTAGCCAAGATGACTGTATCATTTCACAGCAACAGCAGTGAAAAAGAAAAATAAGAGAGAGGAAAGGTGCTACTTACTGTAATCGTCTATCCTGATTTCCATGTATTCTACCTTAGGCATTTGCCTGTCATTTACAGTCAGCTGCACATTTTCATTTACCTCCAGCTCAAAAATTTCTGAAAGCAAAAGGACAAGATCACAGAAACTTTTGGCATTGTTTATGAAAAAGCATTTTAACATTTTATAGACACCTTAGTATTTGTTACACAAGTTTCCTTATGAAAGAATTTCCTTCTAGTCCTCACAGACATCTAATTCAGTTAAGTCTTTGAAACCTCTCCCAGGTTCTGCATTGGCAAAAAGCTATATTTCTGAAATCGGTGACATTCAGCTGATTTACAGCAAATGGGAATGTGATCTTCTGTGCTGAGACAGATGGGTCCCAGTCAGACATATACCTGTCATGCAAAGCTAGACATCAAATGTTATCAAGTCTGTGCCCAAATTACACATAAAGAATGGGGAAAGGGATGAGATTGTGGAGGGCTTCAGGACAAGGTTGTGCTGCTACACAAGAGAAAATCCATCAGAAGGAAAGCCATGGGGAGAGAAGAGTGGACAAAGATCATACCAACCTGCAACGTCAGGTTTTGGAGCAGTCTTGGCTTTCGGAGTGTTTCAAGAATTGTTCATTTTGCTTGTGTGTCCTACCCAAGAATCTTTGGGGCTGAAATAGAGGATTCCTTCCTCCTTTCCAGGGTTAAATTGTTATTCCCCACATCCTGGCCATGTGCTCTAGCCACTGAGCCTCTTCTAGAAAAAGCAGCCACCTCTAACATCAGAAAGAACAAGTCTTTCCCAGCTGGTAAGGAAGGGGCCCATCTTTACGGGACATTTCAGGTTGTATGTCCTAGGTGGTGGGAAATGTCTCCTGGTGATGGTGAGGCTACTGAGCCCCATGAGGGAGGGCATCAAGGGCTGGGGGGATCCCACTGTGGTGATGGTGAATCCTGGTCTGGGGAGCCCACTGCAGAGCTCATCCCCATGGCATGAGGTTGGGTTTGAGTCAGGGGAATCCAGGGCATTTTTTCTGCCATGTGAATCCAAGGAGGGTTTGAGGTTTCACACCAAATTATGTGTTTTGTTGCCTCTAACTTCCCTTTCCAGGCACACTGATAAATAGATGTGTAACCCCAGCTGCTCAAATACTACTTAGGGTACCTGGTTATCATGATCTCATTGCCCATCTCTGCTGAATAGGCAGGCACAGCACAAAAACATGCCCTTCCCAGTTAATATATTTCACAGATCTTTCAGCAATAGTATATTGATTCAATGACTATTCACCCTGCTTCTGAAAAGCCTGGCTCATCTCTATTGAAACTACAACCCCCACAAAAGTGCCAAAGCAACAGCCTATTACGTTTAGTTAAATATTAAGATTCTCATTTAATTATGGCACACACAAGTAGCTTTATCAGCAGAAAGGGGCTTGCCACGTAGGGGAATTTAGTCAAGCCGTTTTATTTGTTCATATAATTGCATTCACATAAAGCCAGGAAGACTGTGGATGAAATAAAAAAGATTGGCATATCTCCTAAAGGACTTTCTTTTCTGCTTTAGGACCACAGGGAGCTTGAGTCTGTGGAGTACAAATGGTCATTGCTTAATTAAATGTAAGCACGCTATAATATTCAGTGCAACTCACTATTATCAGATTATTGCAGAATATAGAGGCAAACTCCCTTTATAGAGTAATGGGCTCATATTAAATAAGTAAATTCAGTAACATGCAACTGTCAGTTGCCCTTTATTCAAAAGCAGAAGAATGAAGGTAAAAAAAAAGGAACCAGGGGAAATGCTAATCATATGCAGAAAATCATGAATTTCAGTAGCGTATGTGTTCTGTGCATGACTAGATCAAGTTCTCTATGTAATAAATGCTACAAATATATATCTGTCAAAATAAGGTGTTACTTTTTCAAGCCCTTCATTTGCTGTTTTTGTTTTATAGTATCTCTTATTTTATTCACCTAAAAGTATCTTACCAAAACTGTACAGGAGGCTATAACACAGTCCATGAGAGCACTACCCTCTACATGGTGTTATAACCAGTCAGTCATCCCCACGTCTATGGCAAAATTAAGGCATTGTGTTTAAGGGGGAGGAAAAAAAAGAAAGTTACTTTGGAGCTGCAGGTCAGAGATAACTCTCCTGGCCCTGTGGTAACATCCTCTGTGGGTGGAAGACCCTTGTGGGCATCACCAGGGCTGCTCTGGAGCTATGTTCAGCAAGGGCACTGCCAAGCCCTGGTCTGCTGGGAAGAAGAAGAGCTGACACACCCTTGTGCAAAGACTGAGACATGAATGGTCACTGGTGCAGAAAGATTGAAAAGCTAGGAGCTTGCAATTTGCTCTCAGTATTATTAAAAAAGCAATACTTGCATTTTTGTAGACAAGAATAGCTACAAACGCCAACTTCTGCACATTTATATCAAAGAGTTTCACAAGGGATCACATCGGCACATGGAGCTATACCCCTATCCCACTATTGCCAACAGCAATAAACTTGGCTTCACAGAGAGAGTCCTCCTCTGGACAGCAAAATCTGTCAGCTCCATCATGGCAACTTTTATCCAGAAATTATAGACCAGTGGGGAAACTGAGTCACGAGGAAATGAAATATTTATTTCATGGTCATCCTGGTAAGCAAGATGATGGCAGATGGTCTAAGACATGTTCTAGGGTACACTGATGATACCTCTAACACACTCTGCAACTACCTGAAAGGAGGTTGCAGAGAGCTGGGGATGAGTCTCTTTAACCAAGTAACAAGCGATAGGACAAGAGGGAATGGCCTCAACTGCGCCAGGGAAGGTTTAGACTGGATATTAGGAAGCATTTCTTTCCAGAAGGGGTTGTTAGGGGTTGGAATGGGCTGCCTGGGGAGGTGGTGGAGTCCCCATCCCTGGAGGTGTTTAAGAGTCGGGTTGACACAGCGCTGAGGGATCTGGTGTAGTTGGGAACTGTCAGTGTTAGGTCAATTGTTGGACTGGATGATCTTCAAGGTCTTTTCTAACCTAGATGATTCTGTGATTCTGTTGTGCTGCTTTGCTTTGGCAGCAAAGATTTCTCTTGCTGCCCTTATAGGACAGTCATGCAGCAGTATATTGCTTTAACCTAACTTGTTCCAGGATGCTGCTAAATTTTATGCATGTCTTCTTCTGCAAAGGAACATTTTAATTGGAAAAAAAATATGGAAAACAATGGAAGGATAGATTACAGTTAAATGTACAATACACCTCATTAACAATATAGGACACTGTTGACACTAGATGAAACACTACTGAGCATTTCTATTTCAATGGCAACAAATCAGATCTTAAATTTGATTTTAAAAAACTCCATCAGAATTTGGGATTTCACTCGACAGATCCTGCTTTACAAGCAAAACTGTTCTACCTGGGGTAAGGGCTTGAAATGCGTGTTGCCAACAGAAACTGAAAAAACAGAATAAAACAGGGAACACACAGAAACTGTATAAAGCAAGATGGATCCTATGCTTCTTTCTTACATGTCCTGGTGCCACAGGATTCCTTCCTTTGACACGTAACATCTTCAGTGGGAAATGAAGCAGCTCAGCTTTTCACAGAAAACCTTTAGTTTGAGAGCTAAATTCTCTGGTTTGCTCTGCTCCTTTGCAGAGACAGCAGTGTGTTGTAAATCCAGTTAAGCTAAACTGATACCTGATAAACTGGCCAAATATAGAGCAGCCATAATAAAGGTGTTGCTTATTATTAGGGTACTAGCAATGCCTGAAGTGTCTAACTGCAGGTTAAGTCTGGGTTAAACGCTACATTAAAATGAAAGGTAAGGGTCAAAGTGACGGGAGCAGGTAAATCGTGCTTTCACATAAGACTCAGTCCCACACCCTGCTATGAAGTCTCCTGAGATTCTTGAAAGAGAGAAAGGGGCACCTTGGTTTAAGACCCCTGTAGAGAATGAACAGAGAAAGGCTGTCTATCTGAGGCTTCCTGCCACCCTGACTTGGGGTAAAAACCTGATCTTTCTGGATAATTTTTATTGTTACAGGTGTGAAGGAGGAACCTGAGAAAATTCATGGCTCACTGGGCTCTACAGAGAGTCCTAACCAGTCTAGCAATGGCTACAGCCAGTACCAAAGATTTTGAGGGAAAAACCCCTGTATTTGGAATTATTCCAGCTTCACACTGGTGTAGATGTGAATCATTAGCATGAAAAACCTTACCAAACAATAAGTGCTACAATCCCATGAACAGATCAGGAAACCAGGCAGAGGTACAACTTGTGGGGGTCACTCCTCTGTGTTATCTCTTTCAACCTGGTAATCCATATCAGAGTGATTATTTTTGAAAATTATAGATTAAGCAAAACATTTCTTATTTTTGAGTAAGACACAAATGAATGTTTGTGAAAGACTAACAAAAAGAGAGAGAGATCTGGACTGTGCAGTTTTTAAGAAAGTCGATAATAAACATCATTCCCAAACCACTGTTTTCACACCCCAAATAGAAAGCTTTTGTGATGGCAGCACAATAGCTCTGCAAGTCCCTCTGACTTGCAGAAGACTTGCATTTAGGCAGACTCTGGGCTTCCTGCTAGTCTAAGTTTACCAAACAGCAGCTACATCTCAGTGTTCTGCTTGGCTACTTTTCTCTGAAGAATTGCAAGGCTCAAGCCCATTCTTACTCTGTGCATCAGTTGCGTTGTGAACAGTCACCATCGGGACTCGGGGACCTTGAAAAGAGGAAGAAAAGAACTTGGTTAAATATCTATCGAAGCACACACAGACGTATATGAACCTGGTTTTGAATTCCATGGAGCTGAAGACTCCTGAGACTTGCTTTCCATGCAAGAGTAATCTAAAAAGCAAATCACCCTGGTATTAGAGTCTATGAATAAATGACAGTACTGTAGACTCGAAGACATGCGAGGTTTCAAAGCCCTTTCCCAACGGACCACTAAATGCATCTTTCCCTAATTTGTAAACATTAAAATTAGCACAAACACAATTAAATCACTTGATTTTAAAATTATTCTGATGACAACCCAAACATCACAGCACAAAGCATTTACATTTTTTATGCTATGAATAACTGTTGCTGTTTGGCAAATGCTTTGAGTTTTATTTTATTTTATTTTTAAATGAATTAAACACCAGTTTTGATCCCACATTAAAAAAGACTACATATGCTGTCCTAAAATACACCATTTGGGTATCAAAATCCATCAGTATTATACAAAGAGGATTATCATTACTATGCAGTGTGCATGTGTGAACCAAAGAATTCACTGCTGTAGGATGCTACAGTCTTTAGGATGCTATAGTCCTTACTACAGGGTGCTAAAGTCTTCAGTACAGGATGCTGTAGGATGCTACAGTCCTTAGCACAATGGTCTGGATTCAGCTTCTTGTTCAGAAAGTCACCAAGTGGCTGACCAATAGAAAAATGGGATGGTACATGAGATTAGGTTCATTTTGTATTTGTCAGCTTCTTTCTCTCTGTTTTCCAATTATAATCTGTTAACTGCTCTGGGAGACAGGACACTGGGCCAAGATGAGCTTCAGTACAGACAGTCATATACACTACTGTACCTGTCCATAGCTTTTCCAGTGAATTTGACAATACTGCTCAGGAAGGTGGAAGAAGCACTACAATGATGAAATGGTTATTTCTTAACCTCAGAGATAGTGGTTACCTTACTTTCCTTCCCTTCCTCTATAATGTAATATGAGGAAGCAGCAGCAACCATAAGCAGCTGGGGAAAGATTATGGGGAAAGGATGTGTATGCCCAGCAAAGATCCCAACAGCAGGGCCAGACGGCTCCCATGCCATGTGTGGGTGAAGATCATAGAATCATAGACTCATAGAATCTTTTAGGTTGGAAAAGACCCACAAGATCATTGAGTTCAACCATAAACCTAACACTGACAAGTCCACCACTAAACCATGTCCCTAAGTGCCACATCTACACGTCTTTTAAATATGTCCAGGGATGGTGACTCTAATACTTCCCTGGGCAGCCTGTTCCAATGCTTGGCAACCTTTTCAGTGAAGATTTTTTTCCTAATATCCAATATAAACCTTCCCTGGCACAACTTGAGGTCATTTCCTCTTGTCCTATCGGTCATCACCTGGGGGAAGGGACAAACACCCACCTCACTACAAACTTCCTTTCAGGTAACGGTAGAGAGTGAAAAGATCTCCCCTCAGCCTCCTTTTCTCTAGGCTAAACAACCTCAGTTCCCTCAGCTGCTCCTCATGACTTGTGCTCTAGACCCTTCACCATCCTCACCATCCTCATTGCTCTTCTCTGGACACATTCCAGCCCCTCAATGTCTTTCTTGTAGTGAGGGGCCCAAAACTGAACACAGGAATCGAGGTGTGGCCTCACCAGTCCTTTATGGCAGGACTTCTCTTTTGTATGCGATGAGGGGGTGCAGCTGGTGGGAATGGAAAAATTTGGAACCATCCGTACAAAAGGCCATGGAGGAAAGGTTGTTAGATGTGTTTACGACTTTCTCAGGCTCCAACAGTCTGGTAGCACACTGCTGGCATGCAAGGGAAACCTGCCATTGAACTACATTGAATATCAAAAAAACCCTTTTTTAAGCTTCAAGATTAAGACAGCTTAAAGAGGCTTGATATTCACTGAGATGCAAGCTTCTTTAAGATATTTTGAGTCCTTCAACCTAGAAGAAAATCCTGCGTGATGACCAGTAATGTGCACCAGCAATTTGTGTAGGGCTGGCTGAGAAAAAGTCCCTGAAATGCTGTAACTGATAGTGTGCACACAAATGACAACAGGCTACTGTGAGCCATCCATACTGGTTCAGTAAGTGAAATACATTCCTGAGAGCAAGAAAGACTTTCAGGCAGTATAACTGTGACAACGGTTTTCCCCACGCTGCCAAGAAAGCACATCCCATTGCATACAATCAAGAATGTTTAACACAGAGCTTACCTATACAGAGGCAGAAAAAGGTTTTATTTATAATTAAGCTGACCGATGGGGCAGCCTGACTTTTGTTTCCTAGTGAGAACTTTCTTCACGAATAATCCAATTCCTTTGTTTGCAGCATTTTCTTAGAATGTAGATAGTGAGTATAATGCACAGAGGAAAACCATGTTTTACTCACCAGGATTTAGCTGAATTTATCTTTCTACTACCAATATACATTGATATGCTGACCATATTTATTCATAAATCTGCCCTGTCTTTTCCCTGCAGTCCCAGAAGCCAGTATGCTGGAAAAGCAACAAACCTAATAAACAATTCATCATGGGCCTGATAAAATCATCACTGAAAATAAAAGGAATCCTCCCAAATGACTTCAACTGGAGCTAGACCAGTCCTTTAATTAACATTAAAATGCCCAACAAAAAGAAAGGGATAAAGTAAGAAATACTATGCATATAATAATTTTATTTTCTATTTTATTCTTCCTTTTTGTGTTGGCACTGAAAAGAATGTGGGAAACTAATAAATAAAGAAAAAAGCCAGTAAGTAGTTTATAAAATTCCATGTATTACACATTGTTTCCTTAGTCTCTCACTACCTTACTGTCATTTCCCCAAATCAATATTTTAAAGGTCCCATACAAAGTTATTCAGTTTGAGATAATATCAAATAAAAATATTTTAAAATATATATCAGTATCCTTGAAAAGGTAGACTTTTGCATTTCTCAATTTTTATTTTTCAACAAATGAGGAAAAGTGGCAAAGACAGAAATCTACAGAGTAGAATCATCAGGTTTGTGAGAAAGATTACTCTTGATATTAAACATTTCCAGTGATGACATTCCAGTTAAACAATGCATTGCACTCGTGACTAGGTTGGAAGTCATTAAGAAAAATCACTTTTTTATGGAATTATGTAAATTGCTTATCTCAATACCAATTTTTAAAGTAAAGCAACCTAGTTACATGCTAGACTCTATGTTTTAGTGCACACACATCAAAAGTCTTTCAACACATACAAGTTGAGTGCCTAACACCTGACAGGGATAGAACAAAATTCTTGAAATTAGGAAGTGTATATTCATTAGCTGCCTCCCGTACTGTATTTTTAAACCTATAACGGTGTGACAGCCCCATTACACATGCCATCTGGTAAATGCCATCCACTGTCATTTGTGGATCTGAGAGTGAAACCTAATTTGTTCAATGAACTGCTGGGAGCTGACAGAAGCAGAGCGAGGACATCCTCTGCTCCATGTCTCCTCTCTCCAGAGCCCTTCTAAACGGGCTTTGATTGGGACTCCCGAGCCCTGGCACATTCTGCTGCTTCTGTTATTTAATCAGCACTGATGAGTGCCTGTGTCTACCCGTCCCCCTTGGAAACTTCACAAATGCTCTGCCTCTAGCTTACAGAGGTCCTGAGTGCATATGAGCTTCAGGTGCAGGCTGGATTTAAGCATTTGGTTTTGCTCCTTGCAGATTAAAACACAAAGTGCTCTGCTTTAACAAAGTAAAGCAGATACCAAGCTGCTTTGCCCCTGATGTGAAAAGGTAAGAGAAACCCAGCACATACCCCATAACCTGGGTGACTTTCCTGCATGATGACAGGATGGTGTTGATGCTGTTGGATTTATTTCCCTGGCTGCGGATGTATAGTGGTAGTTACAAGTAGGACTGTGATATGCCCCAAGGTGTGGCACCTGGCACTGCTGCTCCCTGCCACCGCCCCCAAAATTTTTAGGATGCTGGGTGACACCATCCAGGCTCTGTAACCTCATTATCCTTCTCTGCATCCCTCTGACAGGAGCGAGACAGGGTGCACTGGAGTGCTATCAGCTGGAACTGCTTTACCTGGCTTGCAGGCTCCACTCCCCTCTGCTCAGCTCCAGCATTGCACTGGCTAACCCCAGTAACTTGACAGCAGTTTTAATGCTGCTGCTTTATTTATAGATTAAGAGAAAGGTCCAAAATGACTGATAGGAGAACTTCTGTGTGTACAGACATACTTCATACATTCCTGGATAAATGCATAGTTAATAATGGTGCATAAATCTCTAGTTACAGGGATGAGATTTTCAATTAATACAGCTAAAGGTCTGGCTTTGTCATAAGGCCTTTGACTTTAAAAACGTTACTGTTATTATCCATGCTAGAAGTAAATTAAGCCATATCAGTATGACACAGGCAAATATATCATCAAGGAAGTGCTACCCGCCGTGATCTGAAAGTGCACTGTAACTCAGTGCCTCAGTAACTTGACATCAAAAAGCATTGGCTATGGCTTGTCATCAATTTTTTAAGCAGCTTTCATTATTATTTTCAAGAGGGTTCTTCTTAAAGACTATCAGAAAGAAGCAAGTCTAGATATTTAGGTGGTAAGATCAAGATTTCCAAAATAAAAATGGAAAATAATACAACACTGAACAAAATCTTTACCAGATATTTGTTTTGTAATACTTTTAAGACAATATTCCACGGGATTCCCCATGTTTTCATGATCTAAACAGTATAGGGAATTCTATCAGTTAGAACTTTAAAATGAAAGTAGTAAAAAAGGAAAAAGAAGTAAAATTGCAAAAAATGTAATCAAAGTTGTATATATTTAAAAAAAAAAAAAGAAAAAAGAGGAATTGTCTTATTCTTCTCATCCATATTCTCAAAGGCTTCAATGTGGCAGATAATTTGAGACCAGAAGCTAAATTCACAGTGTGTAAACAATGAAAATTCAAATGCTCTCTGCCAGCACCACCAGCATATCTCTTAAGCACTGATGAATGATTTAAAAGAGCAGCTGCAAGCAATGGGAGCTGAGAGGTCTGGCTCTGCACAAGTGAGATAATTGGTAACAGCCATCTCTGTGTACAGATTCCAGATCTCTTTATTTGCTAATCCATGAATTATTTATATGTGCTGCATAAAGTTCATATGTTGGGGTGATATTATCAGCCTAATAAATAAAGACATGGGGAGTTCTGTGAGCCACTGCTTACAATTAAAGTATTTTCCCATTTACAGTATTTTCCAGTCTATGCTACAGACAGATGTTCGTGATGTTTGCTTTGGCAACCTTGTTGACACAAACATCAAACAGATTTATGCTGCTATTCACCCTCCCCAAGGCATTTAATTCTTTAATATAATCTTTACTTCCTCAAATGTAACTTGTCTTGTAAAATAATCAATACCGTCTTGTTCTTGGGCAACGTGCAGGATTGCACAAACCACACCAATGGTACTGCCCCATCTGAAAACAGTAATAAATTTTATGCTTAATTTATATAAAGCAGAAATAAATCTGGTTGTTCTGACATGGTATCACCTTGCAGTGTCTAGAGAGCAAATGAGTAAGAGATTTGTCCTTAATTATACTACACAAAATAGGTCTGATGAGTTCTTAAAAAGGTTGCTCAAGTGAAAAAGCATGGTCACGTCCTCAGTACATTCCACAGGCTTTGGAGAGGTACCTACAAAGAGAGGTGTGGGAAACTGGGCTGATGATAATCAGCTCCATCCCACTGTGTATTCTGTGGTCACTGAAACACAGAAGGACATGGGACCTCCGTGTCTGAGAATACCCTCCCTTGCTTCTTCAGGTAATTGTGTATTATATAAGTTTTGACAAACACCCTCTATATATAACTCTGTTTTCACTGATGTAATTCCTACTGGTGTCTTGCTCTCCTGATAGGAGCTGCCTTCTAACTTGAAGCTACACTGGCTGTCACTCCAATTTACACCTTTCTGGGTTTGTTCCAGCAACCTCTTTTCTTCTAATCATGAGTATTCCCATTATAGTTAGAGCAGTCATGTGTCACCAAAGCTCTCATCCAGTAGGATAAACTAGATTATTTTAGCTCCCTTTTTTAAGAGACAAAGTTTATTTTTCTCTTATTCTTTAATGCAAAAAGATTCAGTTCCTCCTTCCTGAACAGAAATGACCAGGACTCTACCCCTGCTGCAGAGGACATCTTAACGGGTCCTTATACTGGGAAACTGTTTGCCTGATCCATCCTAAAAGAGCGTTTGCCTTTTCCATGACCACAGCCATTAGATGGTTTGCAGTCATCCAGTGATCAGCATTGTATGTCCTGGCACTCATCCGCTCTTCTGATGCATTTGTAACTTCTGAGCTTCAAGCATACAACACAAATTCTTGCCCTGAGTCACCGTGTACTTAATTTTGCTCTTTGTGCTATTAATTTCTCCTACTCCAGCCCGGCAAGACAGTCAACTTCTCTAGTATTTCTCTCTGTCTTCTGACGATGCTTAAAAGCTTTGTGGCCTTAACAAATTCCATTAGCTGCATCCAGCTTTGGGTTCACAGGCTGCCAAGGAACAATCTAAGTAAGGTCATTCCCAAGACCAGCTCCTAATGAACCTTGCTGCTGATCTCCAATTAGCCTTAGATTTCTCTTCATCATAATCTACTGCCTTCTTTCATTTAGCTGGTACTTAACCTTCCTGTACAATTCTTTTGCTAATCCCCATCCTCTGCTTCTTAATTAATATAATCCAATGAGGTATCACATCGACTGGACTGAATGAAAGCATTTCCTTTCTTTCATGAGGCTTTGGCTAAGGTTTTCAAAAGCTAAATGCAATAACGTATGTGGACGGTTTCAAAGAGAAATGTGGAAAACCTACAACCTTCAAGAAACATTGCAGCAATTCATCCATTATAGTGGTAAGATCAGCTGTAGAAAGGAAGTAGGTTAGGAGAATTAGCTTGCAGAGTTCCTGAACCTGGTAATTCACCATGACTGTATACCCAGAGACGTAAATACCGGAGATAGGAGGAAACCACTCCAGCTCATGTGGGGATCACTGACTTCCCAAAAGGCTAAGGTGTTTTGTTCTAGTATGCTGGTTCAGATCTATGGTTGGAAGAATGAATCTGAACAGAGAAATCCCCATAACCAACTCTCTTTTTTTCAATTTGTTTTATTTCCTGTTATTTCTAATTGAATTCTTCATTAATTCAACTTCTTTCACTTCAATTTTATGAAAACTTTGAAAAGGGAAGAAAGCAAAATTTTAACACTTGTCCCTATTTTTAAAACGTAGATTTCTTACTGGATTAGTAAATGCTAATCCTAAAAGAAATACTGTATGTGGAGGAACATGCCTGACATTTTCTGTATTACCTGCCTACCTTGGAAAGTCTCTGGATAACTCAGGATGCCCAGGAAGACTGTGCACTCCCCATCCCTGGAGACTCTGAAGACAAGTCTAGACACAGCCCTGAGCAACCTGGTCTGATTTCTTCTCTGATGCTGCTTGGAGCAGGAGGTTGTACTAGAGACTTCCTAAGGTTCCTTGCAACCTGAATTCTCCTATGATTTTGTGATTCCATGATTAAAAAGTATCACAAATGGCAGTACCATCATGCTGGAGAGACTGTGTAGCCATGTCCTGGTAAAGCTGTAGAAGGGGAGGAAGAGCATTGCAGTCCCTGTTACTCCTCCCAGCTCCTCTAATAAACATACATTCAAGGGAAAAGGATATTTCCTTGTAATTGCAGCATGAAAGAAAACACTCTCTTCTCAGTGCCTTTTACAACTCATTAACACTGACAGAATAAAATCCCACTTCATATTTTCTGTTTATTCCACTAAAAGCCTAGTATAAATTGATTTCGATAATCTTAATTTCTTCTTTTTCATAAGTAAAATTCTCTTGCAAGAAAATAGTGGTATCGTAGCTAGTTAAGTAATAACTGATGCTGGGTATTAACTTTAACAAAAAACCACCATACAAATAACATTGCTTCACATTTTCTAGTTATTAAGCTGTTTTACTCTCATGAGTTCTCAGTTTTTAACATATCCTTAATGTACTGACTGCATTAATAAAGGACTAAACAAGTATCATGCGAACAGAAAACAAAAGCCAGCAATAAACCTTACAGCTGATCCAGCTGGCAAACAAGGTGAAAGAAGCAGTTTTCCTTAGAGGAAGCTTTAAATCTTGTGGGATGGTAACATCTGTACTATCCACTGCAGAATAATGAGTTCAACCAAGGTCGCTCATATAGCTGGAAATAACGCACATGCACCCTAGACTCAACATGCAGGAGGCCACTGCCTGATTTGTGAAGCTTCATCATTTGAAGCATTGGAGGAAGCCTGTTGTCGTGGTCATTTATCTCCTATGAGTGGAGTTCAGATAAAATTTTATATGTGCAGAATGACCGAATGACAAGAACCCTGGCTGCAAGCAGATGATAGATCACCGTCCTCTGGGCAATGCCAGACAGCTCATATTTATGAGCAAGAGTCCAAAAGAAAACAGGATCAAAGCATGTAAAAGCAAGGAACACATAGTGCTTTGCAGAATGAGGTAATTTTAAAGGCGATAGGAGTTTCACTTTCATTCCACAATCGGTGTTTTTTCCATGGTACGATCCGTTTTTTTCCAACTGGAAATTACAGGTGTTTTATTATTAAATACTCATGCATATTTTTTTCCACTTGCTCTATGTCACTGAGTATTTATGGGTACTTTACACCTCATTAAAGATGTATAACAATACAGTGAAATATTTTATAACATAAATGAATGGTCTACTTAAAGGAAGACAAAATGTAACTGGACACCCACAAAAGCCACCATTTTAATTAACCTCAGACCACTTTACTAACGATGTTGTTAACAGCTGATAGAAAAGAACTTATCTTTCAAATTCCAAACCACTAGTAGCATCGTCTCTTTTTCTGGAGAAAAAGCTCTTGTGGTACCTTCTGTTTGCGTAAAAAGCATTTTTCATATCAATCTGCTATTTTGAAGTCCTACGATCATGTGAGGGAGCGAGAATGAGCTCTCCCCACCCCAACCTGCCTTTACTCATGGGATTTCTGACCCGTGAACTGCACACAAAAGAGTTGAGATGCAAGAGCCAACCTCGGCTGTTGAGTAAGAAAGGGAGTCAAGTGAATGCAAATGTGAATTATATAGTAATTATAATATAAATAGGACCCAGAGATTAAGTCCATGCATGCTTTCAAACAGCAGAAACTAATTTAAGCTTCATAAGCCTCAGGAAAAGTTCCAAAAGGTCACAGTTTGCCTGGAAGCACTAATTATAGCCTCCCGCTACTGGGTATACAAAAACCCAAGTGTTGTTGTAATCATGCATGTATAGGAAACCATTCTGGTCACAACAGATAACAGTCACCCAGTGACCTAATATGTTCTCCAGTCCTTGTGGACATACAGTGCTGTGGTCCTCCAAGATGTATTGATGGAAAATGCTCTAAAGCGCTTTATAGGTGGTTATTGCAGTTCATAGCAAGGCAAGGTGGTGCACAGAGAGGCACAATCAGCCGGGAGAGCAGGTAGAAAGCACACCTTCCCCTGAGCCTTCTCCTCCTGGGAGCTATCACCACCTGGGAGCTATCGCTTATAGCACCTGCAGTAAGGAAAGTATTTAAAGTTGGCTCCCAGCCTTGGCTGGGGTCTTCAGAGCTCTTGATATGACTATGCTGAAGTGTGGTGCATACCCCATTGGTAAAATCTGGGAAGCAACCTTTCACATTTGTTTAAACCAGAGCATGCCTATTGCAATTCTCTATCCATAGGCTCTTGACTTGGTTAATAAAACCCCTTTCCAGCATTAGTAGTTATTTCAGCATCCAATTAAGTCTCTTCAGACTACCTCAACAACGTAATTTACTATGATCCCCACCAAAGGTCACCTGAGTTGCCAGGCTGTGGCCCTCTTAGTAGGACCAGCTGCACTTGAAAAGCATTTACTTGAATTTCAGTAGGAAGTTCTTTGGAGACTCTAAGATGCTTTGTCATTAGCATGATGGGTAGTTTTATGATATTATTAGTTGACACTAAACCCACATACTTCGGAAATATTTTCAGGCAGCAGGCTTTTACGTAACTAAGTTTAAGTAGGGATTAAATGTAGGTATTTCCTCTGTGTGCATTTTATTTCCTCTGTGTGCATTTAATGTTTGTTTCAGGCCCTGGAGTGAGATACTTGTATCCACAGCAGCAAGCTTTCCCCAGACATCTGCCAGAGATGCTCCAAGCCACGCTGGAGTGGTTACGTGGAGAGGCTAAATAGGAGCTTCAGCTTCTTCACCTCTCAAAAGCGAGAAAAAGAGTTTCTACCATTTTAACCTGGGTGTTATCAACAGAAAACACTCCTAATAAACACCGTCCCTGTAGTGTTAGACAAGCAAACACTTTTTTCCCTGTTCAAATCCTTCTTAGAAGATCAATACTTTCATATCACCCACAAGGAGCAAACTGCACGTACATACATATCTAAGGACCCTCCAAACCAAAAAAGTTGCAGGATGATATCTCCCTTCACAGCTGCACTGTGTCTCCTAGTTCCTGACATGCTCACAGTGCTGTAAAAACATATAATACATAACGACATCCTCTAAGCCAAAATGGGTTATTATATTTTTCATAACTGCTTTACTGCTGCTATAACTCAAAATTCAATCCCTTCAAGGGGTTGTTGCCTATCTAAAGACACTGAGCAATGCTACGGTGGCATGGGAGGTTGGTCTTGCTGGAGTCCCATCCTGTGACATGCCAAGGGGCTCCCTTCTGCTGCTCTGGGTACCTCCAGCTCCCGCTGTGGTTGGTGGGATTTAAGAGCATTCAGCACCTGGGAGAACTGGCCCTGCACTTATTAAGGCCTGTGATGTAATTACAGACTAGTTATTGAATTGCGATTGAGACGAAACATCGCGCAGTGCTGTGAGCTAACAGCAAACGTGTGCAGCCATGCCTTGTTAACTCTTCACTCCGGTATGATTTAATCACTTTACATGCTGGTTTTGTTACGGGAGTGCTCTCCTGCACACTAATAGCTGTGTTTCTGCTAGGAAGGTTTCTCTGCAGTGAATAGATTGAAGATTCACTGAATCTTTCAAAACCACTCTGGTAATTTATTCACCTAGGAGCCTCTATGCCCCTTATTGTCACTGCACATCTGAGCATTGCATTGCAGTCAGTAATGGATTTTATTTTCACAACATCTCTAGGAAGCTGGAATTACAAGACTTGTTTGGGATCTCTAAAGGAGCTTGTGACAGAGAAAAAAATCTAACGTGTCCTAACTAGCATTTTGCAGCCAGTTAGGACTTCTCAGACCACTGTTAACCAAATGTGTCTTTGAACTCTCCATGTCTAGATACAGACCAACAAATTAAAACAACTCATACAAAACCCACCTATTTGTAAGTATATGTATCATAGGTGTCCACATTCAACTCAGGATTTAGAGAATCCAACAGTGCTATACAAATGACATTATTATTTTGTTATAGAAAGGGAAAACAGAAAGCAATACCTCTACTTTTTGCAGATACATTTGCCTAAATATTAAGTTGTTTTATAGTCCATAAAGAGCCAAATAGATCCAGGGAAAAGCTAAGCTGTGTGCTTTCTTTATTGCTTGTGCTGATGGTTACCTGAGCATAACAACTACTAAGAACAGTCTGGTTCCAGGAATGCTGTTGATGAGACTGTGATATGCAAGATTTCTATGTGATATGTAAGGCAATACATGAGCAATGTAGTTAGGTTTTATGGACAAAATGTTGCTTTATGAACTTGTGCTTTATGAATGGTAGACCTCTCACATCCCTTTATGGCTCCTGGAATCTGCTTGTCTATAGTTAGGATAAAAAATCCTTCTCTCCAGATTTTCCATTGCTTTCCAGGGATGGTAGGTCTGGCCCAAATGGCACAGGTTAAAAGGTCTGATTAAATGAAGGAATTGAGAAAGATGTAGACAGAGGTTCATTATTCTCCTGCCCGAAGGCATGAGCCAACCTCTTATTGCAGGAGCTGGGCAGACATGTCCCTGATGGGTACATTATCGCAAAAATCCTGAAGAGGGTAATTATGCACCATCCACTGATGGAGACAAGCTACAGAGCTAGAAACATTTCTGGTCTGTTCCAGTAGCCAATGTGCTTTTCCTTGGAGTGCTGTCTTGCAATATGAGGAAGGAAATGGGGGTCACAATACTTGACTGAAGATGTGGCCATAGGCGAGCCACTAATTCTTGGTCTACCTCTGCTCCCCACTTTGTAAAAGCATGAAAATGATCATCTGGGGCAAGGTTGCAAAGGGCTTTATACATCTTTCCATACCGCAAATTAAACACTTCATGCAGTATTTATTTTACCAACAATAAAACTTCTACTCCCTCTTCCCTGTATCCTGATAAATCTCAATATAGAATTATCCTGAGATATTAAGGAATATTAAGCTCTTCCTGTTCAAAGAGACATAGATGTACATATTACTGCCAATAACATCTCTGCAATGATTCCATGGCCCCCTCATACTAATGGAGAAACTGAAGCAAAATATGATTTGATTCACTCATGGTGAAAGACAATGTCATGATCTTCTTTACTGAGGCAGAAAGGATTCACACACTTTTATTCAGAAAGTAAGTCCCTAGCAGTAGAAGTACCTGTTTTTTTGTGATGAATATTACAGAAAAAAACTCCTCATGAGTGTTATTTTAGAACTGATACATTTTTGTGAAGAAATTTGTTGATTAAAACTCATACCTCTAGTATTTTATGGGATTTTTCAGGGGAAAAAAGTCGCCAAACTCTGCATTATAGAAAGTGCAGATGAAATGGACTGATTCCATGAGAAGATGGGCAAATTAAAATGTTACTTTGTTACAGTGAAATTCATCAACAAATCCAAGCACTTTATCGGTTTTAATTTAGCTTTTCTTTGGAACACATTCAAGCGTTCACAATCCCATGAGAGAATAAAAAACTAGATTTTCCACAATATCTATCTCCTCAAAAAAGACAAAATCTTCATGCAGTAATGGCATCTAAGTATAGCCAAAATACTAGAATCAATGCCCAGAATTTTATGTTTACCCACATTAAAAAAAAAAAAGAAAAAAGATGGGGTTTTAAATCCTTGAGCTGAACTACGTCAATGGCAATGGTGCTGGATGCTCGTGTTTCAAAGGATGTTGGCTGGGCTTACCTCATGCTGTAGATATGGGCTATAAAGCACATAAGACAGCATTAATGACTCAGTTTTCCCACTTTTCTGACCACCTCCAGCCTCCTTTAAAAGTTCTTCTGCACAGGAGTGCTGGGTAGTGTTTCTCAGTAAAAGTCCCTTGCCACATTATTACAAGAAATCAGAAGAGGTGCTAACTGGATTTAGAAAGATTGCACTGATCAAGGGCATGAGCCCTGTTTTGAATCCTGGTCCCAACAAGCATAAATGCTGAGCTGATGCATTCTCCTAAAGCAGCCCTCATTATAAATTAATGATTTCCCTTAATGTCTTTTGTAACTTTGACTAACCTACTCTAAAAATTTCTGCGTATAGGGCATCTTTCAGAAGTGTAAGCATACATTTCAGACTTGTATCACCTCTGTGGGTAGGAGCCTGTGTTGCGACCATATCAGAGGGTAGCAAAGTCTAAATTTGTAAAATTATTCCGAAACGTGGTTTTAGACCTCTCCATAGTGGAAGGGTGAACTTTGATAAATCATGCTCTGGATTCTATGGTGTTAAAACGTGATTAACAGTTAGGTCAGGGCAACCTGCCACAAAGCAGAGCCAGATGATTTGATGAAACTTGGTAGTGAAAGACTTTACTTACTTCAACAAAAGTCTGGAAAATAAAATAAATGTAGAATAATAAAAGCACTTTTTAATGCTCAGAATAAACCTAATAAGTGAAAGCAGCAAGTAATGCTCCTAAGTGTTCTCATGTCCAGATGGTGTTTCCATATTCCACCAAGAGGGAGAAAAGATGATAATTAAATTCTCAAGAAACATTTTGAGGAGTTGAGAGATTTATAGTTATGTGCTGCCTCTATAAAGAATAAACTTGCAGCACTTGTCTTTAAAACTCATAAATATACAGACAGAATGAATTACATGTACAATGGTATGAGGAATTTGATTCAAATTATTGCTAATTTGGTTGTGTTTCTTCTTCATTACTATGAATCGCTCTCAAAGGGGATCCTTAAATTGCAAAGTTTTCCTACAACTTGCTTTTGCACAACTTGTTCTCTGTTTATGGGACTGAACCAGGATTTTATCTGGCAGGACCTAAGACTATACATCCTATTTTAAAAGATTCCCCAGATCTATAGGCATCCTTCAGTACTGTAGAGCCAGAAGTGTAGTTACATAGCTGTTGTCTTCATGGCTGCTGGCTCAGAGGACATACCTGAGGAAAAGCAGACATATACTCAGATAAATTCCTTTCCTGTTGCTGCTTTAGGTATTTTATCAAGCACAGCTCAGTTACAACATATCATTTTGCTCTACAGCTACAAAATTTCCTGCTAAAAACAGTAGAAATGACTTCATTCCTGTTACCTGTGATTACTGATCCACAGCATCTAGGCTAAGCTACTGATAACCACAGTGCTAGACAGGACATCCAAATCAGGTGATAATACTTAAAGGTTTTTATTAGGAGACTCTATTTTCCTTTCTTCAAAGAGAGAGACAGGTTTGAAGAAATTTGATTTGCACAATGCTGACAGTCAGGACTACCAGTAAACTACAAACAGAGGTTCCAGTAGAGATAATCTTCAAAGAGCTAGGACAAAGTATAGTGATTTTATGGTATTTTGAATCAAAACAATCTTACTGTTTCTGGAAAAGGAGGAAGGACTTGAGACCTGTAGGAGAAGATATTGTTCCCTGTTCTGTTACACTGTTGTCTCTTTGCAAAGTGAAATCTGAATTTTCCCATATTGGTCAATGAATGAAAGGATAATACACAGTACAGTGGTAAAGGCACTTCTCTATCACCAGCAACCATGCCAAGCATGAGATAATAGTTTTCTCTTAGCCCTCATTACAGTTCTCTCTTCTCTGTGTAACTACCGATTTTCTTTGTGTTATCCCTAAAAATGATTAATCCCTTCCTGATAATGCAAGATTATGGAGAACTTTAATTAGCAGGCTGGTAGGCATTCCAGTGAACGACACCCCCCCTATCATTTTCATCATGTATTAAATGGCATTAATGGCAGTAATGTATGCAAGTGCCAGAGGTCTTCTCACTATTCTTCTTGTGTCAGAGCTAGAAGGCATTAACCCTTTGTGGGGCAGCTCACACCTCCCCACATTCATTGAGTTGGCCGGGATCCGCTTATGGCTGAGGTCAGTTGATGGAGACTGACCAATTAATGTGAAGAATGCTACAATGCCGCTGTCTGCAATAGCGAATTGAACCCCGGGATCCAGAAAATCTTTGCCAGTTCTGTGTGTTCAAGCAAAAGTCTCAGTGACTTCACAAATTTTTTAAGAGAGTTGAGACACTGTAACCAAACTTGCTACATGGAATGTCAGAGTACAGGTTAGCCTGCAACAGAAATGGTTGCATGTCCTTTCTTCCTCCATGAACAACCTCCTTAGGACTCAAGTTTTAATAGTGATGGCAGGTTACACTAGGGAGCAAGGGCAGGAGCCATTGAAGACAAGGTACATCTATTTAAAATGGAAATTCTAAACCATTACACAGCTGACTACAGTGGTAGTTGTTTATAAGGCTTCATCCTTCATATGAGAAGGAGCTATCACCTAAAAATGGTCTTTAGTGCTTTACTGGCTCAGTGTCATTCAGCCTTGCATGGTTGTGTTGGTACCATGGTACTGCTGAGTAAAAAACTGTCTGGATGGCCGGTCCCAAAGAGTTGTGGTCAATGGAGTTAAATCCAGTTGGTGGCCGGCCACGAGTGGTGTCCCCCAGGGCTCGGTTTTGGGGCCACTCCTGTTTAACATCTTTATTGATGATCTAGACGAGGGGATCGAGTGCACCCGCAGTCAGTTTGCAGATGACACCCAGTTGGGTGGGAGTGTTGATCTGCTCGAGGGTAGGGAGGCTCTGCAGAGAGACCTGGACAGGCTGGAGCCATGGGCTGAGGCCAACTGGAGGAGTTTCCATAAGGCCAAATGCCGGGGGCTGCCCTTGGGCCACAACAACCCCCAGCAGCGCTACAGGCTTGGGGAGGAGTGGCTGGAGAGCTGCCAGTCAGAGAGGGACCTGGGGGGGTTGATTGACAGCCGGCTGAACAGGAGCCAGCAGTGTGCCCAGGGGGCCAAGAAGGCCAATGGCATCCTGGCTTGTGTCAGCAATAGCGTGGCCAGCAGGGACAGGGAAGGGATCTTACCCCTGGACTCGGCACTGGTGAGGCCGCACCTCGATTCCTGTGTTCAGTTTTGGGCCCCTCACTACAAAAAGGACATTGAATGACTCGAGTGTGTCCAGAGAAGGGCAACAAAGCTGGTGCAGGCTCTGGAGCACAGGTCGTTCGGGGAGTGGCTGAGGGAACTGGGGGCGTTTAGTCTGGAGAAGAGGAGGCTGAGGGGAGACCTCATCGCCCTCTACAGCTACCTGAAAGGAGGCTGCAGTTAGCTGGGGATGAGTCTCTTTAACCAAGTAACAAGTGATAGGACAAGAGGTAATGGCCCCAAGTTGCGCCAGGGAAGATTTAGACTGGATATTAGGAAGCATTTCTTTCCAGAAGGGGTTGTTAGGTGTTGGAATGGGCTGCCCAGGGGGGTAGTGGAGTCCCCATCCCTGGAGGTGTTTAAGAGTCGGGCTGACATAGCACTGAGGGATATGGTGTAGTTGGGAACTGTCAGTGTTAGGTTAATGGTTGGATTAGATGATCTTCAAGGTCTTTTCCAACCTAGACAATTCTGTGATTCTGTGTTTAAGCCCCACTAAAGAAACTGGAATAAATTGCTTTCCACAACCAAACCTTGTCATTTCTTACCCTTTTCTCTATGCAATTGAATTTTACATCTCATTCCAGATGAGAAAACCCCATCCCCAACTAAATTTATGTAAAAAGTAGCAAACCCCTTCTATCCAGATATTATTTCTGTTTATCTTAGAGGGAATCAGTGGTAGTGCCTGTGCTGGTTTATGAGAGGAGACAGAAGTGTAAGCCCATATTTTATGATGAAAATGACAGTAGGAGTGACCTTGCTCTAGCACATATTGTTTTTTCGACAGTGTCTAGAGGAGACAGACAATCTAACAGCAGTCTGCAAAGCATCATGTTTCCTTAGATCCTGCTATGGTAATTCAATTATAAGCATATAAAATTAGATGAAAAATAAGGTAACTAGCCTTCTGGGACTAAGTGATTGCAATAAATGTTGCCTCCTGACAGCAAGCATTACATTGTCCTCTTAAAAGAGAGGTTACTTTTTATTACAGCATACTTCTCTCATTTCAGTCTGTGCTAGGCACAGTCTGCAGAACAGCAAAAAATCCTTTAAGACAATTATATGCTGCCTCTAAGGTACCAAAGCAGTGAGTAGAAAACTTCCAACTCTCAACCTTTGGGATCAAATGAACAATGGAACAATGCCAGACTTTTCTTATTTGGTTGTAGGGGTTTTTTTTCTAAAGATATGTTTTTGCTTTCCGTTGCCTTTCATTTAAGTATCACTGAGTACTTTATATGCATCGGTTGCTTAATCAAATCTTACAAGCCTTGCTATCCGTTTTAGATAAGTTAATCTGAGCAATAGTTGTGTCTGTGTCTCTAAATCTAGCAAAGTTTGCAGCTGATCACAAAGCAAGTTAATAAAAGCAATGGAGTGAAACTGAGGTATGGTGGAGGTTAGTCACTAAGTGTCAGTACAAAAATTCTTTTCAAACCAGAAATATTTGCCCATGCATCTGTCCTGTGGACAGCTGAGAAAATACAATTTTTTAAATTATTACAGGCTTGACTGTAGTAAAATAATTTATATTTATCTACCTTTGAAGATACATATGTGTCTGATATCAAGTCATACAGCAGTTACTCCTACAAACACACACTTTTGTAGACAATCACAGAGTATACAGCAAGCTCTGGGTGCTTTTATACAACATAGGTGGAGAAGAAAGCATCAAACAGCAATAGTACTGTCTGCTACTGTCTGATCATTAACATTGACTCCAACTGTGATTTTCTGGGGGAAGCAGAGGTGGGAACTCCTGGCAGAAGCCCCTGGGTAGCAGATGTTGCAGAAGAAACACTTGTCCAATCTGGTGGGCTGCTGCTGCTCTACCTGCTTGATCAACTGCAGGGTAAGCAGGGCTCCTTGATATATGCTCAGAAAATAGCTTTTTCATCTATGTATTGTATGTGTCTATGAATAAATAGGTTTTTCTGCTAATCAAAAAGATACTAGAGTATGATGGCTTATGAACAATAAAATAATACCCTGAGAAAGTGAGGCAAGACCAAGCTCTGTCTAAGCAGCCTGAGGAGCTGTGGAAAAGGAAGTCTCCTATTAGTGGATCCATCAAATCACAACAGCTCTACCCTAGTTCTATGACCAAAGTCTGATGGGATGATTACTTTTATCCGGAAGTCTGCATTTCATCCAGAACAGATATTTCCACTGACATGACTCACATCAGCTGTAACAGGAACGAAAGGGAGTTGTCTCTGCTGTAAATGTACCCATAGTAGGTATCTGACGTTAGACGGATCCTACATGAAAAGTGCTGAAAAGAAATGGTGTTTCTGTAAACTGCTTGAAAGCAAAGAAGTTGAATGATGTCTCACTTGCAGTTATGGAAGTAAGGAATAACTCCACCAAATGTAATGGACTGATATTTTTGTAAAGTCTTTGAAAACAGAAATCTTACCAAGATCTCTGTATTTTCTCATCTATACATATTTTGCAAAGGCATCTGAATGGAGGCATTGAAATTAGCTCCATAGTTCAAGCTGTGCTGTGTTTATGCTACTCTGAGATTACAGTTTGACAATTTAGTCCTGTATAATGAAAATTCAGACAAAGATATACTCAGCAGATGTAAACAGATCTAAGTCTAATGACCTTACAATGGAGGTACTGTTTAGAGCATCTGAGAATCTGGCCCACAGTTTGTTAGGCAAAATCATTATGTTCTATACTTGGATTAATGTAGACACTAATAAAACTCATGAATCTCTTCAGGTATCACTACAGGTTTTTGTGAATGAAATATAATGTTATCCGAATACATCACCCCATAATTGTTGATAAGACCCTTTAGAAACCTTTATCTTGTTATTCAAAAATGCTTCTAATTATGGTAAAGCAATTATCTTGGTGCAAAGGCAATAGACACTGTCTCCAGTAGCTACTGACAGATTTTCTTGAAATGAAAACAAGAGGAAAAATGTACAGGTTTTTTTTTTTTAAAGAGACAAACTTCATAAACATAGTAATATTTATTATAGACCTGAATTTTTTGGGGGAAATGACATTCTTCTGCCTATGTCTGCCGTAACTACAGATTCAGAGATTTACAGGTAGTCTGTTGAGTTAATTAGTCCATTGTACTGTTAATGCTACTTTTCTGTACTGTATTTCCAGGTATTTTTCAGAATACCTGTAAATGCCCCCAAAATACAGTCCATGTTCCCTCCTTGGGGCAGAACATGTTTTTACAAATATCCATGTCCAGACATTTTGCTTGGTAATATGTTAACCATTCTACTTCTCCATTTTATTATCATCATTTTATATGTTCACCACAAACAGCTACTGGCACCAATGAATACTTGCCAGTCAGAGAAGCGGTAGTCCATGCATTGCCAAACAGTCTGATAATGTTCAGCAGAGACATATATAGCTGCTTCTGACAGCATATATTTTATGTTACACACACGTTTGTTTTCTCCTGAGCTGTTGAAAATAAGGCGTTTCTTGTTGGCTTGCTGCTTTGCAATGCTTGTTTTAGAGGGCATGCAGCTATTTGAGCAGCTTCAGTCATAGCAGTGGACAACTGGTGTGCATGCATTGCGTATGCAATTTAAGATAATTAAGCAGAATTAAATTATGTAGGATTAAAGGCTACGTAGTTCTGAATTTATTCTTAACAGAGCTAGAGAAAGCTGACTTTTATGACTCTTCTGAAACGTCCCCTACCCTTAGCCTTTTGGATGCTCTAAGGCATTTTCAATGAAATCTCTGTTGGATCCAGAGATTACTCCAAGTTAAGGTAAATTTATGATGAACGAGCAGTGAAACACTAGATATCCTGTACTCACATTGTCCATTAGGTAGCTTTCTGCAAAATGCCTTTTCTTGGCATACTGTCTTTTCATTGTAACTTACTCTGAATCCTCCTGTTCACAGTACTGGTACGAGCGGATGCATTTGGAACTCAGTCCTAATCAACCACAGTTAATCCCACCTCACTGGTCTATCTCTCTCAAACTTTATGATGCTCTATGGCCTCTAGGTTTTGCTGTTACTTTAACTTAAGTACTCCGGGAGTGGCTAGAGGAATGTACCTCTACCTTCAATAGTCAGATATGCACACATCTGCTTTCTAGTTAAAAATAAAAAAAAAACCAGAAGAAAAAAAAAAAGAGTTAAGATTAAAGCTTTAAAAGCAAAGTGACACAGATACTTATGGCCAGTCTTTCAAAGCTGCGCACAGGAACACACGATATCTAAAGTTATCAATTCTGGCTCTAATTCCCATCCTTAGGCACAACAAGTGCAATAGCAAAACCCAACATACCTTCACATGTCAGTAGGAAGTATTCCAGATTGTGACTGAAGGATGCACTGAAATAAGTACAGTTTTCAATCAGATCACAAGACAGACACCGTCTGTTGAAGTTTCCATTTGTGCTTGCACTGAAAAAGTTAATACAAGTCCATGAAGGTCATTGAGTAAATGTTATCTGGAAGAAACATTACTTGAACCTTACTGTACTGTACAAGAACATAAATATAATCTGTCCAACATTACTAAGAGACAAAGCATTTCCATTTGGTTGAGATTAAATAGCAGTAATGGCTTTTTTTTTTCTTCCAGAATGGAGAATATATAAAAAGATACTGATGTCTTCTTTTTTGCAAGGTCAGGTGGTTATGAGGGAAATTATAGTTTTTAAAAGAAAATGATGGTTGCAATTCCACAACAGGAAGTAATTTGGTGAATGAAGGCATGAAACAATGGAGAGGTATTTCTACACCTACAGGCAATAAAGAGCTGGAATTGTTTTCTTTAAGTTTCCTACTGGTTGCCTCACTGGTCTGATTTGCTAGCAGCTGCCTCACAGGCCAAAGCCCATTTTGGTTGATTAAATACATGCTCTTATAACATCCAGGTAGAAAGGAAAGATTGTATTTAGGGATCTGTTTCTGAAGAAGGTAACATGGCAACATGGCCTCTCCATATGCTCAGAAGTGCTTTCTAAGAGTTTACTATATACTGAAGAATGAATTACAGATCATTAGCAAATATTAATAAATAACATTTTTGCACTGCTAAAGCTTCAAAATGCTTCAAGAATATTAAATAATAAATCTTTCCAGTATTACTGTAAAGAAGATGAGTGGGTTTTGCTACCATTTCAAGGTAGAAAGAGATGAGGCTGAGCAACCTGTTTAGGGCTATCGACTGAGCTGAAGAGCTCTCGTGTTCTTGTTTAGGGTCAGATCATGTCTCTGACTTAGAACCCATTTAAGGCTTCTAAATCAGGCAAAAAAAGAGAAAAAACCCAAGCAGATCTTCATCTGATATAAGCTGTCAGAGCTCCAGTGGAGCTTTGTCAATGAACATATGCCAAGGTTGCTGCTGATCTGACACCCTTGGGCTGGGATGAGAGATGGTCAAACTACCCAGCACAGGAAATCAAATACCTGATGTGAGGCCAAGATCCCTGTGTCATCAAAGTAAGGTCAAGGATGATGACATGTTGGGCATCTCTTTCCCTGTTGCCTATGTGGGGAGGTGAGGTTAATGCGGCACCAGAGTGAGCTGCATGCCAAGATGCTCAAGGAGTGGGAAGCACTTTGACTCATGCCAGCATCTCTTGAGCAGTTCTGCCTAGACTCAGCTTTTAAAATGAGATTTTCTTCCCATTTCAATAGAAAAGAATGGTCGATACTATTTTTGATTTTTTTTCTTCAAGAAAATAAACATTGAGCTGAGCTACTCTCAAATCACTGTGGAGTGCAGTGAAAGGAAAAAATGACTGAATTACATGTAATTTAGTTCACTGTAGTTTCCTTCCCACTGAGGGAAAAAAGGTATGACATCATGTTAGAGTAGAAAAATGTACTGATTGTCCCTTATCAACTGATGTTATCATCAGCTCTGCCCTTCATTGCAGATGGTGAGATGACAGGGGAGTGGTTGAGAAGAAAAACAGGACTAATGCAATAATTATTCCAAAATAATTATTTAAAAGTTTGGATTTCCTCCCCTTTATAATCTGCTCTCACGATACCTCGCAATAGCTACACTACCAATAGCTTACTATTAAACTAGCCTTTTACTTATCATACAGTTAGGGAGAATACTAAAGTCATCTGGAATTGAAGAAAACCATTTGCAAACATAACATATTGTTATTTCTTTTCAATTTTGTGAAGAAGTGAGGTGCTATCAATTTTCCAAGAAAACTGCTATCTAGAAGTATGTTTATACCATTAGTTTATGTAACTCTGAATTCTTTCAAGTGCTAAGCAGTTCTGTCAGAAAGTTTTGGGACAGTTTATCAATCTTGAGACCAATTTAAAATTTGCAATAAAATGAGAAAATTGCTAAATGTAAAACATTTCCAAATGTCAAGCGTTTTGTTCATTATTGTTATGCTCTTCTGTCTATGCCAGTGACACATTGCAAGATATTGCAATACCATTAAAGACAAACACATAAGAAACTGTTTCTATTGCAATTGCTTATATAATGATTCACGTAAGATTGAAAAAATGGGAAATTCTCTTTGTGAAGTTAGTAAAACACAGACCTGTATAAATGTCGCCTTCTTGGCAAATCTTCTGTGCTGTGGAAATAACTGGGGGAAAAAAAAATCAAAAGGCAATTGTATCATTAGAAGGGTGTTTATTAACATCTTAATTCACATCACCATTTTCCTGATTTTGTAAATGCAAGCAAAATTTCAACTGAATTAGAAAAACATACAGAGGGACACATCACTGCAGAGGCTCAAGCAAATATGTTGCAGGCTGCACTGCAGTTAAAACAAGGATGGAAATGTTTGGGTCCTAGACCGGCCAAGTTAGTGGATAGAAAAGGATCAAGTGATTATACGAAAGACCTTCACATTTTTACCTTAAGATTTATGGCTCAGAATTTTCTTTAAACACCTTTCTTTTTTCTCTAGAACCAGTTTTTATTTTTCTGACCACCTTTTATTCTTTGCCCAGATAGACAGCTAACTGAGGTCTGATGTGAAACTCACTGAAACATCCTCTTTGAAAAAGGGAATTGGACTTCCAGGGAAGACAGGGTATGAAGTACTGAATAATACTTTATTGCCCTTGTTTTGTGCTGAGACTGTGGTGAACTCCTTTTCTGGCTGAACAGCGAAAGCCCTGTTGTGTGGTGACAGGTTCTGAAGGTAATAGGTACTGCTGGACGTGGCCGGCCTCAGTCCAAAATACAGGGTCCAGGTCGATTCCCCAAATGCATTTCATGTGAATAATGACAGACCACAGGAGCAAACATAACATTTGTGGGTTGAATAATGTCAGGCAGAATATTCAGCCCTGCCAATTTGCTTCCAATAAACTGCACTTGCCTAGATGTATATTTTGACTGCACAAATTGTACGTCGTATTTTCTGCTTGACTGGCCAGCTAAAATGCAAATAAGACTTTGGTGCTAGTTTGCTACTTAGCTCTGCCAAGTGCTAAAGTCCCTTATATCCTACTGAAGTCATTGGTAATCGAGAGCATTCAAAGCCTTGAAGGAGCATTGTGCTCTTAATGATCATTCAAAGTTTGTCATATACCAGAGAGCTTTTACTCAGCTGTTCAGTGACCTGAAGAAACTGAGAGATGAGAGTATTGTATCCACTTGAAACTTTGCCTGGAAAGGAATCTATATGGTATTTGACCCCAGAGAGCCTTCCAAACATTTTCTTATGTAATTTCTTGAAATGTATTTTTAAAAGTAAACATTTACAGAAGTTATTTTACAAGCATAAAGGGCAAGTCTGAAGAAGTGGGGTTGGTTTTGAATTCTAACTAAATACTTCTTTCCTGGTGCACTGGTATTTTTGCAGGTCAATAGAAGATTCTTTCTAAACCGGACTATCTAGGTAGTCAGTGAAAACAGACTCCTTTCTTTCAGAGGTTAATATCAGAAGTTGCAGAAAGAGAAACCACTCCTCTACACAAATGTATTTCATAGTCACAGAAAGAGAGGCTTGAACTATGCAGAGAAAGTCAAAAGAAGACAAGATATATCTAATGGTGTGAGAGGTTAAGACAAAATGGAGACAGCTTCTCCTGCTCTCTTATCTCCATCTCCTTATGCTCATACATCTCAGATGCATCACACCATTGTAACTAACTCTATAGTCCAGGGCTAAACAAAGGAACACTGATATGTCAGACCAAAGCTTACTTACATTTTATGCCTCTTTTCATCATATGCCAATAACTTTGTCACATCCCAATCGCCAGATGTAATAGACTTTAAGTTGTCGCTGCTACTATTGGGCTGCCAGAAGGAAAAGAGAATTAGATTACTTTATGCTTAAAAGATCTCTGAGCAAAGCTTCTCTTCTGAAGAAGGGAGCTCTTTTTACTCCATTGCCTATTAAAAATAAACCATGCATCTGCAATTTCTCCCCCTCCCCCTGCTATTTCTTTGAAACTGTAGGGATAGAAATAATAGAGTCAGAATCACCTTAACCATAACTCCACTGAAGATAATAGGATGAATTCAGCACAGAATAGCTTCAAACCCCTTCCTCTAATCCAGCGTGCCCATGAGATTCTGATTAATCCTTTATGGCAGTGCAGGGATTTACTTATTTATGTACAACTAAGGCGACATTAAAAAATAAACCAAAGAAATTATATTGTTTAGAAAGAGACGATTGGTTGACCTGTTTCTTCTAAGTATCTCACTTGGAAATTCATGTTATCTTATGCCCAGTAAAGCATCACTGAAGGTTTGTTTTATGCAGAAGACTCACATTCTGCATTTGCACCTTCCAGTCTTGCTGGTACAAGCACAGATACTACTTTTTATTGCTTGCTGCACCAGGTGAGGCCCAAAGCAGCAGCAGTGAGTCACCTGTGATGATGACATGGCGATGTGGTAGAACTTCCCACGTCCTCCCTGGGGAATGGCTCGGACAAAGAAGAACTTTCGACCATCCTTGGAAAAAATTGGCTCTTCATTCTGTAAGCAGCAAATTTAAGGGTTGTATTACTGTTAATTTATTGTATTTTAAATTGCTCAGCCCTGCAAAGCCCTGTGAAATTAATTCACAGTGAAATAGAGAGCGCTCTTCAACAGCAACCTGAGGCAAACAAAAAGCCCACTGAATACTGGAGAAAGTTTTTAAGATTATTGCTTCTTGCTCTCAGGAAAGCAGACAGCTTTCAGCTGTGGAAAGACAGGGAGACGGGTAGCAAGGAGAGTTCCTTGCCTATAAAGTCAATTCCTGTTTGCAAAGCAAAAAGTACACATACAGCTGACTTCTTGGGGCAGTTGGAATAAAGCCTTCAAAAATGGTTTGAACCTCACTGACACAAGTATGACAGAGCCTGTTTGCTCTGCTGGAAGAACTGATCTATTCCTGTATTCGAGGAAACACAACTAACATCATCTAACTGCTGTCTTTTCCTGTCTTACAAATGCTTATTTCACTGAATTATTTAAAAAGGGGAGGATATCTTGCAAAACTCTCTTTGACACAGAGCTCCCAGGTGAACGTGATGATTGGCTTTTATTGGGTGACTAGAACTTTCAACCAGGGATAGAAGAGACTCAGCAGAAGGAAATCAAACACCACATATGGTAAGCAAGCACTTTCTAGAAGGGTCTTCATTTTCTTTTTGTACAGGAACCCTGAGGCACATGGGAAGTCTCCGCTGCAGGAGTTGTTGAACAGCACATTACAAGGGAAAGCAGAAGGATGGTCCATATGGTGTGACACAGTAGCACTGTACCAAGGGAACTGGCTAGATGACACTCCTCTACTCTGAATCTTGAATAGCTGGGACTAAAACAAAAGCTGAACCTCTGCTGAACCTCTCCTGTGATATCAGGCTTTTCTGGGGACTGGATAAGCCCTGCCTTCCCTGGCCCAGCTTTATGTATCCTTCAAGGGCAGTTAACAGGGAAACTGTTGCTCTGCCTCTTCTGGGTCCTCCTCTGGGTCAGTGTTAGTCAAACACCCTGGCTTTCTGCTTGGCATGTGTCAAGATACCACACTTGAGCCAGCAAGAACTTAGTTGTGCAGGGAGATTTATGGCTAATGCAAACACCTACAGCAAAGAAATAAACATTTTTATTTCTCATAAGCTAACACATTATTTTTACTGTAAGTTACTTTGCTTCCAGTTCTTCACTGATTAATTCTTTTCCACTATTTATCAGATTTATCAACACTGTATTAGGTGTTCAAACTGTTTGGTTCTACTTTTATTTTCCCCTGTTTAGGTTTTTAATATATTTTAAAATATGCCCGTTTACAGCCTGTTGCAGCTCTATGAAATAATGGTTTCATTTGTTTCTCACATTGATCTTGAACCTGAAACATGAAACTCTGTATTATTTCCAAATGTCTTTCAAGACAAGAGAAACCTCACTAAAAAACCACTGTGATTGATAACTTGGGTAAACCTTCTGCTCGACAGGTTTTCCTTTACAGAGGTATTAGCAATGAATTCACCGTACATTTCTATATCTGTGCCTACTTCATTATATATTCTAGCAATACGTCTCTGCCAACGAGAGCAGGCATCGTGCAGATTGGTTTGAGCTTCATTCAGAGTTACAGGAGAAGGAGGGACATGGCACAGATGACAGATGTGAGGTTTTAGCACTCGGCTGATGTAATGAGACAGCCTGTTTGCATATTCCTGTTGCTGCAGAGAAAATGCATTAATACAACCAGAACTTTGTTTAGATCTTCACAGAGATGGTGACTTATCCCAGATGGCAAATGGGGGGAACGCCAGGCTGAAAGGCTTTTCGAACAGGTTTTTATACTCTAGGGAGCTACACTGGGCACATAATTAAATATTCTGCATGTGATACAATTTGAGCCTTTGGTTGACTATTATCAGTGGCAGTCTGGTGAAGTTCCTGCTGACTGGAAAAGGGGAAACATAACCCCCATTTTTAAAAAAGGCAAGATCATGGAGCAGATCCTCCTGAAAACTATTTGGGGTACAAGGAAAATAAGGAGGTGATTGGTGACAGTCAACATGGCTTCACTAAGGGCAAATCGTGCCTGACAAATTTGGTGGCTTTCTATGATGGGGTTACAGTGCTGGTGGATAAAGGAAGAGTAACTGACATAATCTATCTGGACTTGTGCAAAGCATCTGACACTGTCCCACATGATATCCTTGTCTCTAAATTGGAGAGACATGGATTTGATGGATGGACCACTCGGTGGATAAGGAATTGGCGGGATGGTTGCACTCAAAGAGTCACGTTCAACGGCTTGATGTCCAAGTGGAGAGCAGTGACAAGTGGCATTCCTCGGGGATCAGTGTTGGGACCAGCAATGTGTAACATCTTTGTGGGTGACATGGACAGTGGGACTGAGTGCACCCTCAGCAAGTTTGCCAACAACACCAAGGTGCATGGTGAGGTCAACACGCTGGAGAGAAGGGATGTGCCATCCAGAGGGACCTGGATAGGCTTGAGAGGTGAGCCTGTACAAACCCCATGAAGGTTAACAAGGCCAAGTGCAAGGTCCTGCAGATGGGTGAGGGCAATCCCCAGCACAAATACAGGCTGGACAATGAGTGGATTGAGAGCAGCCCTGTGGAGAAGGACTTGGGAGTACTGGTGGATGGAAAACAGACTATGAGCCAACAATGTGTGCTTGCATCCCAGAAACCCAACTGTATCCTGGGCTGCATCAAGAGAAGTTGGGGTTGTTCAGCCTAGAGAAGAGAATGTTCTGGGGAGGCCTTATAGTGGCCTTCCATTACTTAAAGGGAGCCTATAGGAAAGATGGGGAGGGACTCTACCAGGAAGTGTAGGGATAGGATGAAGGAAATGGTTTCAAACTGAAAGAGGGTAGATTTAAATTAGATATAAGGAAGAAATTCTTTACTGTGAGGGTAGCGAGACACTGGCACAAGTTGCCCCGAGAAGCTGTGGCTGCCCCCTCCCTGGCAGTGTTCAAGGCCAGGTTGGACGGGGCTTTGAGCAACCTGGTCTAGTGGAAGGTGTCCCTGCAGGGGGGATGGATATAGATGATCTTTAAGGTCCCTTCCAACCCAAACCTTTCTACGATTCTATGATTATTGACTGGATCCCACAACACTAGAACAGAAGATCCCTCCTTGAAAATCACAGGAGATTGATTTAATGCTGGTAAAAAACCCCACCCTTTCCTACATAGCATGTAGGGAAATTCTGGAAATTTTTGACACAGGAGGCTTATGGAAGCCTCTAGTATCAGAAGGTGTGAAAAGCAACTGAACAAACTTATTATTCATTAGCAGATCCTAAAGGGAATAGACACAGGTATAATCTCAAGTATCTGTAATCTTTTTATTTTAGGTGGTGGTGAAATATGAAAGGACTAGACTGTGGAAAGCAGACAGCTCACACACTGTCCTTAAATATCATCAACTGTTGTGTCTGTTAAAGGCAGAATGATGGAGCAGAGGAAGCAATGGTGAGACTCGGTAGGGCACTTCTTAAGTTCTTATGGCTCTTGTCTTTTTTGCTCAGCTAGATGTCTGTATTGAGACAAATGAATTCTATCCAAACAGTCAGGGTCAGTTTCCAGAAATCCTCTGCTCTGAAGGCCAAAGCTGTCATCATGTCAGCTACATGTAGCAATAACTCAGTGCTCTCAGACTCAGGTATAAGGGGAGAAAAAAAGTAAGGTAACTTTTATGATAGGACATCAGCTTAAATAGAAGCTTAAATCTGACTAAGTAAGTGTGGGTCCCCAGTCCCATTTGCCTTTCTGATGCCTGTGTGAACAGACAGTGGCCTGGTTCAGGAAGCAGATCTATCCAGAGCTGCTCACCTGAGATGGGTGATTGCCCCTGGATGGAGGAGGAAGGAAATAGGTGGTTGGAGCTGAAGACTACACAGTCATCCTCAGAGTTGAAGGAATAATCACTAAACAAAAGATGACCCTGTGGCTGGAGAAGGAATTTGGGTTAACCAACTTGCACTGCTATCAATAACAGAAAGAGGAAGCAACTCCATTTGCAGCAACCTGTTTATTGTTATGTATCAAAATGATGCCATCAAAGACTTCAGTTTTGGTGGAAGAGATAAGGTGATGGGAGGCTGCTGGAGAGCACTGTGACTCCTGGAGGGACCAGTGCTGGAGTTCAGAATTGTGCAATACAGGTCACTGCAAATGGTGAGGAGAGGAAACCAAGGAGTGCCTTGGAGGTTTATCCCAAGTTTGGCAGAAACAGGATGAATGAGGGGACAATGCTAAATGCAGTCTGAACTTCTACAGGTCTTAGAGAAGGGCATGAAGTCCTGGAATAAGGAATAATAAAAAAACCCAACCAACCAAACAAACAAAAAAACAAAAAAGAGTGTATTTGGTTGTGTTTAGAGAGGGATCACTGAGCATCACTGGATCTGCAGCCACCTGAGAAAGACTCCTTTGGTGAAAGAAGGAAAGGCAAGGTGCATGCAGGATTGTGGGGAGTGCAAAAGTATCTCTGATCTTGAGGATTTCCATGATCAAACATCCATTGGGACAAACATTAGAAAAAGAAATTACCCACTTTATGGTGAGTCAGAGTGCATGAAAGCCACGTGGACCCATAAGTACAGCACCACCAAAACCACCCACACATTAACATGGGTCAAATACTCATCATATTGCAGCACCACAGGCTGCAGCTCCAAACTGCTCTGTCTGTGCTCCCATGGTTCAACACACTCCCTGCCTTCTGCTCTTCTAGAGTACAGTGCTTCACATGCTTTTGGCTGAACCCCATGTGTTTCCTCACAGAAACTGGTGGGAAAGCAGATTCTTTGAAGTTTGGTTTTATTACTGACTTGAGAATTGTATTTCCACAAGAATTATGTTTTCCTGGTTCATCCTCGAGTTTTAAAAAGGAAACCAATTAATTTGAATAACTCAATCTTTTTCTCTGATTCTCTGATGCATTTTTCCTTTCTCAGCAGTCTCCTGCCCTCTCTGTCTGATCCACCTTTGCCCATGTTCTGGGTTTGAGTGAGTGGTGGGGGTTTTTGGAAGCAGGAAAGGGGGCTACAGTGGTGGCCCCTGTGAGAAGCCTCTCAAATCTCCCCTGGCTCCGTCAGACCCACCTCTGTCCAAGTCCAAGCCAATTAGTGACAGTGGCTGAGCCTCTGTGATAGCATATTTAAGAAGGGCAACTTGGGAGGAGGAGTTGGAGTTGTGAAGAGAACATCTGTGCTAACACTGAGGTCAGTGGAAGGAAGGAAACACAGAGAGGAAGGTGCGCTGGAGCAGAGACCCCCTGTAGCCTGTGGTGAGATGGCAGGGCCACTTCCCCTTGCCACCCATGGAGGTTACCAGTGGAGCAGATGCCTGCCTGCAGAGTGCCCCACACTGGAACAGGTGACTGAAGGAAGCCGGGACTCTGTGCAGAGAAGGTGTAGTTCGGCCCTGGGAGGACTGCAACGCGCAGGGGCGACCCATGCCAGAGCAGCTAGGGAAATGCTGCAGCCTGAGGGAGTCACTCACGTCAAAGAAAGTTTGTGGAGGACTGTCTCCCATGAGAGGGACACCACACTGAAGCAAGGGAAGAATGTCAGAAGTTTCCCCACTGCAAGGTGGAAGAAGCAGCAGGAATGACTGCACCCCGCATTCCCTGTCCCCTGTGCCACTGGGACAGATGAGGTAGAGATATTGGGAGCAAAGCTGAGTCTGGGGAGAAGGGAGGGGTGGGGGAAGGTGTTTTCAAGATGTGGTGATGCTTCTCATGGTCCTACTCTGTCTGTTACGTGTTGTTGTTAGTGTCTATATTAAATTTATGTTCTTTTTATTTTCCTAATCAATCTGTCTTTTGCCCATGACTATAACGGGGGAGTCATCCCTCCCTGTCCTTATCTCGATACTCAATCATTTTGCTTTATTTTCTCCATCCCAGTGCCTGGGGGGAAGGGGGGAGTGAGCAGCTGTGTGGTGCTCAGTTGCCCTCTGAGCTCAAACCATGACACCCCAAATCCCAGAAGTAATGATTTTGCTCCATAGGTATTTTTATTTCAGGGCAATGTCCTGATACTTTAAGTGTCACAGGGCCATAGTGCTGATAAACAGGTAAGTGTGACATGAATCCTTTTAACCCTTTGCAGTTTGGTAAACACTTCACTGAAATCTAATAAAGTGTTAAAAATGTGCATTGGCTTTACTGCAACAATGAAGACACCGCCTCTTTTGGGCACAGGGGGAAGATCTCTTTCCACCCCCTGCCACACTCAGCCCCTGGGGAAATGGGGAAATGCTGAGTTTCATCCTCCATCCCTGTCTCCATGCTCATATGTGGTTGGGTGCATGACACCAATGGCCATCTCTGAAGCCAGGGTACCTGTCCCAAGACACTGGGTCATCAAATGGAGAGGAGCCCATGCTTCGGGGTATCAGTCCTCTCCAATGGATGAAATCAGAACTCTTCATTTAAGCACCAAAGACTCTCTTTGTAGCCAGAAGCTGCTTCGTTAGCTCTGGCAGATGAATTCGGATGTTTGAATTATGGGACTCCATGTCCTATTTCTGCTACATCTTTTGTCTTTAAAGTAACATTAGGTCAGTTACAGGTTGTCACATGATAAAAGGGCTTTACAGGGTGAAAAAGTCAGTTTTGTTTCTAAGGTTCTCTGAACTCTGTTTTTATTTTTAAAATCTCTTTTCATACTACCTATGTGTAAGAATCATTACTGGGTTATCATGCTGTCAGAATTAAGGCAAGCAAGTTGTAAAAGCAAAATGGTGTGAAGTTTTCAACATCTCAACCTTTTGACAGAGAAAATATCTTTAGTTTCAGACTGAGGTAATCTGAAACACTAGGGAAATAGAACTGGAAAGAAAAAGTCAACCAGAAGGAATTGTTATCAGGGGAAGCCAGCCAGCCCATGAAGGCAGTTTTGGAGGCTTTATGTCTCTGAAAAATTTTGTGGTAATCTCCTGGTCCTGCCAACAACAGTGTCAAAGCCTATAGCCTTTGACAGAGTTGGAATTGCACCTTGGTGCAATTTGTTCAGGCCACATTCACAATTAAATAAATAAACCAATTAAAATACCAGTAAAGTTTTCTTCAGCAGGTGCTCAGAAATTGTCTTATTTCTCCCTTGCTGACTCATTGTCTGCATATGACCATCACTGGCACTATTGGAAAATGGCTTCTTCACAAAAATTGAAACAAAATTGTTTACAGCTATAATTACTGTTTCAAAGAGTTTGTATATTTAAGCAAAAGTACGAGTAAAGTTCAGTCTGGCTCTTACGCTCAGAAGTGCACAAGCAAGTATATAAATAAAAGCAGTAAAAATTTCCAGAGTCCCTAGTCAGTTTCGGTGAACATGTGCTTGTTCTTATTTGTGCATAAGGTTTGAAAACACTGGCTATATCATCTGACAAGGAGTGACAGATACTTTCTAGCAAAACCTGTGTAAATTCTGTATATTTCTCATTATACTTTGAGTAATTTATCCTATTTTTCAGCTACACAGACAGTGACAGCAGTATTTTTCTTTCCATATGCTGGAGAGATACTCTCCAAATATTTTGGACTTGAATAAAATAAATTCATGAACTTAAGCCCAAAAGGGAACATGAGATCATTTACTATGATCTTCCATACACAGACTATTAAATGTCACTGAGTTACCAAACTACTGCAACAACAATAAAATTGGAATTCATGGGTCATATGCCCTATCTCAGAACTTTCAGTATTTCAGACAGATTAAAAAAGTCAACCCTGTCACCCCTGGAGACTCCTTCATGTCCCTGGTGAGTATCACCTGATGCTGATGCTTTTCTCTTCTTGTCTCCTGCTGCCTCCCAGTCTACTGCGAAGCTTGCTCCTAATCCAGGAAGACCACACGCTCTTAAATTCCCAAGAAAAAGGTAAAGGTCCTGTATGCTTTTCAAACCAGGTGTATGGATACTTTGAAGAAGTACTCTAAGCAATGAGGCAAGCAGTTCAATTCTTCCATCCTAGTGATTTGAATTTGGGGTACTTCTCAGAAGGAGGTTTGGCCAACATAGCAGAAAGAACAAGTTGGCTAACCAGGCAGTGGGTGTTTCTTCATAGTGGGCTGAATTATGCTCAAGGTCCATTGACTGTGTGATCACACTGCTCACCATACTGGCTGTCTACAGAGGGGAATTGGGTACCTGGCTCATATGAATATACCTATATTAAAATGTCTCAACCAAGGAATCTTCATCTTGAGCTGAGTCACACTTCTGAGCTCCTTCAGTAGCTGCCTAATGTGCAATTCATCTCCTCTTTAAAGAGGTTAGGGGATTCGCACTAGCATTTAACATTTTCACATTGTTCTCATAGTCCGACACACATGCCATGAAAATAACTTTCCAGTTATCTAGATTAATGTGTCACAGAGTAAAAGGTAAATATATAAAATACAATTATCCTAGTAATTTCATATTCAATCAAAACTAGAATTTTAAGTAATTGTGTATTAAGTAATTGGTGTCAGAATACAGGCAAAAGAGCTCTGTAATTCTTCAGACTCTTACAAAAGCTTTTGAAGAATACTATCAAATGTCTCCAAAGTCCATAGCAAATGCTCTCTTAGTTTAGTACTGAGATGTCTGACTCATTTGGCTGTAATGAACACCCTTCTCTAACCTCAAACTCAGTATATGATGTTTGGAGATGCAGTAAAGCAAACTATATTTCCCTGGAGCAGGCCTGTTAGAGAATGACAGATCAAGACAAAGCACCAAGCTTGTCCGTGTAATAGGTAAATGACTAAAGAACCACAGCAGTGTAAAAACACAAGGTCTACTCTATTGCGTTAATGGAGGTCCCCGTAAATAGCAGTGAAAGGATTAAAACTATCCTTGGATTTATGAAAGAAATGAATCCTGTGAAGTACTAGTTTTTTAGATATAAAATATGAGCACTTTCGTTTTCTCTTGACTTGGCTTGTCTTTGAAGCTTTTCTTTTCTACTCAAGCCAAGGCTGCTCTTATGAATGTAAAGAATACTTCAGCAGCATTTTTACTCTATACCTGAGTATACCAGCAAAAGATTATTTGAAATGGTTGGAGCACAAAATCTATTTCCTCAGTAAAATAATTTTTTATCTGGATCAGACATATCCCATTGCTGTAGGACAGCCACTGGAACAGAGGAGATCATTGTTCTTGCTGTGAACTGATGTACTATAGTTTCTACAGGTTCTTGGATCCTCTGAACAAGCTGTGACAAAAATATGAAATGCTTTAAATCTGGACTTGGAAGAATATAGTACAAGATCTTTATCTGACAAGCTACTCCCTGTCTGGCATTCTCATATCCCATAAAAAACAGTTCACTGTCGTGGCTGAATTGGTATCAGCAGCTTCTCTCTAAAGAACAGCTTTATCAAATCTGAGGTCACTTCACAAACTGACTGCTGGGGAAGTGTTATAAATGATCTTCCAGAGATAGACGTGCTGGAAATCTAGAGGTTCTATATAGACACATGTTGAAAAAAAAAACCCTTTTCAAAAAAAAAAAAAAAAAGTATATAAAAAAAGAAAAATCCCATAAATTGAAATTTGTTGGAGGTTTAAACTGTTTCCTATTTTCTTTTTTTTTTTTTTTTTTTTCCCCCCAGCATTTATTTTCATCTTTGTTCTATTTCATTTGGGGTATGGGAGCACATAGTGATACAATGTAATAGTATTATGTGCAAGGTATGGTTTCAGAAGAATTATGTTTCACAGCTGTCTGTTAAAACAGGGTATTAAACTGCACAGTTTCTCTCCATTCTGTGCTCCATGTAAGATCTCATTGTTTCAATTGCCCCATCAACTCGTTAATTTTATTTTTTACCTTTCTTACATGTGCAAATAGCTGCGGAGTAACATAGATAATTTTGTCAAATTGAGCTTAAATGACTTAAAAGTCCTATCTGCATGATTTTGTCTCTAAACAGACATAGGCACATTTAATAAAATGACCTCTGATCTTCTGTTTTCAACAGTGGACTTCTTTCCTGTCTACAAGACCGGAAAACAACTATTGTACTGCTTAAAATCATCATCAGTCTCAACATATGGTGTGAAGGACTACCTCTGAGGCTGACAAGTCTCACACAGATACTGTCAGTGGGTGAATTTCCACCAGCATCATTTTTCACCTCTTTTAAATACCATAAATTGCAGGCAATGAACAGTGGGACCTACCAGAGAAGATGGCATCTTCAATAAGAAGAACTTGTATATTACTGTGAAACTGTTTTCTATAATACAAACTATGCCATCTTCCAAGTATCTTTCTCAGGCCTGGAAATCAGTTTTTCTCTTTGCGGGAAAAACAAAGAAAGAAAAAAACCTACAAAAAACTTGACCACAAATAGAAAATCACTATTACCTGTCTGTGCAGCCAGCCTTCACTTTCATCTTCATGTTTCTAAAACAAAACAAGATCATTAAATACCATACTTCATGTGTATGACATTTACTTATCAGTGCAGGAAGCAGTTTGATTTAATCTGAAAAGTTATGCAGAAGCACAAAGAAAACTGCTTAAATACGTGTTTAGGAGTATAATCCAGTGACTGCTATCCTTGGCTTTCCTCTCTGATGAATAAGCAAGCACTC